>NW_008239758.1:5352414-5364396 GCF_000691975.1 Corvus brachyrhynchos | reverse complement strand
ATGAACAAGGTCCTAACTTTATTTCGTCCATGTGTACAATTAAACAAAGTGGGGTATTTTAAAAGAAACCCTGAAGGCTGCTGGTCTTCAGTTCGTATGTTTGACTTGCCCATGCTCTCAGAATATTTGAGAAGGCACAGAAAGCATCAAGGCATGTGCTGCCAAAGGGTTTTGCAAAGATGCTGGATATTAAAAAGTTGTCTATGGAAATTGAGGCATCACTCCTGTTTCTGCATGTGTGTCCTCACTTGAGGGTAATAGTGACAGGTGATTTTAATGACAATCTGCTCTATTTCAGGAAATTCCATGGCTACAGCTCACTGAAGGAGTACTACGAAGAGGAAAGTTGCCTGCAGTACTTGCACAGGGTAAGCTCTTGCAGCAGACTGCTCTTGCACTGGAGAGAAAATACTTGGTTTCTGTTGTTACTTGCAGATGTCTTAGCTGGGATTTTCAGAAATAATCAGGCACAGTATATTGGAGTGGGATTTCAGTTCTTGCTTCCTCTAACACTGGGGCTAAATGCTCTGGGCTCTTAAGAGCTTATAGCTCTGGCAAGTGGTTGCACCCAAGAGATGGAGATAAAACCACACATTCAGCTGAATGGTCTGAGTGTATGAGGATAAAGTGGGAAATGGGTGGTGGTGTGCAGCCTGCACCTTCAAGGAAGAAAGGCTGACTGGGTGCTGTGGAAGAGACTTAAATGCTTGAGCAAAGTTTTGCCAAAGTGGAATTGAAATCAATTCCTCCTTTTTCCACTGACCCAGAGAATGGAGATGTTCCAAGGGAGTTTCCTGGACTTTAACCAAGGTGTCCATAACAAAGCTGGCACTAGCTGCCTGATGTGCAAAGCAATGTGGAGCAAAAAAAGGGTGGAGCTGTTTCAATTCTAAGAACAGGGACTCAGTGTGTTTGCTCTGGTGCATCCCTGCCTCCTTCTTGCAATTGGGTTGGGTGAAAAAATAAATTAATATTAATCTCTAATAAGAGATCTTAATTCAATTAAGCTAAGACACTTTTACAGTGTAAAAGTAGATTGACATTCAAATACCAATCCCTTTTTGTTTTGGTTTTTTCCCTTTTATGTCACGTTTCCTGATGCAGATCTATGTTCCTCTTCTGTTGGTTAATGCTGCTGATGACCCTCTTGTCCATGAGAGTCTTCTATCAATTCCAAGAGCTCTTTCAGGTATGCTGAAGCAGTAGCTACACCTTCTTATGTGTTTTGTGTGCCTACAGCTTGCTTATCACATCACAGTTCCTGATTTCAAAGCAGCTTGACTTGCCTCCTTACATCTGTAATGCTGCAGGAGGTATGCTAAGCCTCTTTAAGTCACCAGTTGCTAAAACTAACAAGGCTAACCCTGAGCAGGAAGAACTTGAGTCCCTTCAGGCACCTGTTGCTGCTCTGGCTTGTTTTGATAGTCAGCAGGTTACATTCTTGGATGAAAAAAGGTTTCCTCACATCTTCATTGCTCACTGGGATTTAAAAGAAGATGGGTGGTGGTGACAGTCTGTATGAAGCACAGATAAACACTCCCCTTTGCTGATGAAATGGGGACAGTGCATGCATGGCTGTGTCACTTGGCACTGAACTGGGATCTCTCCCTTGAAAGGAGTTGAGCTGTCTGTCTTCGAACAAGGAAAAAGGTAAATTATCCTTAGAAGCTCAGAAGAGGGAGCTGCTGCTGCTTCATCACACAAATAGTGGGTGCACAGGGAGGGAAGCAGGGTTCATTCTTTTCCTGGTCAGAGGCTGTGAGCAGAGAGTTTATCCACAGCTGCTTTCAGACAGAAGCAAGCACAGGGGATTTTTCACTGTCCATGCAACAAGATGGCTGATACACTGTCAGAGCTTAGTGCAGCTTGACACGATGCAAACAGTCCTGGTTCCAGTGGATGTGAGTTAAAGGTGTTCATTTGTTAAAGAATGACCATTCTTACAGCAATACAGGTATTGCTGTAAGGGCCCAGCCAGCAGCAACTCTTGGGCAGTCTTCTTGTCCTGGCAATTCAAGATGGTTTCATTCTCAGCTTGAAGATGTTAACCTTCTGGAACTTTCTGCCTGTTTTTCTTTTACAGAGAAAAGAGAGAATGTCATGCATGTGCTTCCCCTTCATGGAGGCCACCTGGGATTTTTTGAGGGGTCAGTGCTATTCCCAGAACCTCTTACCTGGATGGATAAGCTCGTGGTACAGTATGCCAATGCCATCTGCCAGTGGGAGAAGACAAAGCCTCACTGCTCAGACACAGAGCAGGCTGTGTCTGGCCAGGAGTAATCGACCCAAAGACTCTGGATCACTTCAGTATATCTCCCCCTTTGGGAACATCTTGTTCCCTCACCTGCTGCTTCAGGTTTCCATTCTCCTTGATATCCTCTGGCTGGTGTTTGATCACCATGTTTTTTCCAAAATGGGGTTAAAGCAGAGGTTAACATCTGGTCAGAGCCTCTTTGGATATCCAGTCATGTGGATTTGTAATTTACTGCTCTGCTTGAAGAATTGGGTTTTGCTGACTGTAGCTTGTTACAGGGCTACTGAGCTAAAACTGCTTGCTTTAATATAGCAGAAGTTTCACATGTCAAAGTCTCTTTACCTGCTGGTCAAAAACTTGATCTGCAGCATTTGTTTAGGTGTAGATGATGAGATAACTGTGGCTCTGTTCTCTGTCTGGGTGCTGGAAAATCCCTGTACCAAGCCACAAGCCAGTGAGTGGTTCAGTCTGTAAGCCACTACAGTGTGGCTTGGAAAAACAGATGCGTGACTGCAAGTGTAGTGTCAGCTTTGCACCATCTCAAGGGAAGCCTTTTAGTACCTAGGAATGCACTTGCACAAGTGAATCACTTTAAAAATATTCAACTTTTCCATGCTTGAGCTGTCTGTGGATTGGGGTGGCTTTATGCTGGGTCTCCACGTAGAGAAAAGCTGCAGCCTGGTAATGCCAGTTAATGTTTCTATGTAAACATGTTCTCACTCCCAGGACCTGATCAGTCACCTTCTTGTCATCTTTGCCTCTTTTTAAATACTGTTATCTTTTCAGTACTGGATTCTTTGTTTGACCTGGGGCTTTTTAAAGCTGGCTCTGGCTTCCAAGTGGTAACCCATGATTAAGAATCTGCAGGATTTTTCTGTGAGCTCAATCTGTTTGAAAGAATACTTCATGAAGAGCTATTGTGCTCTCTTAGGGATTAGTTGGTGGGGGGTAGGGTGTACCTATTTAGATTTACTCCCCTTATGTCAGGGTAAATAATACCAAAATTCTTCCCGTTAGCTTTCAGAGCATCAAGTGGGTTTGAGACATGTGACTTTACTCACAGTTGATGTGGAACTGGATGTCTCCAGCCCTGTGTAACTGAAATAACATCTTTGCATGGCTGACTACTTCCAGATCTGTGTAATGCTGTAGGATTGCTGGCTCCAGTAAGACACTGGGCTCTTTCTCACTAGAATTTCTTTTCCACACCCAGACATCCCCTTCTAGTTTTAATGTGCAAAGTGAAGTGTGAAAGCTGTTTGCAGGAAAGCTGGCTACTCACCTGTGCTTTTCCCTCAAGTGGCAGTTTTGGTCTGTGCCAAGATGGTTATTAAAGGAAAGTTGTCCCATGACAATCTGGAGACTGAAACTTGTAGAAAAATATATTTTTTTTTTCTTTACTGTTTGTTCTGTCAATATTGTAGTGTCATTAATTCATCCTTAGGATTTCTTTATCACAGTGTCAGTGAAGTTCTTTTCCTGTCATACTTCCCTCATCAGCACTTTATTGCTTCAGCCTTGGTCTGTGTTCCCAGGCACTTTAATTTATAGCTTAAGGGTGAAACAAGCTGCAAGACTTCAGTCTGGTAACAACAAACCAGGGGAACAAGCCTTCTGGACTGCTCTGTCCCTGAACTTCAGTAGGTTGAGTAGGTGGGGTTTCATTTTAATAAAGCAATAATTAACTTTTGTAGCAAAGGTGCATTGCCGTATCAGGAAATTTCTTTCATTTGCCTTAGGCCAAACACCTTGGCCTGTGATCCACAATGATGTGGATATCTGCACATTCTCCTGGTTAGTAAATCTGGGCTTCTTTTTTTCTTCAAAGAGAAGATGAAAACTAAGTAAAGCTACAGCAAGATTTGGCTGTGCTTGTGGCTGTTCCTTAAGAACTATTTTAGGGCTTCAGTTAGCAAGGATATTCTTAGCTGATGGGTATCTTGTCTCTGTGTTGTTATCCTCTTATTCATCCTGCATCACTAAAGTATATCATAAAAGACATTTCAGGTTT
This sequence comes from Corvus brachyrhynchos, assembly GCF_000691975.1. NCBI lineage: Eukaryota > Metazoa > Chordata > Aves > Passeriformes > Corvidae > Corvus > Corvus brachyrhynchos. Next base: position 5,360,131 of record NW_008239758.1, on the reverse strand, counting down.
TTTGCTTAAGTAGTGTTCATGTAATATTCATTGGGTATGACTTAAATATCTTCTCACTTCAGCAGAAGTGGAGTGTAAACAACACTTGTACACATCAAATAGATACAGTATAAATTTAGGTGTCTAAGTCTCCCAAAATGAGGTGAGCAACTGGGCAGTTCTCAAAGCAGCAGGAGCTGTAGCTTTGTCCAATCAAATAGAGATTTTTCTTTACACTTGGAGAGCCTTTCTGAGGAATATTCCTTCCTGCCCCACAACCCAAGCCTTCATACTTCAGAAGTGCCAATGCTGTGGACTTTCTGAAACTCTCAGCTACAGAAGTAACACAAGTCTGTCTTGCTCCTTTGTCCTGTTTTTGCACTTGAATCTAAAACTGTTCAAATCACTTGTGACTTGACTGATTCTGGCTTCTTTGGGGAAGGACAACTTTTGTTGTGGCTTTTTTTGTGCAAGGTTTCTGGAGCTCGAGGTTCAGCTTATTAAGCCTGTAGGTGGAAGCAGTGTTAAAAAAAACCAAAACTGTTCTCTCCATCTCAACATATTTGATGCTTCTTTCAAAGCAAGGCTTGTCAGACTTGCAGCAAGCACATAAAGAGGTCTTGGGGAACTAGGAGAGGAGAGAATTAAGCTGCAGTTCATGTTATCTAAAAACCTTACAATGATGTGTTAAATCTTGCTACTGACAATGATTGGTAATTGATACCTAGTGACACATGGGACTTTGTCCAGTCCTAATCTGAAATACTCTTATCTCCCAAAATAAGGCAGTACTAGTCTTGTGATGTGGGCAGGTGGTCTTTATTTGCCCAGCCAACCCAATCTTAAATGTAATCTGAATTTTTCAGTCTTAGAGGGGAAATCTTTCATCTCTTGTCGAGACACATGAGGCTGCTGAAGTGTGTGCTTGGCGATCACTGCAGTGTGGTCTAATAGAGCCATTCAAGATTACAGCATGGTGAATCTGACATGTGCTCTGCTTAGTTTCAAACTGGGATTAGAAAAATCATCAGGAGAGCTCTTCCACAGGTAGTCTCATCTTTCCCCATTCCTGAATGTAAGTAGCACTTGAACAAAAATCCCAAGGACCCTCTCAATCAGACAGCAAGATGCAGAACTATTACTCTTTGATGGTTAGGCTGGTCCAACCATCACCTTTGCCATTTTTCTGGAGATATCTGAAGATGGTAAATAAGCAGCTCAGACTTGCTCTGACTGAACACAAGGAACTTCACCTTCCACTACCAAGAGCTCTGCCAGCATTTTTAATTGTCCCTTTGTTAGCTTTTAAATCAAGGTGTTTTCAGATGGGTCTGGCAGTGTTGTAGTTGCACTGTAAAGGCAAACATTTGAACTTCCCTGCAATCTTTTTCCTCAGTGTTTTTCTGCAGTTCCTAATTATGAAGATATGGGTTACAAAGACAGGGCATTAAGTAAAAATGTTGGGAGCTATTAACTCCAGTACTGAATTTAGCCAAGCTACCTGTGTGTCATCTGTCCTGGGTCTGTCACAAGTTCCTAGACCAACAGCCCTTTGACACGTGGTGCCTTGCCCTTTTCCTCCTCCTCCCTTGACATCAGCATATCTAGAGACTTCAGTAACAGCTCTGTCAGAGCTTTTGAGACTTTGCTTTTTGGTAAATTGATTTTTCAGACACTCTGAGACACACCAGTGATGAACACTGTACAACTGAGTGCTGGCTTAAAGGACCTTTGTGGGCAGCCTACAACTGGCTACAGTCTATTTCAAGGCTTAAAATAACAATGTATATAAGCAGTGGATCATTTTCAGCTCTCTGCTCCTCTAGCAGTAGGAATTGAGTCATAGAAGCAGGGTTTGCTTTGCCTAATGTGTGACTTGTTATCCTGCAATCCCAAAGTTTTGTGTCTGTTAGCACTCCAGCAGCATAGCTGGAGGTAGATTGCTCAAGTGGGTACATCTCAAAGGAAAGAGCAGAGTACCATCTTCAGGACTTAATTGCCAGTTTAGTCACCTGGATTGCTTCCAAGTTTTTCTGGAAATACTCTGCTTGTCTGGAGCTTATTGAAATTCTTCAACCTTTTTTTGTGAGACCAGAGAAGGCCTGAGCCTTGTGCTGCCTGTAGAAGTCATTTGTTGTAAAGAGCATCTTGTTTCTGGCTTGAGGCACACTCCATGTGTCCGTATTCCTCATGTGGGTCCGTTCATTTGGGAAGGTGCTGGAGCCACAGTGACTCAAATCAGTGTTTCCTTCATGGCTTCTAGGTGGAAAGCAAGCAGCCCTTCCTTGGTGTGAGGACTTCATGATTCTTCTCCAAGCTTAGAATGCCTCAGAGCAGCACCAGCCTGAGGGAGGGTCCCCTGTTACTGTACCCCCTTCTCACTGGGAGTGGGAGTGACACTGGCCTGGACTTCCTCAGCTGTTAGGGGAGCTTAGGCACAAGTGCTATCAGTGAGTCAAAGGGGTTGCCAGCTCTCTGTGCTTTGGTGGAAGAGTTTCTGGGGTCATCCTGAACATCTGTACAAGGTGGCAGAAAAGCCCCTTTGCTTTGGTCCGACTGACAAGCTTCCAGTGTAATCAGAGTTCTTGCATGACCAGAGAGGAGATACAGAACTTTCTTCTAGGATCTCCACTACAGTTCTATTGGGATGTTGACCCTTCTCACGGTTCCTGCCAACTGGAATGTCTTTAAAATAAAAAAAAAAAGCCAAATAAAACTCATTTGTATTTGATATATAACTAAATCCTACTGCTTAGCCCAAGTGACCAACCTTCCAAAGGGGGCATATCTTCTTACTGTGTTACATGATAGCCTGACTGTAATTCCCAGTGACAGATCTCTAGATGTTCTTCTTGAGAAAGCATAACCTCTTTCTCTGGAAGTTCCAAGCCAAAAAGGTGTGTGAAGAGCTTGGGAAGAGGAGACCTGTGCCCTTGTTTTTCTCATGCAGCTGTGTTAGAACAGGCAGAGTGACTTCCAGTGTTCTTGGTGAGCAGTTGACTATGAAAATATTTTCAATTTGGCAAAATTATGTTCTGTAACTATCTCGAAATGCTGCCCTGAAGAAGCTTGTATACTGAGACACCCTCCCTGCTGCCATGTTCTGAGTCAGATTCTCTGGAGCTGAGAGCTGCAGGGGAGATGATTTGCAACTAGCAATGCAATTTTTCTATATCTGCTGATGTTTACCTTTAAAATGATATATAAATATATATAAAACTGTCTTTGATTTTTTTCTTTAATTTTTGTTCTTGTGTGGTGTAAAATGGAAGTCACTGCAAAACAAAATGTAATTTTGTTATCTTTGATTCAGTGGGGTTTCTTTATTTAAAAATAAAGGACTTATTGAAGTCAGTGCTACAGCTAGTGCCTGTGTGTGAAGTTCCATGTGTTGGCAGAGGCTCTCAGTCTTCCCTGAGGCCCAGCTTGGGGAGCTGGCTGGGGGGGAAAGTGATACAAGCACTTGTGGTGCTCAAGCCTTTCCTAGTTGCTTTTTGTCTTCTGGCCAAGAAAAGGTTTTTGATGCCACTCTGGTGAAGAATGGGCATAGCATCAACTTAAAAAAGCACATGCCTGCCCTGAAACTACTGAAAGAGAGTTATTTTTGCCAGTGGAATAGAACATCTGTTATTTTTCCTTATGTGAGAACAAGTGGATTTCCTAATCTTTCAGTTGCTGGCAGAAGAAACACAAACCAGCATCTCTGGCCAGGACAAGGGACATCTTTGAGCCCAGGGCATAGAAAAGCACTACTCACCTGCCTCTAGCAACTCACCAATGGGGAGTTTATTATCTACAGCCTGAGAGAGAGAGGAGTTGTGGAGGGTAACTGGGCCTGGTGCCCTGCTTGGGCAGCTGGACTGGGCTGGGCCAGAGACCCATCACTGCTCTTCCCCTGTCATGGGCAGTGCTCTAATTTCTAATTTATTGGCCATTGTGAATCAGCTGTTAGATCCACTTCCAAACTCCTTCCTGCCTTGGTCAGTCTCTCAGCTGCCAGTTCTGCTGTGCTGTTCTCTGTCTCTCCATCAAAACAAGCTCCCAGCTGACAATTTGTCACAGGAGTGGTGAGCAGCCATGGGCACCTCCCAAGAGCTGTGACTGTCCCAGTCCAAATCCCAGAGGCAGCAGTGTGATACTCCTGTCTGTGTGGATGGGGTTTTTTCCCCTTTTTCTGTTTCCTAAGCTGCAGTTGCTCTGTCTCCCAGGCAAGCTGTTGTGTTTGCACTGGCCTGATGGTTGCAGGGCTGTCACACATGGTTTCCTTGGGATGGTTCCAGGTGCAGTAAAGAGCCAAAGGAAGTGGAGAGGTGCCTGTTCCTCTGTCTCTGGACTCTTGCACAAGGTTGGCACAGCCTCAGGCTTTGGGACTTGCCATGCATGGACTCGCCAAGCTGCTGAGGCTGAAGCAAACAGATCTAACCCCAGACAGGCCCCATCCTCCCTGCGGCTTCAGAGCCGATGTCCTGTTTGGTTTGAGCCTCAGCCAGTGCCCTGATGAATGTGGCTCTTGTCATCACCCTCCACCTCAGCCAGCTTTGGGTGGGGGGCTGATCTGGCTGATGAAAGGGGCCCGTGTGGAGCTGGGAGGGGGACAGGACACACTGTGGGACCAGGCTCAGGGAGAAGGTAACCTGGGCAGAGAACTTGCTCCTCTCTGAGCCCTGCTGCTGGCCAAGGGAGGAGATGATCTGGGAATGGGTGTCCAGTCGGCTTCTTGGAGGAGATGTGTGGTTCATGAACTGGAACAGACTGCCTTGCCTGGGACAGCTACTTCTGCCTCCCTCCTCCCCACCCACGTCCTGCTGATTCCACATTAGCAAGGTGTAATTAGTGTCAGTAATTAGCTTGTTTGCTGCGCAGGTACCCTCCTCTACCCTCCATGGTGACTTTTGGTGGGGCTTCCCCGACTGAGCTCCCTTACACAGTGCAGTGCTAGGAGAAAACAACTGTGTTGAGGCCTTTGAAGGATTTAGGAGGGTACATTCTGCTTGCCTTTCAGTTGTTTTGTGATTGAAATCCATCTCCTAGTCTCAGTGGCTACTGCAGTTTCTGTTCTACTCCCTGCCTGCCTGAGCAGGAATTAGGCAGAGACAGCTCCACCTGGGCCCCTGGTTGGGTTTTTGTTTTCATCTGTTTTCCCTGGTTAGAGCAGATAACTAAGAACTGGGGGTCCTTGCTCAGGGAAGGGTGGGGCTTGATCAGGAATGCAGGGAGGATGGAGATGGGCAGTTCCTTGGCCCCTGTGCCAAAGTGTAGTCAATGATGAGGGGACAGGGGTCTCCTAGCAAACTCTGGCACTCCTGGCCTCCTTAGAACCAGCAACGCAGCCAGTGCCCAAAAACCTGTGCCCCTGTGCCTTACCATGAGGGACCACAGAGCTTTGCTGTTAAACACTTTATTTCTCCCTTCCCAGAGCAGACACTCTCCTGTCCTCCCCTCGCAGCTCCAGGAAATGCTGTGGGAGAGGGCCGGTGGCCTCCTTTCTCCACCGGCTCCGGAGGGAAGGATGCTGTGCCTGGGAGGGACAGCCACTGCCTGGAGTGGGGACGGGAGGGACAGGCGTGGAGCAGCACACCCAGAGCGCCTCAGCACGAGCAGTCACTCAACCAATGCTACGGGAGGGAGGTGGCTGGGGTTAGAGGGCCACCTCTGGTGCTGTGGTACAGGGGAGGGCAGCCCGCTCCCGCTTTAGAGAGCCGTGTCCTCGGACTCGATGCGGGGCCCAAAGAGCTTCTCTGCGATTGCTTTGCCGTCGTACTTGGGCAGCTTGCCACCAAAGTCTGCCGGCAAGATGTCAGCGTCGATCTCCTGGTAGAAGGATTCCAGCTCCTCACCGTGCACAAAGACCTGGAGGGAGATGGGAGTGACCCTCAGCACAGGACCAGGGCAGCTCTTCCCAACAGCTCTGTTTCACCCAAGGACATGCCTTTGTCTGCAGATCCCTTTCCCACACTCACCCTCTCCAGCAGTTTGCTCTTCAGGAACGGTTTGACCACGTTGTAGGTGGTGGTGAAGTACCAAGGCTGGTGGATGAAGTGGACGGCCTTGAACCGTGCTGGGAAGGAGTCCTAGGATCCCAAACCCAGACACAGATGGTTACAGATGGTGCTGTCCCCCCAGATCTGAGCAGGCAGCAATGGACACCCCAGCACTGCCACGGCTTTCCTTGCCCCATCTCTATTTGATGGCCCCTTTCTGTCCTGACCCAGAGGATCAACCATCCCAGCCTCAGGAGCACTAGGGAGCTGAAGAACCTCCCAGATAGTTCACTGCTCGCACTCCAGAGAAGGACCACATTTCTACTGTCCTGGGAAGAGCAGAGTGTCTTTGGCCTCTGGTCCAGCCTCTGGTCCAGCCTCTGGTCCAAGGGCAGAAATCCTGGAGTGCCTGTGAGTCTCCGTCCAACCTGGACCGGGCTGGGCTGAGAGGCTCATGAGGAAAGACCTCCAGGCCATGCCCTAGGATGCTGCAAGGAGTGGTAGTACTGCTTCTGGTCAGGCATTTGAGATGGCAGGGAGATGAGGTGGGAAAAATGGGATCCATTTTACAGGATTAAGCCAGTTAGCTGGCGAGGTAGGGAGAGGATGATGGGGAACAGCCTCTCTGTGACGCTTTCTCATTGTTCCAGTGTGGTGGCAATCCCAAACCCTGCTAGCCCTGCCACCTCCCTTCTCTGAGCTCCCTGCTCCCCCAGGGCCCCCTCTGCCACTGCTGGGTGCAGACTTTGCCACCTCACCTGCAGCATGTCCACCATCTTCTTGAGCTCGGAGGGTTTGATGCCTGATGCCTGCTGCATGGTGAAGCCCTTGAAGTTCTCAATGATGCAGAACCCATTGATCTGGGTCTCTTCATTTTCCAGCAGCTTCTCCAAGATAATACAATAGGCACGAAGGATCTAATGGAGAGGAGAGACAGCAGGGTCTTGTATGAGGTCTCACCTCCCATAGGCCCTAGGGGGTACCAGGAAGAGTCCTTTGGAGTATTGTCCAGGCTTGACTCCAGTCTGCTTGTCACAGCCAGCCCCTGGATTTCAGAGCAGGGAGGGGGGATGCTGAACCACCACCACATTCCCTTTTCTACTCGTGAGCATCAGATCTGCATCAGTGATATGCTGAGACCAGATTCAGAGCTGTGCAGAAAACGGAGCTGGGAGAAGCTGTGAGTTACATGCCTGGAGACCTCTTTGCCAAGAGGCCCTTTCCATGCCCTATGCCTCAGTGTCCTCCTCTGCCCTTGATTTAATGGTGTGGTGCCTTTCTTCAGCCCATGTTACATCAGCTGGGGGACACACACCCCGAATTTGGCCTGCACCTTGCACCGCATCCTTTGGGGTGGACCATGCTCTCCCAGGCTCCCTCAAAGGACAAATTCAAAGGGCTACAGATTTGCTTCCACCTGTATGACTGCACAGATCCACGTGTGTGTGTAAGGATGCTGTGCTCAGACATGCTGAGCGGGACGAGCCCAAAAGCAGGACCACTCTGCTCTGGGAGCAGCATCTGAGTTGGGCTCACCTCATCGAAGGTGATCTCCTCGTAATCCCAGTTCTCAATGTTGAAGAGCATCACCACCCGTCCGTACTTGTCCCTGCTGGCCAGGATGCCGGGGTAGCCGGCCTCGATGGTGCTGCGCACGGCCTCGGGGCTCAGGTTGTCGAAGAGCTCGGGGTACTGCTGGCGGAAGTTCACGTAGCCTGGAGAGAGGCAGAAATGGGGAAAACAGTGGCTGCTTGCCC
>NW_008239758.1:5347182-5352100 GCF_000691975.1 Corvus brachyrhynchos | reverse complement strand
GGGCAAGTGTGTGCGTCCCCCCCCAGCCTCGGGAAGCTGGGATGGGCTGGTGATGGTGAGATGTCAGTGCTGAGCCCCAGAGCTGTGGAAAGCTCTGCCTGTGGCCCACATGGGTCAGCTCTCCTCCAGCAAAGGAGGAAGAAGCAGCTCAGCAACACACCAGCCCCAGCATGCTTGGTGTTATCCCATCCCTTGCCAGGAGATTCCCACACCTGCTTTCTCTCCAACACCTCAACAAGTAGATAAAGTCATTTTCCCCCTCATTTCCCTTCTTCCCTTCCTCCCTGTTTGGGTGACAACCCCCATCTCCCCTCCCTTGGCACCCTGCAGGCACAAAATAAGGAATTTCATCCTGGGAAAATGCAGGCAAGCAAAAGAGCTCGTCTGGGAGCCAGCACTGATAATTACAACTCATTATCCCCTAAGCTGAGACAAAGAGCAGAGCTGGAGCCAGGCAGGTTCCAGACAGCAGCCACCCTCTAGGCTGCCCTTCTGCTCCCCCTCCATCCCTATGGGTCACTCTCAGTGTGGGAAGAGCTGTCCCCAGACCCAGAGGTGCCCCAGGGGTGCAGAGCCCCCCAGGCACTGTGCACAGAAGCATCGGGAGGGTGCAGAACTAGCTCCTTTACAGGGGTACAGAGAAGGGAGTGTAGGGCATGTACAGGGGTCTCAAGGGGATGCAGCCCCAGCCAGCTGGGTTTGCTGCACAAATGAAACAGCCTGCCACCACCAAATGTGAGGGTTTTTTCCATTTTGTTTGGGTAAATTTGCAAGGAATGGGACTGTCCTGGTGTTGCAGGATGCCTGGTGTCACCCTCATTTATTTCCTTCCCCATCCCAACTCTTTCCAAGCCCCTCCACCCTGGCTTTTTCTATTTATCCCCTCTCTTCATCCCCTTCCCATGTCAGGGTCCTGCTCTGCCAGCAGAGCCCAGTCTGGGCTAGGAGGCACCAGCACAGGACTGGGAGCTGCTGGGGGATGTGTACCCCCGTCCTCAGCCAGCATCACAGCCCAGGACCCCTCCCCACCTTTCAGCAGATCATAGGCCCTGTGGACATCGAACTTGCGGGCACGAATGAAGCGGAGCAAGAAGGAGTCATCCTTCTCCTGCACCTTCTCGGCCACCTTCTGGCAAACATCCTCGCCGCCCGCCCGCTCCTGTACCAGCTCCCGCAGCGCCTTCACTGCCACCTCCCTCTGCTCCTCCGTCTCATTCAGCTCATCCTTTGCCTGGGGGGAGCAGAGAGGGGACCCAGTGATGCCATGCACATCTTCAAAAACACCCCGGGGGTCGTGCAGGCACCCAAAAAACTGGGGGAGGACAGTAAAGCTCCCTATGCTTCCCAGCATAGGGAGGGCAGGGTCACTCAGGTCCCCAGCTTGGAGACATTTTGCTAAGTGCATCCCCCCAAGGCAAGAGCCAGTCGAGGGTCTCCTGTGGCCCCTGAGGAGCAGGAACCTCGGCCTGCACCTGCCCCCCATTCCCCAGAGCCACCTCACCTTCTGCAGGGTGTGTGGGGGGATCTTCTCACACCTCCCGAAGACGGGGCCGTGGTCCTTGGTGGTGAGGCGCTCCAGCTTGGAGCGCAGGGCCTGCTCCTCCTCCGACACGATCCGGAATGTGCCCGTCTGGGGGGGGGAGGAGAGGATGTGGGGGCTTCCCAGACAGCCCCCCAGCTCCCAGCCCCACTTCAAGTCTCCTTGGGAGATACAGGGAAGGGGAGAGGCTCCACACATGCACCCAAGGGGGTGCGGTGGGATAGGGAGGGACTGTGTGCTGCCTGGACTAAGGTGCACCCTGTGCAGCCCATCCCAGCACTGCAAGGAGGGGATGCTCAGAGCCGAGAGGATGGGGCAGCGTGGGGACAGTACTCACAACCGCAGACATGTTGTCCTCTGTCCTCCGTCAGCAGCAGGACACTGGCAGAGGGAAGGAGGAATCAGCATGGATCCAAATAGTCTCCACGGCCCCCCTATGCCCCATTCCCTGCCCATCTTGCTCAGGTGGGGGCAGAAGTGGATGTCCAGAGGACATCCCCAACCAATCCTCAGCTCCATCACCTACTGCCTGCATGTCTGCCTGCCTGAGGAAGCTGAGCAGCCTGGGAAAACACCAGGGATGTTTGCAAAAGCAGCTTAAAAATCTGTGTATTTATCATCTGATGCCTTCTTACATTTTTCTTACTCTGCCTTTCCTCTTTGGGCTGGGGGCATCTCAGCCTGTGCTCACCCAGCAGTGTTCTGTCTCAGACCACCTTCACATGGGCACAGGTGAGCATCCAGTTTTGGCCAGGCAGCCAGATCATCCTTTTATTTCTACTACCAAAATAAGTAATATTCCCAAAATAAATAATTATTTCCAAAGTGTTTCCCAAACTCTCATGTCTCACTGCTCCACCAACTGCAAGGCTGGACCATCAGCCTCTCAGCATCCTTCCAACGCAATCTGGGTGAAACACCTTGTTCCCATCCATGAGAAGGAGGAGGAGGAGGGCTGCCTTCATCCTGCCTCCAGCATCTACCCCTCCCTGCCTGGCTGTAGCACCAGCTCTGGGCTCAGGCTGTGTGAGGGATGCTTGGCTTCAGCTCAACCATTTCCCAGGGTCATCCTCTTCACCTCCTGGGGAAGGGATAGGCGTCCCCTTGTTCCAGGCACTAAAACCAATTCAAGCTCCAGAGGTGCCAGGTTGAGCAAGGGCTGGATGACGGTCTTCAACGCAGTTCTTTGAGTTGGAAAAAGTCCTGGATACTCACCAGGAAGAGGAAAAGCTGAGCCGTCCGCAGGTCAGTGCACGGAGCCGAGGTGGATGCAGGGATGGCGAGGCCGGAGTGGAGCAGCAAAGGAGCTGGGCGAAAGCTTTGTAGAGTCACCGGGTTGGGATTAGACCGTCACAAGGCATCAACTCACTGCAGCTTTGTAATTAAGTCAGCACAGCCTAGGCAAGAAACCCCATTAAAACATTACAAAAGGCAGCTGAGGAGAGGGAAGGAGGGAGCTGGGGCTCCACCACCAGCTGGAGCGTGCGTGGAGAGGCGGGCTGGATGCCGGACCCGATTAACAAAGTATAAAAGCTCCTTGTTGTGTAACTCGCTCATTAGCACGGGGCAGGGGCAGAGGCAGGTGGTGGGCAGCCTGCCATCCTGGCCTGCTCCCCGGGGTGAGCAGGACAGGTCTCTTCCCCAGCTTCTGGCCCAAAAACCCTGGCAAGGTCCTGCTGTGAATTTGGCCATGTGGTCCAGCTGCGGGGATGGGTCTGTGGCAGAGGATGGTCCTGGGGCTCTCCAGCTCCTCCCTTACGAGGCCTCCCAAACCAGCATCCATATGAGGCCCCTTTCAGCTTTTAAAATAGAAAAAGAGATACGGGCAAAATTCCTACAATGCCCTCAAGTGACAATTACCTGCTCGGAGCTCTGGAAACTGGAAACCATTCCACCACCACGGTGATGCCACAGACCCATAAGCGAGGCAAACCCCTGAATGTGGCAGAAACCAAGCTGAGTCCACATGTGGGTGCTGCAGGATGGCAAAACGGGTTTTCTGGGACGTCCCAGCATGCTGAAGCTACATAGAGCAGGAGAGCCCTTGCAGCCTCAATTCTTTGGGTCAAGGGTTGTGGGAGATGGGTGAGGATGTGGTGAGGATGGAGCTGTGCTCAAGCCCAAGAGAGAAGCTTGGCCAAGCTCTTACCACAATGGGGATTTTGGGGAGGTGGTAGGGTCGGGCTAAGCACCAGAGCAGGGCTGAAGGATCTTACACAAGGCATGTTTTGTAATGCCTCTGGGATTTACGGATTTGGTTTCCACACAGGGCTGTCCTGCGAGCAGAGCTGAGACCCCAGTGTGAGGGAGGGAGGAAGGCACGAGACTCCAGAGGAAAGGAGGGGTGCTGCTGAGGGAAAACCTGGACCTGTACCAAAACCCTGAGCAATGCCGCTGTGGCCAGAGGCACTGTGCGCTGCTCTTCAGAGGAGACCCCCAACCCTCCCGTCCCCATTCCTCGCTGCAAGGCTCAGCTCCCTCCTACAGCTCGTTGGACCTTTGTCTGCAGCTCAGTGCAAGACAGTGCATAACAGGGGGACATCATCAGCATGGGGTTTTCCCAAATAGACCCAATAATGCTCTGTTGGGGTGGCAGAGAGAACCTGTGATCCCCGGGCCACCTGGGCATCCTGGCCAGCATGGTCATCACAGTTGAAATAGTTTTGCAGACACACGTACAACCCCTGGCATCACAGAGCAAGTGTTTTGTCCTGGCTGAACGGGTCTCAAGGAAAGAGGTGGCAGCCCCAAGGGGGACCCCACCCTGATGTATTGCGACAGAGCCCTAAGTGCATCTCTCTTCCAGGTCTGGCTATCCCCCTCCTCCCATGTGAAACCCGCTCCCCTCGCTCAGCAGCATCAACTCCCGCTCCACGTGAGCACGGGGCTTTCGAAAGCTCCCACGCTGTGCTGGCACCTGATCCTTTGGCCAAATCCTGCTGCTTAAAGACGGGCTACACCTCCTGGTACGCTCCAGGCCAGCCCTCGTGTCCCCCGGAATTAAGGGGTTTACTCGAATGTATCCGAAGCCCACGTGGGTGGCACTCGCTGCTGATGCGGGGTGGCCCTGAATGGGCACTTTGTGCCAAATGCCCCGGTACCCCCGGCTGCCCATCCCACGTGCCTGCACCCCACGTGCCTGCACCCCACTCCATTAACTTCTTCACTGCCCAGTGCCCACGCACAGGAACAGGCTGCCCAGAGAGGCCGTGGAGTCTCCCTCACTGGCGATATTCCAGAACCATCTGGCCGCAGTCCTGTGCCAGCCATGTGCTCTAGGCCGACCCTGCTTGAGCAGGGAGGTCGGACCAGATGACCCGCTGCGGTGCCTTCCCTCCGGACCCACGCTGGGATTCTGTGACTCGGTGACACCGCCCG
>NW_008239758.1:5333079-5346992 GCF_000691975.1 Corvus brachyrhynchos | reverse complement strand
CCCGCGGGCGGGGGGCGGCTGACGGCGTCCCCTTCTCTTGCAGCTGGGCGACATGGTGACCAGGCAGGCGCTGAAGGGGAGGGAGACGGCGGCTTTGCTGAGAGGGATCTTCAAAGGTGGGTGGTGTGTGAGCTGCGCTCGGGGGGCTGCCTGGGGCCGGTGGGTGCAGCAGCACAGGGAAGTGTCACTTTTCGTAAAAAAACCGCTGTCACGGGGAAGCACGACGTCCAAAAGTACATGCCGGGACACAGCAAGCTGGACTAGAGCTGTGATGAGCCCGTGGTAAGCGGGATTTACTTTTGAGAGCCCTTAGGTACCTTGGAGTAGCACTGAGCTGGCCAGGTGAGAACTGACTGCCAACCTGGTTCTTCTCAAAATTCCTGATCTCCGGCAGCAGGTTGAGTGATAACAGGGTGGCTGAGCGCTTTATCCAAGTATCTCATTTCCTGTGCTCTGGGGTTTTTTTATTTGTTTTGTCAGATGTAAAATAGGAAGTTGCTGCCAGGTGACAGTTTATCCCTGCTGATTTCCTGTCGTTTAGCAACACGTTGTTACTTGCATAACTTTTTTTCCCATTCTTTTGTCCCTCTATTTGCTCGCTGTAAGGCTCCCCCTGCTCCCAGAGAAGTGGTGTTCTCAGGAGACTCCAGGTTTACAAGCACTGCGTCCCACTAGTGGAGTCAGGGGACCTGCATTTGGGCAAGGTGTCTGAAATCATAGGACTGCTGATGCTGGAGGTAAAGCTCCTTTGGGCTGGCTTTCCTGGGCTCTGCTGGGTATAATTTAATATGTAATTGAGATACTTCCCTAAACCACTGAGGAAAATTAGTTGTATCCTTTCCACGGAGCTTCCCTAGACTAAGTTAGCTGGTATTGGAATTGGCTCTGTGTGTGAATTTGATTATCTTTAGATATTTAGTCTTAGGCTCAAAACTCTACTCTATAATCACATCATCTTGATTTATTGCTCTGTTCTGCAAAGGACAGTACAAAACAGAGATCTCAGGGCTGAATTCTCCTTTAAAGGGAGCATTTCCTTGTAAGAAATTCTGTCTTCTGCTGGTTTTTGGTGACAGTTTGGATGTATATGTGGAATTCTGTGCACTGCCTCAGGCTCTCTCCTGTTGTGCGTTCCCCCAGGCCCGCCAGCTGCCAGGCCACGCCTTGGCCGAGCTTGCCAACCTATTTGTGGATGTTATTAAAGGTGGCAGCCTGACCAACGGGAAATCCTTGGAGCTGTTTTCCACTGTTCTCACTGCACTGGCCAGTTCAAAGGAGAACCTGGCTTATGGGAAAGGTAACTCGTATCAGCTGCTTCTCTTCAGCTTGTCCTCCCTTCCTCTGGAATCAGCTCCTAAGACTCTTGCTTTTTCAGGTGAACTGAATGGGGAAGAGTTTAAGAAACAGCTGATAAATACCCTCTGCTCCAGCAAGTACGTGCATCTGCCAGCTCTTGGTTACGTGGCAAAACATTGTGTTTCACACTGTGCTTGGAAAAAGGCATCACCATGAGCTGTGTGTCCTGTCATCCTTGAATCTGTGCCCTCTGTGACAGTGTCTTCCCTAGCTGGGAAGGCAGGGGAGCATCCTGTTCCCAAATCCTGTGAGACTCTTGCATGAACTGGTCTCAGGAAGTGCTTGTATTCGTTTTCTGGTATTTGTTATTAGAGGGGCTGAGGCAGTTCAGAACTGTGTAAATGTGGGTGGTTAGGTTGGTGCTAATGATTTCTGGTGGAAATCTGGCTTCTAATTTTAGTATCAGAGTGTGACAGGGAAATGGTGACATTGAATAATTGTGTAGGAGGGAAGAGCTAGATGATAATCCTGCTTGCTTTCAATCTTCCAACATATCTTTGTTTTACCAGGTGGGATCCTCAGTGTGTAATACATCTTGCCAACATGTTCAGGTAATTCTTTTTCCCTTCAGCATCAACACTGCCTTGTGCTGTGGTCATGTCTGTGTCCTATTTCACAAGTAGTATGGGTCTGACCATACCCAGCACAGCCCCATGGATGATTGGTCAATGAACATCCACACTGGATCCTTTGGATACAGAATACATCTGGGAATGGCATCATGGTTTTTATTCTATGTGTGAGTGAACCTTGGCAAATAAACAATATATTAATGTAAAAAAATCTTTGATTCAACAGGGATATTCCGCTATCAGGAGAGGAGCTGCAGTTTGTGGTGGAAAAGGTCCTTAGGATGTTCTCCAAATTAGACCTGCAGGAAATCCCCCCTCTGGTCTATCAGCTGCTGCTGCTTTCTGCAAAGGTAAAAGCTTACAGGAGCTGGATTTCCCTTAAGTTTATACCATCGGGAAAAAAGTCTCCAGACTGATCTGTAGTCTGGATTTTGGCAGGGATTCTGATTGTTCCCAAATCATGATGGAGGGACACAACAGGACATCAGTAGGTTTTGTTTCCTTTAATTCCCTCTAGCCTGAAGAATCTGAGTGCTCAGAGAAAGATGGGATCTTGGTCTTCCTTGTGGGAAAAGAAGCAAACCTTTGGGAAATAAGGGATGAGCACAGACCTAGCAGGCAGCAGAGAGGATTGGGTTTTTTCAGTGTGGTTTTGCTCACTCTCTCTGATCTGCACACTATAATAATAGCTCATGCACTATGATTGTCTACTGGGCTGTCGTCTCACTTGTACTGGGAATGTCCCCTTCTCCAGAGCAGAGACTGCCAGGGACATCTCTGCCCTTTGACAGGGTGATCTGGCTCTTTTGTTTGCTTCATTTGTGACCAAGTCAGTGCCAAAAAGATCCAAAGACAAATTATATGTGTGTTATAGAGGGTCATTTGGGTCCACTGGACAAAATATATTGTTAGATTTAAGGTTAGGAGTTTGAAAGCCTTCCCAATCGATTAAAACATAAAGGATCCTTTCTAATTAATAGCAACTTCAAAAAAAAAAAAAGACAATCAGAACATCTGAGAGCTTGAGTTTTTTCCAGTTCTTCAATGATGCAGTCAAAAGAAATAAGTGCAGTCAAAAGAAATATGCAAACTGGAAATCTGGAAATGAGCCACACAGGAGCCCTCCCCTGCCTTAGCAATTTATGGGGGGGAATTGAAGGATACCCTGAGATTTGTGATAGGTGTGGGAATAGAGTCCTGTTCTCTGGGACACTGCAGGCACTACAATGGCTCAATGTAATGTCCTGCCTTGCAGGGCAGTAAGAAGACTGTTTTGGAAGGAATCATCCGTTTTTTCAATCAGCTGGATAAGAGACAGAAGGAAGAACAGAGAGTTCCACAGTAAGTTCTTGCTCTGTGACCCCCTTTCTTTATTTCCTGGGCGTTTGTAGTCACACAGGTCCTGCCCAGGGCTCCTTGAATGGTTAAACCTCGTAAAAGAACATCCTCCTTGATCCATCAGGAATGATTCCTGGCTTTGGATGGCACATTATTTTCTGGTAAAACTTACAGGTCACTGGACCTTGAGGTAGCCACAATGCCCCTGGACCAGCTGCGGCACGTGGAAGGCACCGTTATTCTCCACATTGTTTCTGTCATCAACCTGGACCAGGACCTGGGCGAGGAGCTAATTAGACATCTGAAGGTATGGCAAAGATGGAGCAGGCACTGTTCCTGAAGATATTGAAGCAGGGTTTAAAAACTTAGTTTATTATCTGGACAAGGGATTAAATAATTTTATGACTGCAGTCACGTTCTCTTTAGCGAGCGCTGTGATACATTTGAAGAGACATGTGCCTGATGGCTTCCTGAATTTCCAGGGTGTTTCAGTTGAAGATAACAAGCTTTCTCACTGCTTCCTTGCTGTTTCCTAGACTGAGCAACAGAAGGACCCTGGTAGAGCACTGTGTCCCTTCAGCGTGGCTCTTCTGCTGTCGGTTGCTGTAAAACACAGACTGCAAGAGCAGGTATGCGCTTGATAAGCTTGCAGAGAACTTCCACGAGAATGCACTCTGCACTCCCTGTAAAGGAAAGGAAGCATGGGAAGGTCATAGTCCCATCAGAATTAGGCTTAAAATGGTTTCAGGATACTCATGGGTAATTAGATCATTGGTGTGCTGTACTTTACTAAACACTCTAAAAGACCCCAGAGCAATATCACAGTTTTCCAGAGCAGTGATTCCTGTGGGTTGGTATTGTAGGATGAGAAGAAAAGCAGTCTTATTTTTCTAATGTTTTGGCTCTGTGGTGGCCACATGAAGAGCACCTGGCAGCAAGTTACCCTCCTTGAGGCACTTAATGAGACTGGTGTATTTGTCCTGACAAAGAAGTGAGTTAAGATTTTTGGCAGGCTGCACTGGAACTTGTGTCTGGCTGGTGCTCTTACTGGAACATACCCAAGACTACACAGGTCCCATTTCAAAGATCATTTCCTCACACTTAATGATGTTATGTTCCAGATATTTGAGTTCTTGAAAACATCAATCACAAGAAGCTGCAAGGACCTGCAGTTCCTTCAGGCCTCCAAGTTTCTGCAGGATTTGTTTCCTCAACAATATGATATAACTGCTGTCATTCTGGAAGTGGTGAAAAATAGGTGAGTTGTTGCCACATGCTGCAGAACATTCAATGAGGTTTGGGAGTTGGGAGAGTTTCAGCCTTGCTAAAACACCCTGGGATGCTAAATACTTCTGACCATGTGCCAGCAGGGATCAGTGTCAAAATCCAAAGGTTTTATCCCAGTTTTATATTAGTGAATTAAAAAAAAAAAACCCCCAACATGCGGCTGTATAAATCTGCTCCTTTTACCTCAAATCTCAGGGTCTGGTGGTACAAAGGGCTAAACTGATCAGGGCCTAATCTGCAGTGTGAGTCATGCTGCTGGCTGTAGTTTGTGTTCTGATCAAGGGATGAGGAATAGGTTCACTGTTTAATCTGGTTCACCGGTTAGTCCTTTAAACATCCTGTGGGATAGCTCTGGTCTGTCACCAGCTGCCCTTTGGTTTGATGGGAGGCATTCCCCTTCTCTTTCTCTCCAACTGGAAGATCTTGGGATCAGTAGGATATTCTTGCATCCCAGCTATACTCTGCTGTTATGCTCAGATCAGGCCTGAGTGCACATCATTCCCCATGGCAAGGAGACCTTTGGGCTGCAGAGGAATTCTGATGGACAACCAGGACTGCAGAGGTGTGCTCAGCCCAAAGACAGTCACAGGGTTGTGAGGGTTGTCATCTTCCCTGCTGTCATCAAGTTCTCTCACTGCTGCTTTGGACTCTGGAATGACTGCAGAAGATTTTACCTCAGACAGCTCTAATCTAAACTTTCCTGTGACTAAGTTGTTTCTTTCCTCATCCATTTAATGTTCCCCTCAGTGCATTTGGCTGGGACCACGTTACTCAGGGCCTGGTGGATCTTGGCTTCAGCCTAATGGAATCCTATGAACCCAAAAAGCCCTTTGGAGGAAAAGCTGCTGATAACAGCTATGGCCTTTCAAAAATGCCAGCCCAGCAAGCTTGCAGACTGGGAGCAAGTATCCTGCTGGAAACATTTAAGGTAGTGCTTGTTTTGGAGAAGTTTTTTTTTGGTGAGGGGAGAATAACTCTGTTCTTATTCTCTCTTGGTAAATGGTGTCAAAACCTTACTTGCTTTGTATCCTTTGTGAGTGTTTTGGAAACAATACTAGATTTCATCTCCTATTTGCCCCTTTCCAGCCAGAAGAGGCCATCCTCATGAAGATCTAATTCTAATCTGTTCCAGCTGTCATGATACTTGTGTAATCCCTATTGCAGTTTCCAAGAAACTGCAGAGGTAGAGAAAGTAGAGAAATTCAGAGGTACAGATAAAATCTGACAAGGTGGGATTGATACCCATTCACCTTCACCAAATTGGTAAATTTTCATCCCATAGATGACTGGCACCATTATGTCCTGAGTGTACAGTGTGTCCCCTGATGTGCTGGTTCTGATTGTTCTGTGGGATGAAATCTGAATCAGTTTGTGTGGACTTAGCTGAAAGGGGACTTCTGGTGACCATCCTTGCTTTCTGTCAGATCTGGATTTGCTTTGTACTGTACAATGCCTGTGCTGTGAAGTACAGGAATATCTGAAAGGTTTTGATTTTTATTTATTTTCTTTCTCATTCAGGTTCATGAGCCCATCAGAAGTGATATTCTTGAGCAGGTCCTGAACAGAGTCCTCACAAAAGCAGCATCTCCTGTCAGCCACTTCATAGGTAACAGGAAAGAGAGAAAAATGTGCTCTTGTTCTGTGGACAGTCACAACACAGCTTCTCAAAACACATTATAAAATCACAGAACTGGGTTTGGGTTGGATGGGACCTTTGAAGGTCATCTAGTCCACTGCCCTGTAATGAGCATGGAGATCTTCCACTAGATCAGGTTGCTCAGAGCCCCATCCAACATGACCTTGAATGTTTCCAGGGATGGGGCATCCACCACCACCTCGCTGGGCAACCTGTGCCAATGTTTCACCACCCTCACTGTAAAAAATTTCTTCTCTATATCATCTCTGAATCTACCTTCTTTTAGTTTAAAACTGTTAGCCCTATTCTTATAACAACAGCTACTGATAAAAAGCCTGTCCCCATCTTATAAACCCCATTTGAGTACCAAAAGGCTACACCAAGGTCTCCCCAAAGCCTTTGCTTCTCCAGGCTGACCAGCCCCAACTCTCTCAGCCCATCTCAGTAGCAGAGGTGCCCTCTCAGCATTTTTGTGCCCCTCTGGACCTGCTCCAACAGGTCTCTGTCCTGCTTGTGCTGAGGACCCCAGAGCTGGACACAGTACTCCAAGGGGGCTCTAACCAGAGTGGAGTAGAGAAGGAGAATCTCCTCCCTCAACCTGCTGGCCAAGCTGCTTTTGATGCAGCCCAGGATGTGATTTGGGTGCTGAAGCCCCTGCTGAAGTGACCTGAAGCCAAGAAAATCAGTCGTTCCTTCTCCTCTGACTGAGGTATCAGCTGCATCAGACTGCCTTGTATTCATCACAGGTGAAAAATATGTTTGCAGGCAGTTGCCATGGAACAGCTGACGCACAGAAAGTCAGAATCATCAGTCAGTTGCCTGTTCCACATTGCCAGCCTTGCCGTCTCCTCGTCCTTGGGCTTGGGAGCCACTGGGGCTGCTGGGATGTCAGTGCTGCAGCCTCTTCCCTTACACCTCAGTGCCCTCTGGTGGGGTGAGGCTCTTCAGCTGGGCTGGGAGCATTTTTAACACTTGGTGCCTGCAGTAGACTCAGTTTTTCGATGCTCATCTTATCGTGACCTCTCTGTGTAATGGAAGGTCTTTGATTAGTTTGTAGTTGTTAGCTCTACAGACATCTTCTGCTCAGGCTTTTCTGGCCCCTTGGCATTAGCTGTTATTTTTGTCCTTTTATTTTTCAGACTTGCTGTCCAATATTGTTGTGTCTGCTCCTCTCGTGCTTCAGACTTCATCCTCCAAAGTCACAGAGACCTTTGACAATTTGTCCTTTCTGCCCATCGACACAGTGCAAGGGCTCCTCCGGGCAGTACAGGTAAAGCTTTGCATTTTTCCATGGATATCCTTGCTAGTTTAGTTCCAGTGACAGCTCTGGGCCACAATTATATGCATGATCTGATAACCCTCCTCATAAAATAAGCCTTCATTCTCTGCTGTGGGTTGTTCAGTGTAGCATGGGACTGTTCTTCAAGCATGGATTTGCATGTGCCCTCTAGCAAAAAGCATATGGCGTGGGCTGGCATGGGACCAAAACTGCTCTGTGCTGACCTTTCATCTGGAAGATGCCCAGATGCTGCACCCTGTAGAAAACTAAGTCTACAGTGTTTAGCTGAACAGCTGTAGCTGTCACGTTGATTTTTCTCCTTCCAAGCTCCATGTCAGTATTCCTCTTTGCCTGGGCTGGGATATTGCCCTGGTGTTTTAACTTTTACTTGCTTTGTCCAGCCTGGGGATAACAGTTATTTTCCCAAACCCTTGCACTGTGTCCTCACTAACCTGCTAGGGTGTCTCATTGCCACAGCTCTATGGGTTTTCTTGTCTATTTTAAAATGTTTTGGTTCTCCTACTGTACTGACGACAGTACTGAAAATGCAGGGCCAGATGGGCCAGAGGAAGATGAGCTCATATGCCCCAAGGGCTTGGCATGCCTTAGTGCTTTTCTCTCCAAAGGTTATTTTCCTTTCCAGCCTCTGCTCAAAGTCAGCATGTCAGTGAGGGACTCCCTGATACTTGTTCTCCAAAAAGCTATCTTTTCCAGGTAAGATGGGGAGGCGATTCTTTGAAAAAATTTCTACAACTCATTTCTGGTTTTGGAGCAGAAGTATTTTTTATTTTGGCTAAGTATCTACTTATTGTGTTCTTCCCATAGCTAGATAATGACATTTCCTGTCCCTTTAGCCTAGAACTGTGGTACAGTCACAGCTCCACTGAACTGAGACACAAATCCCAACCCCCAGCTGAATGAATGGGCTTTGCAAGTTCAGAAAGCTGTTGGGAACTCCAAATACATAGGCAAAATGAAAACCACTTCCAGCATGTGTCTAGCAGAGCTGAGTACATCCAAGGAGGGTCTGGAAGGAAGCACTGATCAGAATGCTGAGCTGCCACGTTCCCTGTGATCCCTTACAAGGTGTTGTCTTGGTCATGCTTTGAGCAAACCATCCTGCTGTGATTGTAGACTGGATTTTGTTGGCCAGTGGCTGCCTGGTTATGAATATAGAATTCAAAATTTAGGATTATTTTTCAAAGCAAGGGTCTCGGTCTTGGAAAAGACTGGGGGTTTGTGAGAAAAGGTGAACACCAGGGTTTTTGATAGGAATTTTCCAACTCTGAGGTCTGTGAGACTCTCCCAACTTTCCAGGGACATTTAACAATTGTGTCTTGGCCTGGGCACTCCCTGAGTGTGAGCACTGTAAGGACAGAAAGGAAATGGAATATTGTGAGAGTGTAGAGTAAGGGAGTTCCCAGCAAACTGCCAAGCTCTTGACTGTTTGTGGCTGCACTGCCCTTTTGGGAAATACAGTTGTATGGGGCCCAGTCACTCTGTACCTTTTCTTCATTGCTGAGTTGATATTTCATGTGCTTCTGAGCTTCTTGCTTCCATGTTTTCATATGTAACCCTCTCTCCTGTCCCAATTCCCAGGCAGCTCGATGCTCGTAAAGCTGCGGTCGCTGGCTTTTTGCTCCTGTTAAGAAATTTTAAGGTTCTGGGCAGCCTGTCCTCTTCCCAGTGCAGCCAGGCCATTGGTGCCACTCAGGTAAGTGCTGTTCTGCAGTCCCTGTGTGGACATGGGAGACAGTCTGGTGTCTAATATGCACTGTTTGAAACAACTCAAAAGGGGAGCGTTCCCCCAGAATGGAAATACAGCTTTAGTAAGGATTAGCCCTGGAAATCCAGCAGGGAATTTCCTTCCTAGAAGTAAAGCTTTGGGAAGTGCAATGTGCAAAGAGAAGCTGGCCTAGAGATGTTGCTTCTCAGAGTTACTCTCTCTTACAGCACCAGTGTTCTGGGGAGCATTCCCACTGCTCCATGACAATGATGAGGAGCCTGGCAGCACAGGGACTATCTCAGTGATTGTTCAGGGGCCAGACCCTTATCACCTTGCTCCTGTGTAGTGATGTTGTAACCAGTATAACGTGACTAATGTTCCTTCTCAGGTCCAGGCAGATGTTCATGCCTGCTATAATTCTGCAGCTAATGAGGCCTTCTGCCTAGAAATCCTGGGCAGCTTGAGGCGGTGTTTGAGCCAGCAAGCAGACGTTCGACTCATGTTATATGAGGTAAACATGGTTTCCTCTGTCTCTTAAACAGCCACAAGCTCTTCTGTGGTCTGATTCTTCTCTAGCCTCAGGTAAATAACAGTCATGTTATTGTGAAAAACAGCCTTTCAGCTCAGTTCTGTTCTTCATGGGACATGTGTACCATGTTTTCAATCCTTCTGCTGTTTTTTTTTTTTGACTGTTACAAACCCAAAGACACGTTGATGTATCTTCTTTAGCTCATGCGTTGTTTAAGAGCAAAAATACGTCAAAGTCTGTCTTGCTGTGGGAGGGCCTAGGGAATGGGAAGCGTGTTTGATGCCCAGTGAGGAGGAGTGGTACAACAGGCACTGGGTAGATGTGGAGCTGTTGAGAGTTAATTATGGGCTCCAAAGAAAACCCTGTCTGGAAAGCATGAAGAAACTTCCTTAGAGCCTGCATCAGGGATCTGTCTTTTCTCCTCTTCCTTTCCAAGTTTTTAAAAGCTTGGCTGTCCTTAGGTCTGTTGTGACAGGCCTGTTATAAAGGGCCATTTTTGGGTGCATATCTTAGGTTGTGTTATAACCATGGTGTACTATCACCTTGAGGAAAAAAGCCTGTACAGGTCAGAGAGATTTTTTTTCCTTCTTGCCTTGGGTTGGATTGACCTTTGGTGAGCTGCAAGTTCTGGGTGCGTTCATCACTGTTGCTAGAAAACTTGTGCTTGCTTTATCCATCCACTGAGTTTTCTCAGTCTGCAGGATTTGTTGCCTCCTACAGTTTCCCCACTGGCTTATTTTGCCTTTGAAGCAGGATTTCACAGTTTGAAGTTGGATCTTGTGCTAGTGTTAAATAGCAGTGAAAGTCACTCTGGGCTTGCTGCCACTGCTGCTAGGGAGATACAGCTTGTGAGAGGGCCCCTGTGAGGAAATTCATACTCTTTCTGATTCATACCTTCTTTCTGTGGTGCCTTTGCCTTGCCAGGTATGGAGTTTTACACTGAGCACATTGTAACTTCCTCATGGTTCCTTGCAGTGCCAAAGTGTCGTTGCTGTCTTATGACGCCAACTTATTATGCCCGTGGTTCATATTCTTTGCTGTGTCAGCCAACCTGTCCTTCCTTCCTGTCTCCAGGGTTTTTATGATGTCCTTCGCAGGAACTCCCAGCTGGCCAGCTCTATAATGGAAACACTGTTGTCCCAGGTAAAGTCCTGCTCCGTGGTGGGGCTGCAGGGACTCTTAAGAATTCTGCACTTCAACCAGTATGGCAAACAATTCAGGTTAAATATTGGGGAAATCGTTCTCCCTCACACTGCAAACATGTTTGAGTGCTGTGGCACTTCCCTAAAGAGGTGTTCAAACCCCTGCTATGCTGAGAGAGCAGACTAGGTAAATGTCTGGAGAAGGATTCATATCCTGTCAAAGGGTGGAAGAGGAAGGATCTCCTGGAGCCCTTTCCGACCCTTCAGTTCTTCAGTGCTGTGGGAAGTGTGAGCCCAGAGAAGTTCTTTGTGCTCTCCCTGTTCCTTAGCAGTGCCCAGCAGTTACCCTCCCATACTTCCCCAAGGATATGTGCTGACACAGTAATTAATATTGCTGTCCTCCCATCGGGAGAATACCCAAGTCCATGTAGGATCTGGGAGGATTAACTCATCCCCCAGCAGTGTTGCTCATGGCAACAAGACAATCACATTTCCTCAATCCATTGGACAGGCTGTGCTTTCTTTGAGACAAGTAATTTTCTTCCCTTTAATCATCCATAGAGTTCATGCTGACTAATTCCAGCTTTCCCATGACAGTATAGGGTCTGAGAAAGGAACATGAACAGAGCTAAGACAGCTTTTGGGTAGCAGAGGGCACTTGATAGGAAGTTGGTGTAAATGTGTAAAATTTTACAGCATCATTACGTATCTGTAACTTTCTATAGCAGCAGCACCTACTGATCCTCACTGTTTAAAGGAGGGGTAACACTGCAGTGGGGTGCAAGTGATGTTACTTGTTGAGGCAACACAACAGCAAGTGGTCAGCTGAAGTTGTTTTAGGGCATGGACGTGTCCTGGCTGAGAGGTACAGGAGTAACTCAAGAAGGGATTTAAATCACCAGCAGAGCAGATGACGTGGCTCATGTACTTGTGCAGTCCTGTTATCACAGTGCCAGGTTTTGCTCTCTGGAATGGGGTACAAAGATTATTGTACTCTGTTCTCAAGCATCTTAAGAGGCTCAGTTACCAAGTAACTGGTTATTTTTATTTCTTGTTTTCTGTGACAGATAAAGCAATATTACTTGCCCCAGCCAGACCTCCTGCCTCCACTCAAACTGGAGGGATGTATTATGGCTCAAGGAGATCAAATCTTTCTGCAAGAACCACTGGTAAGAGCTATATTGGCTGGCCACAGCTGCAAGCTCATCTGTTACTAGCATTTTAGTTACCCTGCTGCAGGAGCTGAATACCTTGTGCTTCTTCAGCCTCTTCTAGCCTGGAGCAATTCTTTTAATGGCAACAGAGCTGGGCATCTCACCCCTGCCTCAGGCTATTTATTAGAGCTCCCCAAGCATCGTGGTTGTGGGGACCTGTGTGAAAAATGCTCTAGGAATAGTGTACTTCTGTTATCCTCTGTTGAGTTCACCCTGCGGGGTTTTTTCCCTCCTTTAACTTAATTCCACATAAAACAGTTGTGCAGAGTGTGTGTGTGTGTAGCAGGGGGAAGAATTTGCCCTTTGGTTTTGCTTCTTTGAAATTGCTGGAGATGAGACCTCAATGATTTGTTGGATTTCCAAGGGAACAAATTCAAATTAATCTTTTTTTTTTCCCCCCTAAGGAAGCTTGTGTGCAGGAAGGGAGCAGACACTTCAGCTAGAGTGAGAGTCCCATTGGAAATTCCCTTTCCATCTCCTTCAGCACCTGAGGTGTCTGGGTGGAGGGAGCAGTGGGAGTTAAGTCTTTACATCCCATCTAGAAAAGCTCGGGCAGAGAGCACTGCCTGAAGCTGGAACTGGGCAGCTGTGTGTGGGATTAGTGATCCCCTCAGTTTGGGAATGAGGCATATCCTTGAGACTCAAGGCAGCTCCAAAGGCAGCTCCAGCTCTTTGCATCCCACTAAAACAGCCTGGCCCTTGTCCACTTCTGCCAGTGACCTCCAGCTGAAAGGCTGAGTGTGACTGTGTGGCTGCTTCCTGCAGGCCCATCTGCTCTGCTGCATCCAGCACTGTCTCGCCTGGTACAAGAGCACTGTGCGCCTGTGCCAAGGAGCTGAGGATGATGACGAGGAGGAGGAGGAGGAGGGCGTGGGATTTGAGCAAAACTTTGAAGAGATGTTAGAATCTGTCACACGACGGATGATCAAGAGCGAGTTGGAAGACTTTGAACTGGTAAATCAGATTTTCAGTTCGACTCAGTGGGAGAAGACGCCAAGTTCTTGTCAGGTTTTGAAAAGATTTTTCACTTTTTCCCTTTACCTCTCAGGATAAATCAGCAGATTTTTCGCTGTCTTCTGGTGTTGGTGTGAAAAATAACATCTATGCCATTCAGGTGATGGGAATTTGTGAGGTTCTGATTGAGTACAATTTCAACATCGGGAATTTCAGGTAAAACATTAAATCTTACCCGTTAGCACTAGCTGTGCTATTATTTGCCCAGCTCCTTGAAGTACAGCCTCATTTCAGGCACGGGATGGTAGTGCCAACACAGAATCAGTGATCTGAGCGTGAGTGCCTCGTGGCACAGCCACTCACAGAGCCTTGGGGAGTGTTTTCCTTTTGAATATCATGTGTTGTGGGAGATGGGATCTGACATTTTGTAGAAGAGCAGGTTGAGGAGGATTGGGTGAGGTATACACCATGAGGGAGGCCGGGAGATGTAATAGGTCCTTGTTTCATCATTTAGGCAGCGTCGTTGTGTAATTTGGCAGCTGAAGCTTCAAATGGGGAACTCCAAGACTGCATTTTCTCCATTAATGCTTTCTACTACTTTATTGCAGTAAGAATAAGTTTGAGGATGTCCTAGGCCTGTTTACATGTTACAACAAACTCTCTGAAATCCTGAGGGAAAAAGCTGGGAAGAACAAATCTGCCTTGAGCAACAAAACTGCACGGAGCTTCCTGTCCATGGGTTTTGTCTCTACTCTGCTCACAGCTCTGTTCAGGTGAGAAGGTGTCCAGTCCTCTGTGGAGCAGAGCCAGACATCAATTCAAGCCATGTGTCAGTGTGCTTGGAAAAGCTGGTGCAACTCTATCCTCCCGAGTGTTTCCC
>NW_008239758.1:5320914-5332942 GCF_000691975.1 Corvus brachyrhynchos | reverse complement strand
TCCCTACAAGCTACCAAAACAAAGGGTCTTTTCCACCCTGAGTTCAGTCAGTGATATTATTTGTAAATGCATATTTAAGTTTTGAATCTCTTAGGCCATCCCTGAGCTTCTCCTGTGCATCCCCAGTTCTCTGACAGTTCTCCTGGCCCTGCAGGGACAATACCCAGAGCCACGAGGAGAGCCTGGCCGTGCTGCGCTCCAGCACGGAGTTCCTGCGCTACGCTGTCAGCGTCGCTCTGCAGAAGGTGCAGCAGCTGGAGGAGACGGGACAAACGGACGGGCCAGATGGACAAAATCCAGAGAAGATGTTCCAGCACCTCTGCAGAATCACACAGTGAGTCAGTGTGGCATGTGGAGACATCAGCAATGCGTTTGGGGGATTTTTGACTCCCAGGTGGGGTTTTGAAAGAAGAATGCAGTCCCTAACTGTGTCAAACAGTTGTTGTTGCTGGGTTGAAGTCACTGCCTTTCTGTGCTCCTGAGAAATCACATGGAGGCACTACAGTTTCTGTGCCATAGGGAGTGATACAGCTCTAATAACTTGGTCTGGAAGAACCAAATGCCATCAAAATTTTCATCCTCTTTCTGACTTCTGGTTCATCACTCATTGTCACAGAGAAGGTAAGATGATTACAGGCTGGATTCTTGAGGCCTCTGGAATGCAGCGAAGTTAAAATTCACTTTGAGCTATGGAACAAAACAGATGCATGAGGGACACAAGCTTTAGAAAGCATTTGTTTAGGACTTCTGCAAGATGCTTGAAGACATTCATGCATCTAATCCTTTGGAAATCCAAGAATGTGAACCATGTAAATGTCTTTTGGAATCTAGGTCATATCTGCATGGGGTCTTTTCAGAGCCCAGTCAGCAGAGAGCACAAAATGCAAATTACCCCTGCCATGCATAATGCTGGTTTTGTGTCTCGCCCCAAATAATAGAGGCTATTTTTGTTGCAGTCATTAGGACTACATGTGAGCTACATGTTTTGCGTGATTGGACATTGAAACAGAATAAGATCATCTGTGCAGGCAACAGAACTAATGAGAAGAAAGGAGAGGGAACAAAAAAGGGAAGAAGTGGGCTTAGGGAAGCAGGAAAAAGATGTTTGCCTACAAACAGAAAAGTCTCCTTTGGGCCAAACAATTTTGCTTTCCTCACAGCTTTTTACTTTGCTTTGCCTGCCTTTACCTTTCTGATTTTATTTATAGAGAGCCCTGTAGTGAATTCTGACATTTCACAGATCCAAACTGCCGCGAGAAAAGCTCTTTTTGTCACTGGCAGATTTGACACCAGTGGTCAGGGTAGTCTGAGAAAGAGGGAAAGCTGGGTGGAAGAAATGAGTGTATAAAGATGGACTTGAAATGAGATTGGAAGGTCTCTTGGCACCTGGAAAGAATTAAATTATTTAGCTGTGCAGGAAGAATGCAGTAGCTGTTTTGCTGACATTGAAATAAAATCTTCTTAAAAAAGATCTCTTCCCCCACCCTTTTCCTATAGGCAAAAGACCTCCCAATTTAGTTATATTAAAAATACAATCCTAAGAGCAGAATCTAGTTCCTGCCCTGTGCAGCCAGCTTTACTGGAGTAAATCTCATCTCCCATCCCACAGGGTTCTGCTTTGGAGGTACACTTCAATTCCCACCGTTGTTGAAGAATCAGGGAAGAAGAAGGGCAAAAGCATTTCTCTTCTGTGCTTGGAAGGTTTGCTGCGGATCTTCAACACGGTGCAGCAGCTGTACTCTGCCAGGATCCCCCAGTTTCTGCAAGCCCTGGGTAGGCACATGGTACAGTTCTGCTCTGGTTTCTACTCTCCAGGTTCCAGCCCACCTGTGGGCACGTAGGGACCCAGCACCCTTTATCCATCACTAGGGAGAGATGGGTCTGGTTCTTGTCTCTCTGTAACAAGGTGGGCTTAGTAGCATAGATTTTCATACCAGAGACAAGTTCCAGAGATATATTTTACCTGCCTTTATAGAGCTCTCAGTCTGTCAACAGAGGATAGTTGGGGTCTGATATAGCATTTGTCTATTTGAAGTTTGCCTTTAACACATTTTTCTGCTCACCGTGGTTCTGCAGTCTGTATTTCTCCTCTAGCTGTGAGCAGTCTTTCCCACTTTTAGAAATAAATCCTGTATTCTGCTCTTGGCATTTAGCTTTTTTTCTGCACCTCTCTGTCTCTGCCAGATATTACTGATGGTGACGCAGAAGAAACGGATATTAATGTCACAGAGAAAGCTGCCTTCCAGATCCGACAGTTTCAGGTGAGTACCACTGTGTGCTGCAAGTGTTCCAAAGCCTTTGGGATTCTGGCAGGAAACACTGCTAGCTCTCTGTTGCTTGACCACAGGGCTGAGTATGTGATAGCAACTGTGGCAGTGATTCACTAGCAGTTCAGTAAGGTTTCTGATCCCTAAGGAAAGCTTCTTCAGGATGCCCTGCAGAGCTGGGTGGAAGTGCATGTGTATTTACAGAACTCTCAGTTCTTCAGTGCAGCATAAACTTACCTGAGTATTCTAAAAGTCACACTGACCATGTGCAGGCCTGTATGTAAGCACTCCTAACAAAAATCAGCACTTGTTCTTGAGAAGAGTCCTCTTCTTGTACTCCCTGTCATTCTCCTTGCTGCTGATCCCTTTATCTGCCACAGCTTCTGGTTATTTGCTTCTGCAACATGTATTCACACTCAGGGACTGTTTTCCTTCCCATGACCAGAGGTCCCTGGTGAACCAACTCAGCAGTGCTGAAGATGACTTCAACGCCAAGGAAACGCAGTCACTCATCACCGTTCTCTCCACGTTGTCCAAACTCCTGGATCCAGCCT
This sequence comes from Corvus brachyrhynchos, assembly GCF_000691975.1. Taxonomy (NCBI): domain Eukaryota; kingdom Metazoa; phylum Chordata; class Aves; order Passeriformes; family Corvidae; genus Corvus; species Corvus brachyrhynchos. The sequence continues at coordinate 5,330,121 of NW_008239758.1, read as the reverse complement.
CCCAGCAGGTGCTCCTCAGCCTTCCTGTGGTGGCTGGGATGCATGTCACAGCCATATGTGTGGGAAGGAGATTATCAGATGGGGCTGGCATCTGTGGGCTCTGACATGTGTGTCCTGCCTCCTCCCACAGACCCCACCAGGTCAAAGGGACAGTTTTGTTACACTGTGAAGGGTTCTCATGTCACACGCCTGCAAGGACACTTCAGAGGCAGTTGCCTTGCCATCCCACTCCTGCACATTCGATCCTGCCTTTGGACACTTGAATGATTTGTTTTCCTGAGCAGGGACTCCTAACATAGCCTAGTTGTGGTATGGCCTCCACATGGGAATAGAGGCAAAAAAGGCCAGCAGACTTGTGTCCAGTCCAAACTGGCCGAGTGCCTAATTCCTTCCACGCAAGGAGTCATTTTCTAAAGTGCCTATTATCAGATGGGGCTGGCATCTGTGGGCTCTCACATGTGTGTCCTGCCTCCTCCCACAGACCCCACCAGGTCAAAGGGACAGTTTTGTTACACTGTGAAGGGTTCTCATGTCACACGCCTGCAAGGACACTTCAGAGGCAGTTGCCTTGCCATCCCACTCCTGCACATTCGATCCTGCCTTTGGACACTTGAATGATTTGTTTTCCTGAGCAGGGACTCCTAACATAGCCTAGTTGTGGTATGGCCTCCACATGGGAATAGAGGCAAAAAAGGCCAGCAGACTTGTGTCCAGTCCAAACTGGCCGAGTGCCTAATTCCTTCCACGCAAGGAGTCATTTTCTAAAGTGCCTCAATTTTACAAGCTAGGAACTGCAGTAACTGTGCCAGAAGTCTGGAGTCATCATTTACCTTAAATTAAATGGAGCTGTTACTCTGTCCAGGGGAATGTATAGCCATTACCCTGTCCTGGGTCTCAGCTTTTGACCTGTTAGTAGGCTAAGTGTCCCTTGTGGAACTTCACAGATCATGGCTGGCTGCTCTACTCATCTTCCTTTGCTGTGATCCGTTGTCTTAAATTTTTGTTACTATTTTGTGCTTTGAATTCTGTTTCAAACTCATGGTATCTTTTCTCCTCTTAAATAGTTCCTTCAGTTCCTGACTTGGACAGTCAAAGTTTGCAAAGAAAATGCTCTTGGTAAGTAAGCTTTGAGGAGCATGTTTAGATGTGATGTGTCAGGTCTGATATTAGACCCTTACATGCTCTGCTGGGGTCTGTCCTGGTTTTACCTCTTTGTCAAGATAGATTCAGGTCCCATTCTGTGGCAGATTGCTACAACGTTGTGATTATAAGCACAAGTATTAGGGAAGGAACTCCATCTCTAAATCTTTTAGCATTTCTGAAGGAAAGGAAGCCATTCACTTGACTTTTCTCCCTTGTTACTTAGGCTCAAATTGGGATTTATACTCTGGAAAGACAGTACTCTTGCCAGGGTTTGTATTGCACTTCTTCAGTGCTTTTGGTCACCATTTTTCCACGATCTAAGAGCTCCAGTGTGCCATACTTCCCTTTGCACTCTCGCATGGGATGCCTGATGTTTTAAATCCCGCTTTTAGCTGGATTTTTGATAGCTGCAGTATTTTGATAGGATTTTTACCTACTGTTAAATCCATACTGAATCTGAGACTTCCCCTCACTGGATGTCTGATGTTCCTAAGTAGCTAGGCAAGCACTGCACCTGGCAGTGTGTTATTTTCTCTTCCCTACAGAGGACATTTCTTGCTGCAAGGGTTTGCTGTCTCTGCTCTTCAGTGTCCACGTTCTCTACAAGAGCCCTGTCGGTCTCCTGCGGGAACTTGCACAAGACATCCACGCCTGCCTGGGAGACATAGATCAGGTATGATGCAGGAGTAGCTGAGCTCTTCATCACACAGTGCTGTCAGGTTTGAGTGCATCTCTGATGCAAACTATGTGACAGCAGTTAAAGTTTTACTCACCAGAATTTGTTTTCTCTCCTCTGCTCAGGACATAGAAGTGGAGGGCCGGTGCCATTTCGCCGTAGTGAATGCCAAGACTGCAGCCCCCACTGTCTGTGTGAGTCAGAATAGACACCTGCAGTGTCCAGGGCTACTGTGCTCAGAGCAGCTTGCAGGCTCCTGTTGTGCCAAACTCCTCCAAAAACCTGTTTTGTTATTGGTTTCTGTCTCAGCTGCTGGTTCTGGGTCAGGTGGATAAGGTCCTTGAAGAGGTGGATTGGCTTATCAAGAAACTCACCAGTCTGGGGTCAGACACATCAGGTAATGAAAGTGGTCCAGTTCTTACTGTTACACCTTTGTCAAAAACAGATGAAGACAGAGAGCAAAAAGATATTTGAGGATTTTGAGATAGCATCATCTGAGGGCAGGTTAAACTCTGCCTTGAGCTGGTTCTACATGAACAAAGTGAGATAAGGGTGTTCTCACAAAATCCCTCCATTTTTATTATTTTCCCCTTGCCCCACTGGGGCTTTATACACCAGACATAAAGATGGGCTTTTGTGCCTCCCACCTGCACAACTGGATTCATTAGACACGCATTCACCAGATATTCATCTCTTTCTTCTAGAAGACTCCTCTCAGGCATCAGATCGTACTCAGGCTCTGGAGAAAGGTGTAATTCTGCAGCTGGGAACTCTGCTGACAGTCTATCATGAGCTGGTGCAGACTGCACTCCCAGCAGGGAGCTGTGTGGACACACTGCTGAGAAGCCTCAGCAAGACATACGCAATTCTCACCTCCCTCATCAAACACGTGAGTGTGCTCTGCTGACAGCGGGCTCCCTCTGAGCTAAAAACCTTCTCCCCATCTGCTGCAGCAAGCTCACAGTGACCCCTGGCAGCAGTTAGGCTTGGGACTGGGCTGTTGATCCCTTGCAAGAGTTGAGCCCTTGTTCAGTTGGCTTTCATGCCCTCAATTTCATGACCTTTCTGAGCAGTGATAGTTGTACCAGTGGAGATAAAAGGAAAGCTTCTCTCCAGCTGAATTTGGCTTTGCATGGCTTGGAGTTGCTGTTTCCGGCGTGTCCTGTGGGTTCCTCCACACAACTGTGTGCACAATGAAGGGCACTCAGTGTTCTCACAGTGCTCACCACTCCTGCCCTTGCCACTCATTCCCTTTCCCTGAAGCAGAACCTGGAGGAACCTGGGCCATGAAACACAGGCCTGTGGAGCTCCTTTGATACGAGGTGGTGACTGCCCCAGAGCTCTCCTCTCACAGCTCTGGATTGCAGACATGGCACCTTAGATGTAGCAAGCCACTGGGGAGGATTGTTGTGCAAATCCTGCCCTCCCCACTGTGCCACTGTATGAGCTGCTTTGAGCTCTGCCTGGATACAGGATGGGAACAGCACACCTAGAAGGAACTCATGTTTTCCTTGCAGTACATCCAGGCTTGCCGCAGCACCTCAAGTACGATTCCAGGAAGACTGGAAAAGCTGGTGAGTGTGAGCAAATTTCTGGGGAAATGGCTCATTGCCCTGAGTTAGGAGTAACACCAGCCTCTCTCTCTGCTCCTTTGCAGGTGAAGCTCTCAGGTTCCCATCTGACCCCACAGTGTTACTCATTCATTACTTACGTACAGGTAAGGCCTAAATTAACTGGCAGAATCACAGCCAGTCTATCTGGTGCTGAGTGGTGTATCAGCTTCAGTACATGGGCACCCTTGGGGATTATTCATCTTTTTGACATGACCTGAGTTTCTTACAGTTCAAGCTTTACTTTGTCAAATATAGTATAAGACATTTCAGCACCATTGAGACTGAGCATGCTGATTTCTGCTTGAGCAGGGAAGGAGCTGGGTTTTTGCTGGTTTTTTTCCCCTCTGTTCATGTGGGGGTTTTTTTCGATGAGATTAATACTGCTGTTAACCACAATGGCAAATAAAGGTCAACAGCACTGCAGTCATCACAGTGTGAAGCAATGTGGGTGCCAAAGACTGCGGTGCTGGAGCTGGGATTTATCTGCCTGGAGAGGAACTGGGTACTTGTGTGAGGACCACAGGAATTGTACAACATACTGCGAAGGTGTTGGGGTGTGCAGAGCTATCACTGCTGGGGACTTCTCACACATTCACATTTCTGAATGTGTGAATTATGAAATTAGTTTTTCTTTCCTTATCTTTTTTTGAGATCATCCCAAATTCCACCCTTGTATCATTACCTTTCTGTTACCTAGCTGGTAATGCTGTTAGCTGGCCAGAGCAAGGACTTCTCTGGCCTTTCTTGGCTGGCATTTCCTTCCCTGCTTACCCTCTAATGACACATCTTTTGGCATCCTCCTTCAGAACATCCACAGTGAGAGCTTAAGCTTTTTAGAAGAGAAGAAAAAGAAGAAGAAAGAGGATGAAGCTGCTGCAGTCTCTACAGTCATGGTAAGACTGACTCACTCCATTAGAACATGGGCTGTATTTGCAGGATCGTACCTCGAGGCTTCTGGTACCTGGTGGCTTCTTACAGATCACCAGACAATTTGTCATTTGGGCCTTTAAGTGAAAATCAAATTTAATCTACTGTAACTTCAGAGAAAAGTCTAAAAAAGCACAAACAAACAAAATGCAACCAAAAAAAAACATAACAAAAGGGCCATCTTCACTAAACGCATCTTAAAATCTCATGGACATGAAACAAAGGTCAATCTGGATAGTCTGCCTTGTCTGGTATTTTTGCCATTCGGGGTAAGCTATGAAATTACAGATATGGGCTAATTTATTGGAACCGATATTGCATCCTCTTTAAGTGTTTCTTAATTTTATCAGTACATTTAAAGATGAAAGAAGGAATGGATTCCACTCAAGTAAGGCAGTTGAAAACAACTGGATTATTTGTTTGGGAGCAAGTGAACAGGCTGGCAGGTTCCTGGTCCTTGATGTCCTTTGTCTGTGCTCCCAGACAGCATTTCCTCCGTCTCTTCAGCTGTCCCAGACATTCCTGTGATGTTAAGGGTTTAAAAGCCACAGGCATGATCTGCCTAGCTCTTCCCTGAGTGTATGGGAATGGGCTGAAATGCTGCATGTCCTTTACCCCTCTGTCACCATGGGGAACGAGCACCAGTGGTGGTGAATAAGCAGGACAACAATGTGGTGAAATGTCAGGGTGCTCCTTGCCTGGATGGCCTGTGCTTGTGATGCCTTGGGAGAGATGGAGCAGAGGAGCTGCTGACAGGGATATCAGGGCTGTGGGCTGCGGGCAGAGCACAAAACAATGCACAGCAGAGCCTCACTGCAGAACCATCCTGGGAGTCAGTTTAAAACTAGTGACAGAGCTGGCAAGGCTTGCTGGGGCAGCACTGGTACAGAGCAAAGCTGCTGAAGACTCTTCTCTAAACTGGGAATGTTATGGTCTTCATGTCAGGCTACAGTGCCATTGTTCCCTCCGAAATCTGACCCATCTCACTCCTCTCTGCATTTCAGGCCAAGGTGCTTCGGGAGACCAAGCCAATCCCAAACCTGATTTTTGCAATTGAGCAGTATGAGAAGTTCCTTATCCACCTCTCCAAGAAGTCAAAGGTAATGTAATGCAGAGATCTTATGTAATTAGGAAGGTGTAAGGACCTTTCAGCCCTTGCTCGTGCTCCTGGCCCAACACTGCTGAATTGTTGCCACACTGATGCCAGCCCATGTCCACATCAGTCCTGCCTGTGACCTATGGCTTCTGGTGGAGCAGGAACATGCACACCTCGTGCCACCTTTCCTCACTCTCTCCCAGTCTGTGTCATGAAATGTGCCACAACAAGGTCCTACATGAAAGTGAGAGTAACTGGCAATCACTTGGCTTTTAGGAAGATGTAAATGGGCCCCTGCACTGCATGGGGGCAGGTGCTTTTTCACCCACTTCGTGCTTCAATGCTGCGTTATTACTGTGAGGGACTCTGTCCCAGTGCTGTGCAAAGGACTAGACAGGGTAGAACACTAAGCTAAGATGCTCATGGCTTCATGTTTCCCCTGCCTGTTTCCCCCTTGGTTGCTGCAGGTGAACCTGATGCAGTACATGAAGTTAAGCACCTCCCGGGATTTCCGCATCAACGCGTCCGTGCTGGACAGTGCCCTGCAGGAGCGCAACTCGGAGGATGCTGAGAACGAGCCACACAATGACCAGGTCAGAATTCATTTAGCTGCTTTTACTGATAGGTATCCTCCTCTTTAGAAGCCAGCTGTATCTGTGAGTTGTGCAGGAATGTGTGAAGTTAGGACAGCTTGTCTTCCCTGGGTTAGCTCTCACTTTAATACTAAGCTGATAGGAAGGAGTGAACAGTTTCTCTCAGAACACCCCCTACACCCCACCCTCTGCCTTGAGTGGCCTTTTATTTTCATGTACCAGCTCTGTGTCCCTAGTCTTGGGGAAGTGAAACTGTTCTTAGGCCTTGTTCTTTGCCTCAGAAAGCAGAGAGGTCTATCAGCATTACACATGAGGATCTACTGCCTGGCCAGGATCAGACCTTTGCAGAATGATGCGAAGTGGTTTTGTATGCAGGTTTTTGTAGATAAAGACCTGGCAGGGCAAATTCTGCAAGGCATCATTCTCAGAGCCATCTCTACTAGGTAGTGCTGGTGATGGCAGTGCCACCTGTGCTGGCTAAGAAAAATAAACAGTTTACTCTGCTGATTGTCCAGGTTTTTATTGGTGCTTCTGTCCATATTTTCCTGAGTGTTTCAACAAGCCAAAACCCAGGACAGAGTCCCTGTTCTGTGCCACTGGTAGCCTGTGGTCTAAGCATGAATTGGGAAGGTGGGTGGTCCATGGGGAAAGTCTCAGTGGCTGACAGGAGTTCCATTTCAGGTCCTTATGTTAGGGAGGAAAAAAAAGCTAAATCCTGTTCTGTACACCTGGCTTCTTGCTCTAGGTAAACACTCCTTAGACTACTCACACAAAAACAATCACACTCTGATGCTGCTCTCTCCCTCCCCTCTCCAGAGCAGCACAGCGGAGCAGACAGATGAGAACCAGGAACCCAAAAAGAAGAGACAGAGAAAAAAATAAACGGGGGTTGCTGCTGCTGCCTCCTCTCACAGTGCCTGTTCCATGGTGGACTCGCCTTGGTCGCAGGCTGCAGATCCAGAGATGATGGTTTATTGCTTCTCTTGCCAAATACTTATGACTTCTTCCCTTGAGTCCACGGGACTGACTCTGGCCCCTGTCTCAGGTTTCACAGCTGGCTGCTGCCATCAGAAGTGCCTCTGCTATTCAAAGGTGCTGCTACAAGATCTTCCCCAGGAACATCCCTCCTTATAGCAAAAAGGGAAGGGAGTGACTGGGATCAGTTCCTGCCAAAAGATCTGCTTCTGAAAGGACAATGAGGCTTTGGCACGCCGTCTGGACAATTGTCCTGGCACTCTGGTGTTGTCACTGCTTCTCCAGCGAACCTTTGGTTATTTCAATTATCTGATATATATCCAGTGCTTCCCCTGGAAGACAAGGGGACAGTCAGTTCCCTGCAGGACACTCAGACTGTGCAACGTAAGAGAGCGATGCTTCGGATTTGCTTTAGTTCAGAGCATGTAGCACAGAAAGCCCTAAATTTATTCAAACTTCTGTTTTGGGTGGTGGTGACAATGAAGGAACCAGCACCAGTAGGAAGCTGGGGACGTGTGCTGTTCTGCCTTGGAGCTGAAGCTGCTGTGTGCAGCTCCTGAGCAGCGAGAGGCCACAGCTTCCTCTGCCCAGGCTGGTTTGACACGTTTTTGCTGTTACGTTTTTGCTGATCCTGATTGCGATGCACTTGTTTAATTTGCCTTGTTCTTGGTGAAAAGTGCCCTTTTTGCCTACAGAACACAAATCCTGTTTCTGAAAGCACCCTTTGCCTGTAAGACTCTTAATAAAGGGTACTTAAGGGTGGAGTATCTGGTGTGTGCAGTGACTGAGAGAACAAATCTGAGGGCAGGTTCTTCCCTTATCTGGGAAAGAGCTGCTGCACAGTGAGGAGGAGCTGCTTTCCCAGCCACGAGTTAAATGTTTGCTTGCAACAATTAGAGGGTTACATTGAGTGCAGACAGGGATGACTTGAGGCCCTGGGGCTGCTGAGAAAGCACCCAGCAACACCACTGCAGTTCTCTGAAAAGAGCTGTGCTGGGCTAAGGGAGAGTGGGGAAGGAGGGAAAGGAATGAAGGATGGAAATATTTGGGTCTGCAGGGCAAAACAGCCAAGGTTGTTGAGGGGCCTCCTTTCAGAGGAGAAATTAAATTTGGGTTGTGTTAAAAGTGCACAGGAGGGCTCCTCTGAGGAGCACAAAGCAAACATAGCATGGGAGAACAGAGCCAGGCCTGGCTCATCACTGTCACAAATATTTGGAAGCAGCAGCACAAACTGCACGAGGCCTGAGGAAAGAGGGGCAGGCTCCAGCACGGTGGTTGCCCCGCAGGTCAGATGAGAGGTCAGGAACCAAGGGGCTTATGAGGTGCCTCAGCTGAACAGAGGAGCCCTGAGGGAATGACTACTTAGGCCAAGTGCTCTGCTTGTGCAGAGATGATTACAGGGGGCAGTTTGCACAGACACCGCTCACCTTGAGGGATGCCGTACTTCTCCATCCCCGTGGGATTCGATGGCGTCACACAGTTCATGGTCACCTCTTTCCTTAAGCACTGGTCAATGTCCACCGCACTGAAGAAAGCCACTGACTGTGGCAGATCCTGCAGGCCCAGTTTGTAGGCAAACATGCACCTGGAGAATGAGAAAGCAGGTGGGATGGTGCTGGACAATCACCCTTGGCCTGGTCACACTCAGTTCTGACCAGGCAGTTTCACCAAACACTGGCCAGCCACCCCTCACAAGGTACTCTGCACCCACATCACTCAGCAGGTGGGGGACAAGATGTTTTCTAAGTCCTGGGTAGCAAGAGAGTCAAGTATTGCTAAAGTGGGCATGGGAGGAACAGTAACGGTGCCTCCTTGGAAGTAATGGAGCCTCCTGGGGAGAAGGGAAGAATCCAGCCCCTCACTGCTGGCTAATCCTCTCTGGCAGGCAGAGCAGATGCGGGATTTTCCCAGCAGGAAGCCCTGTGCTCGCAGGAGCCGGCACAAAGGCAGGAACGTCAGGGTGCCTGTCCCCGCTGCGGCTGCAGAAAGGCTGTTTGCAGCATCCCTGCCTCCCCACGGGAGAAACAGCTCACCTTGGCCAGCTCCCGTGTAACCAAATACCCCACGGTGCTGGGAGGGGGATTTGGCAAAGCTGCCTGTGCCACAGCTGGATCAACAGGAGCCCTTTGAGGTCAGGAGCTTTCTAGGCTGAGCTTAGTTTTGCATGGGGCAGGGAAGCAGCAG
>NW_008239758.1:5319046-5320714 GCF_000691975.1 Corvus brachyrhynchos | reverse complement strand
AGCAGGAATACCCCAAGCACACTGTGGGAGGGGCGACAGTGCTGGTGCTCACAACAGAGATGAGCCGTGCCCCTTGCTGTCCCCTGAAGGCAGCAGGGGACTAGGGATGGGACAGGTTCAGGCTCCCAGCTCCTCAACCAAGCCCAAAGGCTGCTGCCATGTGACAGCTGCAGACCTGAAAGGAGCAGGAGGCGATTCACTTTCATTCCAGCAGAGCCAATGAATGGCCCCATCACTGCAGGAGCCAGAAACTGATGATATCCCCCTCTTGCCAGTATATTATCCCTGGAAATCAAAGCCGAGGTCCATTTATAGCCACCTGAGTCACATATGAAGGAACTGCAGCCTCCAGTGCTGCTAACTTGCCCTGAGCAGAAGAAAACTGCTCTGTACCAGCTTGCTGTAGGCAAAGCCAACTCCAGCCCCTGGGGCTTGCCTGTCCCTCTCCAGAGTCACTGCTGCCCCTCCCCAGGAGACACCAGAGCCATCACATCTCACCTTGTGAGGAGGTTGGTGATCTGCAGGGCCAGGGCTGCCCGGTAGCGATCCTGGTGCTGCACCAGGTACCGCACCTCGTCGTGGATGCTGATGCAGAAGCGCCCGTTGATGTCAAACTCCTCAAAGAGCCACTTCATGGCAACGAGCATGAGGTGCAGGTAGTCAACAGCCGAGCTCTGCACCACCCAGTTCACTCTGCTGGTCACAAACTGGTGAAAGGAGACACAGATGGACAGTAAGAGAGCGCTGCAGTCAAGGGCACGGTACCCTTACAGGACAGCTCCTGGGAGAAATCTCCAACTCAGGGTGCTTGAGTTTTCTTGATGGCATGGAGATAAAGGCACAGTGTGTTTCCTGAATGGCTGCAAGAGCCTAGTGCGTCTCCAGCAATCTAAGAGGGGCTGAACATCAGGTACCCATTTTGGAGAAGAGGAGCAAAGCCAAAATCTCAGCAGCCCAGAGCTACATCCTTACCTCCCCCTTGACCATGGCAGGCTCCAGGGCCCTGCTGATGTGACAGCCCAGCACTGGGGTCTGTGGGGAGGGGGATAAGGCAATGCTTTCCAGCTTGTTGAACATCTCGGACTCGGTGCCTCCAACCCACACTCGTTGCTCCACCACATTCCACTTCCCCTTCCGGGACCTGTGGGGCAGAGGGGAGGTTTACTCAGAGTGTGGGAGTGGGCTGCAGGTCCCCATTTGAGATCCTCAAACACTCCCTCCTGGTTTGGGGCAGCAGGATGAGACCCTGCTAATTGTTCACTGGGAGAGTGGGTGAGGCTGAGAGCCCCCAGATCAAACCTCCCTGGCCCAGCAGGAAGGGTGGACCAAGACTATCCAGCCCCATCTGCCTTCTCTGCCCACTGCCCATCGGGCTGCAGCCCTCTCCACATCCCCAACGCCACAAAGCTGTGCAGGGTCAGCCAATCTCACCTCTTCACGGCGTCCCTCTGGAGCCGCTGGACATCCTGGGCCGACACCGATCCATCCTCCGCCCTGTCCACAGCCAGGTCCAGCTTCGCCACCAGCCACTCCCCCTCCTCGGAGAGATGAAACCTGGAGGGGAGAGCGAGTAACCCATCTCCCGTGGGACACTGCCAGCAGCCGGGTCCCCGCTGTCCCCGCGCAGCACCCACCTGCGGATGCCCTTGGTGGAGGCGTGACTCTGCC
>NW_008239758.1:5311246-5318961 GCF_000691975.1 Corvus brachyrhynchos | reverse complement strand
GCGTCTTGCTGGCCGGGTCCGTGGCTTTGCTCTTCTTCCCCTGCAGAGTCATCCAGCCGAAGGCCGTGCAGCCTGCGGGAGCGGAGCAGAGGGTGGGCACCACGCGGGATCAGGATTGGGATTGGGGGGGATCACCACCCTGGCCAGTAAAGCCGCTCCCCCGCGGCGCAGCCCCGGCTCACCGTGCATGCCAGCGAACTGCGCCTCGCCGAGCACAGCGGCGATCCAGAGCTCCTGGGAATCCACGTCTGCTCCCACCAGGGAGTAGCCGGGTGGCACCTGGACCATGGCTTTCAGCTCACTGCCCACCCGGTCGGCCTGCAGGACACGATGCCAAGCTCAGCACATCCCTCTCCTCCTCCATGGCACAGGAGCAGCCTTCCTCCCACAGCCACAGTGTGCTGGCACAGCACTCCCCGTGCTCCTAAGTTTTGTTCTCAATGTCAAAACCGGGTTTAACCCATGGTGGAGCATCACCCACTTGGTTACTCCAGCACAGAAGAAGGGGAGCTTGAGAAAGGACAGAAACTGGTACTTTCTTTCCCTTTCACCACATCCTTAAGCTCCAGAGCTTCTGCCAACTCCTTCCCCTCTCCCACAGCAAAGCACATCAACAAGAGCACCCCAGCACTGGCCCTGCCACCACAAATCCCAGCATCCATATCCAACTCCTATTCCAACCCAAGCAGCTCCCATCAGTCCAAAACACAGAGGGAGCCCCAAAACACCCCTGGCAAGGATCCAAGCGTGGCCATACCCGGGCGTTGCTGGCCGTCAGCCAGGTGGGCTCCACTGCTCGGCGGGTGACAGTGCCTGCGGTCACCACCTGCGGCAGGATGGCTCCGTAACTGTCCTCCTCGTTATAGTCAGGATGCCTGCGACAGAGGCGAGGATGAGCATCATCCTGCAAGAGCCCTCCTGGCGTGGGGTAAAGGGAGCAACAGTCCAGATTTGGATCATTCTGCCCCATACCTGGTCACCACACGAGGCAGCTCCCCCTTCTTCAGCCACACCACCATCTGGGAACTGGGAGGACACAAGGCAGGTGAGATGCTGAGCTCCCCTGTGCATCCACACAAACTCCCCTGTCTCAACACAGCCTCCACCTGCAGGGGTGTCACCATGAAAGCAGCTGCTCACCTGATCCGCTTGTGAGCGTTCCTCCAAAACGAGATCATTTTGTTAATCTCGAGGGCTCTTGTCCCGTGGGTGCGGCCCACAGCAGCCCGCAGGGTGCCATCCTCCATCTGGGGCAGGAAATCCTTGGCAAAAGGGCTTCCCACGTTGTTATCATTCCCATCCTTTAGCAGCAGAAGAGGTGTCAGGGCTCAGCAAGCCACCACGCCACATCAGCAAAGCTCTGTGCATTCTCCTGTCCCAGCTACAGGGATGGACTTCCCCCACCCAACCCCACGGGATGAGATCACGTGGGTCCCAGCAGCACTGTGGGGACAGGAAGAGCCCCAGGAGCCCCAGCTTGCCTTGTGAGGCAGCTTGAAGAACCAGCACCCAGGGATGTTGACATCGTTGTAGGGACCATTGCCATGGTGGAATGAGGGCTGGCTCCTCATCTCTGCCTGCGTGCTCAGCTCTTCCATCTCCTCCTGCGACCAGCAAAGTGAGACAATGCCAGGAACATTTTCAGGCATGGCAGGAGGGGGAAATCAAGGAAAGAGAGACCAATCCACCACCCCATTCCACAGGAAACCCCTCCTTACCAGCACCAGGCTCTGGCCTGCTTTGCTCATTTTCTCCTCTGGATCCACCTCAATCTGGCTCAGCTCTTCCATCTGCAGCAGAGAGGGACCGTGGGGGAAACCAGATCAAACACCAATCCTCCCTTATTAAAGGGAATTTCTTACTTGGAGCTGCACACAGGGCTGGTTACTGCATGCACTCAGGAAGAAGCACAGCCCCACCCCTCCCTCCCACCAGGGAACCCTCCATCCCTTCCTTCACCTTCTGCCACATTGTGCTGCTATCCATCACCAGCTCGTCCTCTACAGCAGACTCCAGCCCTGGGGGCTGCTCCTTGCCCTTCTCCAGGCAGTGCTGCCTGTACAGGTTCTCGATCACCCTGGCAGAGGAGAGGGGAGGGCTGATGCACCCACAACGGGGCCCAAGGCTCTGGGGCAGCTCCTGGGCACAGTGCCAGGGCTCCGGGGAGCTCCCACAGATATCCCCATGGAGCAGCTCCCAGCCCAGCACCCCATTACATCCCCTCACCTGTGTGGGCAGGAGGGGCCATCGGTCTCTAGAGGGGCTGCTGGCAAATTGTCCTGCCGTCCTGGCACCAGGTATCCCCAGCCATGTTTTTCCGAGTAATGGAGGGGGAAGCCATCCCAGGCCAGGCGCATCAGCTTCGGGGTCACCCTCATCTGCAGGCTGATGAGGCTGGGGCCAGGCACCCACCCCTCCTCCTCCAGGCGTGGGCACAGCTTGCGGTACCAGCTGGGGAGCAGCAGGTATGGGTCAGAGAGTGCAGGGCAAGCCCTGGGGACACCCAGGGTCCCCAACTCACCCTGGGTGGCCTGGCAGGTGCTGGAGTCTCTTGGGTTGCAGTGAAACTGTCTCCTTCAGGCGCTCCAGACAGAGCTGGCTCGCAGGGACTTTCAGCTCCTCATCCTCACTGGGGGGACCAGGGTCTGGTGGGGCAAGAAGGACTGTCTGGCAAAGGGTCCTCTGTGCCACCCTTCTGGGGACAGGGACATCAAACCAGTCCCCCATCACATGCAGCTGCATGGGACACAGGCCAGCAATGATTTACCCTGCAGCACCAACAAACCTTGTCCCTTTGTCTGGGCACTCCTGGGGAGGCAGCCCTGGAGCATCCCTCCTCCCCAGGGATCACCTATGCTCACCCTCCTGCCACTCCTGCGCTGACTCTTCTGCATCCATTGCTGCCAGGGAGACCTGGCTGTTCCCATCCTGGCCTTTCTTCTTCTTCTTCCCTGGATTCTTCTTTTGCTTAAACTCCTGTGTGTCCCACTCAAGATCCCACAGCCAAGGGTCATCCTTGTACCTGATGATACATTGTTGTCACACCACAGCTTTGCTTCTGTCCCTCACACCCACCCACAGCCCCCCATGGACCACCTGGTGCCTGAGCTCCTTCCAGCAGGACCTGCAGCCCCAGCCCACGGTACCTGTGCTCGTGCAGCAGCTGGCAGGCATCGTTGGCCAGGTTCATCAGGGACTTCTTCATCTCCTTCTGCAGATCCTCGTAAATACCCTGAGCATCATTCAGGTACCTCTTCCAATTCCCATTGACCGGCAGGTAGGACACTCCCATCTCCAGCATCCCTGCAAATGTCACAGGGTGGGGGCACCTGGGCCCCAAAGCAGCAAGGAATTAGATATCTGCCAGAGAGGATTTGCCCTGGAAGCACCAGACTACAACAGATACGAATGTGTCTTCATCTAGAGTTTCCCAGCCTCACATAATCCTCGATGCTCTTCCTCTAAACTGTAATGATCTCTGTATCTTCTGCCTGCCCTGTGCAACAACCCCAAAACTGTAGAGCTCTAGGCTGCCTCAGGAAGCCTGCTCACCTTCCCCAGGCACTGTGCTGCTGTTTATTCCTGCTCACCTACACAGGAGGGGTCTGAAGTCCCTCCTGAAAAGAGGTTCAGGACACCCTAAGGACAAGAGGAGCCACATCTCATGCCCAGAGGGACTGTGACCCTCCCCACTGCCCACCAAGCCCACAGCCCCCTGGCCAATGCCAGCCAGAACTTGGCAGCTCTCACCTCTCCATGAACAGTGGCAGCTGCTCTTGAAACACCTCATGGGTAGCCTGGACATCACGGGCACAGTATGACATCAGGTCCTGAGGACAGCAGCAGGTGAGAGCAGGCAAAGCAGCCACCCCTCTGCCAGCACAGGGCAAGGCATCGGGGCTGCAGGAGCCCAGAGCAGGTCACAGCCCCATGCACACACAAAGCTGCAAGAAGAGGGCAGCAAAATAGAAACTACCCCAGCAACTACTACCACCCTGCTCCCCTCTCCAGCTCCTGCTGCCTGTCAGGATGGTGGAATGGCACCTGGAAGTGACTCCTGACATCAGCCATGGTGCCCTTCACAAAGGTCTCCCGTGCCTCCTTCTCCAGCGGCTCCCCCCCGACGTAGAGTGCGTGCACATCGGCCAGGTTGTTGATGCTGCTGACGTGCACCCAGTCCCACGAGGTGATCTGTGGACAGCAGGGGGGTCAGGCAGTGTGGGAGGAGGACCAGCTGCAGCCAAGATCAGGAGGAGCAGAGCATGCTGCTGCTCCAGTTTAAACCAAGGCCGCCTTATCTGAAATGTGCTGCGAGAGCTTCACTCAGCAGAGCTGCTCCAACAGCTCCCACTCTGCCAGTACAGGAGCAAACAGCCCCATCACAGGAGCACACGGTCCCCTGCTGCCCACACTGCTGCCAGCAGCTCAGCTCCCTCACTCACCGCTGGCCCCTCTGTCTTGCTGCGTGTTTTCTTCATGTGCTCCTTGACCTGCTGCAGCCCCTTCCTCTTGCCGTGCTTGGCAGCCATCCAGAGGCTGCGCTGGAAGCCTGTCAGCCCCGAGATGGCCATATGCATGCTCATGGTGTCCAGGAAACGCATCTTGGAGCCCTGGGACACAACACAGTGGGAGAAAAGTGAGGGTTTGGGATATGCTGGAGGAGCTGCAATTCCTCTGCTCAAGCTGCTTTTGCTAAGGGAAACTTTGCCTCCCACACTCCCCTTTTGAGAGCCAAAAGCATGCCCAGTGCAGGCTGTCAGCTGCTCAAAGGCTCCTGCCACCTCCCCAGCTGTCACCCTGCAGCCTCCAGCAGCCTTACAGGATGCAAGAACCTTTTCCTCTAAAGGGATCCAACCTCAGCCTGCTCTGCAGGACAAGGTGAACACAAACCTGGGGTACCTGTGCAGAACAGCATCTATCAAAATAACCCTCAAGAGCCAATGCAAATGATTATCTGGGTAAGGAATTGCAGCTGCCAGTACAAAGCAAAGGCTCAATGGATTACCTGAATAAAGTACTGCTCCTTGATGAACGCCCGGTCGAAGGCCACATTGTGTCCCACCACCACTCTCTCCATCCAGTCCTGTTTGCTGGCACAGCTGGCACCTGCTGGGCTCTCCAGGGGAATGAGGTCAGCCAGGGTGAGGTGGCTGGACCAGGAGTAACGCTGCTCCAGCAGTCGCCTGCTGCACCACGAGTACCTGCGGGGGACATGTGGCACCGGCAGCTGTCACAAACAAAGCACCTGCAGTGCCATGGGCCGCTGAGCAGGACCCCACCTGTGGGAGGGAGCTGACCCACCCTGGGGAGCGCTGCACTTGCCAAGCAGTACACACATTCCAGAGCCACGCTTTGGGGCTTCGTTGCGTCTTTCCTGCAAGCCAGCAGTGGATTGCAGGAAGAGGCTCCGCTCAGGAGCATCGCCATCCTTCTCAAAACTGCCTCCTCCCCACCCCTGCCGTGACCCCAGCGTCGCTGCTGGCACGGCATCTCACCAGGCATGCGGCGAGACCGCCACGGCCAGCGTCGGGCACTGGCCATCAGCCACGCACACCTCCACATCCAACACCAGCGCCCGCTCTTCGGGGAAGTCGACAGCCTCCGCTCGCCCATCGGGGCCGTAGCGGGTCCAGCCCAGCTTCCACGCCCACTGCTCGGGCAGCGGGGGCAGCTCGCAGCGCAGCAGCTCGTTGGCCGCCTCCAGGTAGGGCAAGCTCTGCTTCTGCGCCAGGAGGCGAAAGTGCTCGTCGATGTTGTCCCCGTACATGCGGGGCAGCCGCAGGTCCACGTCGGGCAGCGTGGAGGTCTCCTTGCCCCACAGCTCGTGGCGCTGCAGGTGCTCCACGCTCCGCCGGACCTCCTCCGCCGAGTAGCGCACCCGGGCGCCCCGGAAGATCTGCTCGTGGAGGGTCCTGGACAGCATCTGGATGTTGAGGGGGTTCATGCGCCGCTGGCCCGCGGCCGGCTCCTGGCTCGGCTCCTGCGGCAGCGGGCTGCTGGCCGAGGAGCTGGAGTGGCATCGCCGCGGCTGGGGGCTGCAGCCCCTCAGCGAGCGCACCCAGGGCACGCGTCTCATCGCCACCCCTGCTCCGGGACGTGCCCCGGCACGGGCCGCTGGAGCTGCGGGCGGAGAAAAGGCGAGGGGTGAGCTCAGCACTGGCCACCACCCCCGCCATGCACGCATTGTCCCGTACAGTCCCGCACCCCTCTGTACAGCCGTGCCCCCCATAAACCCGTGCCCCCGTACCGACGTTTATCCCCCACACAGCGGTGCCCCCAAACAGATGGGTTTTCCCCATACCGGTGTTTTCCCCCATAAAGCCGTGCCCCCCATACAGCCGTGCCCCCCTACAGATGTTATCCCCATACAGATGCTATCCCCCGTGCAGATGTTTTCCCCCGTACAGATGTTATCCCCCATACAGATGTTATCCCCCGTGCAGATGGTATCCCCGTACAGATGTTTTCCCCCATACAGATGTTTTCCCCCTCAGTTGCCCCCGGCTCCCACCTGGTCCCGGCACGGGCTGCAGGGGCCTGGACCGCCGGGCAGATCCAAATCCGGGCGCCCGGGGGAGCTTCCGGCCGCGGTGACGTCCCGTCCCGTCCCGCCCCCCTCCCGCGCATGGTACGGCCCTCCGGGATTCCCTCAGTAAGGCAGGCGGGAAGGCGGCAGTGGAGGTGGCCGCGTGGCCTAATGGATAAGGCGTCTGACTTCGGATCAGAAGATTGCAGGTTCGAGTCCTGCCGCGGTCGCGCCGGAGCGCTGTGCTGGCGCTGGTATTTTTGCTGCGCTAACCCCTGCGGGGGCTTCCGCGGCCCCGGTACCGGGGTCACCGCACCCGCGGTGCGCCTTTTGGTCCCGTGTCTGACCGCGGAGCGGGGTGGGAAGCGGCTGCGTGCGAGCAGAATGGGATACTCACGGTGGCGGGGCCGGGACGCACCGCGCCGGTGCCTGTCACGTTGAAAGCCCCAAGCCTCACGGATGGATTGAGGGTGGAGCAGTGGCTGGAGAGCCAAACGTGAGCGCAGGGTGTGGGATAATGGGGTGTAGGGTACAGGCAAGAGGGTGTAGGGTGCAGGGAATGGGTGTAGGGTTCAGGGAATGGGATGTAAGGTGCAAGGAATGTGTGCGGGGTGCAGGACGGAGGATGCAGGATGCAAGGAATGGGATGTAGGGTGCGAGGAATGGCATCCGGGGTATGGGGAATGGGATGCAGCGTACAGGGAAAAGGCCACAGGTGCAGGGAGTGGGATGTAGGGTAGTGGGAATGGGTGCTGGGTGCAAGGAATGGGATGCGGGTTGAAGGGAAGGAAAAGGCCATAGATGTAGGGAATGGGATGCAGAATGGAGGGCAGGGATACAGGGTGCAAGGAATGGGATGTAGGGTGCAGGGTATGGATGTGGAGTGCAGGGAAGGGCATGTAGGGTGCAGGGAAGGGCATGAAGGGTGCGAAGAAGGGGATGTAGGGTGCAGGGAATGGGATGCAGAGCGCTAGGAATGGGATGCAGGGTGCAGAGGAAAAGTCACAGGTGCAGCGAATGGGATGCCAGCTGCAGAGCAGGTGGATGCAGGGCGCAGGGGATTCAGGGTGCAAGGAGTGGGATGTAGGTTGACAAGGAAGGTAAATAGGCGGTGCCAAGGTCCGCACAGGTGGGTGCCGGCTCCCTGCACGCCGCAGGAGCTGTTCTGGCCGGGACGGTGGCTCCCGGC
>NW_008239758.1:5308658-5310936 GCF_000691975.1 Corvus brachyrhynchos | reverse complement strand
GACACCGCTCGGGTCCCGTCCCGCTCCCCGCTTCACGTGCGGCACCGGGCAGGGGCACCGAGCACCGTGACCTCCCCTTCGCCCCTCCCTGCCCCTGCGAAGCTCCAAACCCCGGGTGCGCCTCCGCCCCAATACTCCAGCTCCGCATCACCCTCCTCTTGGGGATGCAGGATTGGGGGGATGGAGGGCGAGGAACCGCTGCTCTCCGCTCTCCAAAAAGGCAGAGCCAGCACGGGAGTGGTGTGGGATATGAGGAACGCGCACACACACACAGGGCGCGATGCAGGGTTCTGAGGCTTTGAATGCATTTCACAGCCTCTCGATGCCCCTAAAGTCCCTGCTGCCCCGCAGCCTGAGATTCCATGGGGGGTTGTGCTTCGCCGTGTTTCACCCAGCAGCAGGAGGTACCCGGTTTGCCTGAGCCTGCCAGGAGCCACAGGGGACGCCTGTCCTCGGCCACCTCCATACCGGGGACTTGAGGTTTCCCGGTCTTTCTGCGGGAGCTTGGTGGGGCTCAGGGTGCGCAGCCGGCGGGGAGAGATGCTCCAAGACCGCGGGTGCTCTGGCCGGGATGGAAGAGCCATGAGCTGCCCTGCAGTGAAGGGAAGAAGGGTTTAGGGACCCCCGGCTCCTGGGTGGTTCTGGGAAAGGAGCCGGGTGCACTTGTTCTCCCCTCCGACGCATTGTGTTAACACCGATTTCTCTTATTTGGCGTCTTTTATCTACTTATTTTTATTGTGTTCGCAAAAATTGAAATTTTAAAAAATTCAAACCCGCCCCACCAAACAAATTTCTCCTCTCTCCAAAGCGTAAATAGAAAAAATAAATTCTCCTCTAAATGTTTCTCGCGGCAGCGCTCCAGGGAGGGTTGATGACAACGAGCTCCGCTGCCTTGTCCGCAGGCAGGACCGGGCCGGGGCTGCCTGTGCCTCACCCGAGTGCGGGCAGGAAGGTTCGGCAAGGCACGGCACCGCTATAAAAAAAAAAAATCACCACTGTGAACAACCCGAAATAACCTCCCGTGCGTGTCTCAAAAATCCGCCGTTTCAGCAGAGCTGAATGCAATGCATAAGTCGGAATGGGATGTGTATAGTATTTTTTTTTTCATTCCCTAGGTTTTTTGTTTTTATGTCTGTCAGAGAACCATCCCCATCCAGGTGTGCCCCGTCGGGGTCCGGTACCAGAGGTGGGAGCTGCGACTTCTCCCCCTGCTTCTTGGAGACCCCACTCCCCGCCGGGAACTCAATGCTGTCTGTCGGATAATGGGGCGGTGGGACTTTGTTTAACCCCATTGCCCCGGGGGCCAGGGGTCAAGGGCTTCCTCTTCCCCCGGGACACGGCGGAGACCGCGGAGACGCCGTTGGTCACAACAGGAGGACCGTGGCGAAGAGGGGGATGTGATGGCCGCAGTGTCCCCCTGTCCCCGCCGCGGCCCTCCCTGTGCGATCGGCGTGGGATCCCGTAAACCTCCATCTCTCCCCGGCGTCGAGACGCTGAGAAGGGCTCCAGGTGGGTGTTTTGGGGGAGCAGGGGGCGGCCAAACATCACCACGGGGCAGAGGGTGATGATGCAGAGAGGCGGCCCCTGCCTTCCAGCATCGCCCGGTTCTGCTTTCCTCTCCCAGCTGGAGCAGGACGTTTTTAACGGGGTGCCGGTTTTAATGGGGTTTCACCCCCGCCCTCCACAGATAGAGATGTCTCAGCTGCCCCCCCGGAGCCAAGAAACGGGAGAAACGGGCGATTTTTATAGGTGACGTACGGGCTTACGTGGGAATCCGTGCCCAGCACTGCTTTTTCAGCTTTTTTTCTCCCGAAATAACCTTTCCGTGAAGCTCGTACCCCCCTATTCCAGCTCGCAACCCCTTTTCCAGGCTGGGGAGGAGTCGGGAGAGAGAGAAGGAAAAGAGAAAAGAAAAGCACCCCCGACATCCAGCTCTCTCCCTGGTCGGGAAGCGAGCCCCGGAGCTCCCAAAGTGAGCGCTGAAGAGGGCGACGGGAGACAGGCGGGAGCCGGCTCCGAGGTGGAGGGGTCGGGGGTGGGATGAGAGTAGAGGAGGACCCTCCTTTTCGGGATTAAGGGAGAACCAGCGAAGGAGGGAAGCTGGCGGCACCGCGGGCAGCCGAGGTAAGTCCCTCTCCTGCCCGCCGCGGTGGTACCTGAGGCAGGGCGCTGCTGCGGGGGATGCTTTGAGGGTTCAAAGGAGCCTGGTCCCGGGGAGTGCCCATTCCCGGGGCTGCCCCATCCCAACCACCGGGCTCTGCGGGGCCGGGGCTGCGTT
>NW_008239758.1:5307247-5308621 GCF_000691975.1 Corvus brachyrhynchos | reverse complement strand
CCTGCCCCGCGCTGTGCCCGCTCCCTCGGGGTTGGGTCGGGGTCCCCCCGGGCCGAGCAGCCCACGGATCCCGCTCCCAGCCCCCGGGTCTCCTCCCGTGCGTGTCTCAATTCGCTCAGGCTTGACTTGGCAATAAGCTCTCTCAATAGGGTGACAATAGAGCCCCGGTGGGACCCGAACAAAGAATTTGTTCACAGAGAAATGGAAGGGACCTCTCAGAGCTGAGATTTTCTCCCCAAAGTAAAAAAAAAGAGAGAAAGAAAAAGAAAAAAAAAAAAAGAAAAAATCAGAGAAAAGAAAAAGGAGAGAGACTTTTCTTTGGGCTGGTGAGAAAATGCTCAGGGTAAAAGTTGGTTTGGCGTCTTCATTTCAGCGACAATGGAGCAGAGCTAATTCAATAGGAAACGCGGGGATTTTTTAATGAAAAGACCGCCGGGGTTACACCGAAGTTAAGCTCTTGTGAATTAATTATTAGGGCAAATAAACTGGGAGGGGGGGAGCGCTCGGGAGGGAGTGTTGCAATTTCTTAATATTCTCCTTTTCGTGTTTAACGACAATGCCATTAGGTTTTCGACTCTGGGTGAGCAAAAGGATTTCTTACATTCCCCGGCAAGAGGAGAAGACGCGCTTTTTTTTTTTTTTTTTTTTTTTTTTTTTAATGGCGTTAATTGCTTTTAAAATAAAATACTACGGAATTTGGCAACAAGCTCCGATTTCTGCTGGCGGTGGCATTTGGGGCTGTGTTTCCTTTCGTGGCAACTCGCAGATGCAAAAAAGGAAAATAACGGGGGAATTTGAAAACACGAATGTAAAGGCGAGGCGGCGTGTTCGGCTGTTGCAGATCTCTCGGGCTCGATCGGTGTATTTTTTCCTACATAGAAATCCTGTCTGGGAATCCCTGTGTGTTCATCGGGGCAGCGAGAGTCTCCCCAGAGCCGCTCAGGGGCATCGGTGGAGTGAATTGGAGATAAAAAATTAGGAGCCAGGTTAAACGCAGGAAGGAAGAGGAGAGGTCGGAAGCAAAGTAAAGGTGTGCCAGGAGGGATTGGGGTGTGGGGGATTGTGGTTTTTTGGGGAGGGCTTTTTGAGTCTTACAGCAGAAGCTGCAGGCGGTGCAGTATATGTGTGATTCTGTAAAGACGATAAGGAAGATAGAGACGGAGGGGAGAGGAGGGGGACGCGCCGGCGGTACCTGCGTGCCCACGCCCCGGTCCCGGCTCGCTGCGGCCGCCGGGCGCTGCGCTGCGGCTGTCGGGGCGAACTGGGCTCCGGACTCGGCCTGTCCGTGTCGGAGAAGGCACGGCACGGCCCGGCCCGGCCCGGTACGGCCCCAGGAGGGACCCCCTTTCCAGGGCAGGGGCTGCGGCCCGGGGG
>NW_008239758.1:5305716-5306134 GCF_000691975.1 Corvus brachyrhynchos | reverse complement strand
GGCTCACCCTTCGCGGGGCACGAGAGGGAGACACAGGGGACCTTTTGCTGCCGGGGACGCGTTTGCTCCGGCAGCTTCTCCCTGGATGCCCGGGACGTTTTAGCTCGGGAGCGGGGGTCGGGGCAGGCGGGGGGGGGGGCGGGGCCCGGCGCCCTGCGGGGGGGCTACCGAGTTTCCCCCAACCTCCCCTCTCGCCGGTCGGAGAAGCGGCACCGGACAAAACGCCCGGATGAGGCCGAGCCTCCCGGGACACCCAGGCTTTAGGCCGCGGGAGAAATCCCGAGCTCCCGAGGAAGTTCATCCTCCCGGTGCAGCGGGTGCTGCTACTGGGCCTGTTTTTAGGGGTGAGGGGGAGGCGTCCCGCTCCCTTGCTCGGATTTACCCCTGAAGACCAGCAACGGGGCTACCCCTGCTCATG
>NW_008239758.1:5305200-5305579 GCF_000691975.1 Corvus brachyrhynchos | reverse complement strand
TTTTATTTCATCCCTGTTTTTTATCATTTTCTTTTTCTTTCCTTTTTTTTTTCCTTATTTTTTTTTCTTTTCTTTTTTTCTTTTCTCCCCGCATTCATTCTTCCTTTCTGCTCCCTCCCTTCCCGCGAATGGTTATTTCCTCGGGGTTTGTTGTTTGGTTTTTGTGTTTTGTTTTGGTTTTTTTTCCTCGTATCGCCCTGGAAGTGAAATGCATTTTAGGCCTCAGCCTTAAGGAAACCTGAATCATAGCAATGCAGGTGGCCTGAGAGTCTGCACCTGGCCGGATCCCATCGAAGTGCCTCCACCCCCGGCCCCCGGACGGGCAGCACCTCGCCCCGCCGAGCGAGGAAGGTCCGGGGCTGTCCCTACCTGGGTCCCG
>NW_008239758.1:5303546-5304399 GCF_000691975.1 Corvus brachyrhynchos | reverse complement strand
GATGCCACCGGAGCTCAGGAGCCAGGGCAGCTCCCGCCGATCCCTCCCCAGGCTGGTCGCTGGTGCTTTGCGCTGTGCCAAGGAGCCATTTTGTACGCATTCTGCTAAAATTGCGCCAAAAAGAAAGCCCAAAAAACCCCTACCCCCCAAAAAAACCCCAACAAGATAACCATAATTTTTTTTTTTAAATCCACAAAACCCAAAGCCTGAAAACAAGCCAAAATACCCCGAGCACAAGGTATTCTCTCCCAGGTACTGGGGCTCTGCCTATACGGAGAGGGTCAAGGCGAGAGCTCCGAGCAGAGCAAGACATTGCCGAAAAGGAGAAGGGAAGAAAAATGTTATTATATATATTTCTGCCAAGAAAATCACCTCCTCTAACCGGCAGAGAGAGGGGACCCCCTCCCCAGGCTGGTCGCTGGTGCTTTGCGCTGTGCCAAGGAGCCATTTTGTACGCATTCTGCTAAAATTGCGCCAAAAAGAAAGCCCAAAAAACCCCTACCCCCCAAAAAAACCCCAACAAGATAACCATAATTTTTTTTTTTAAATCCACAAAACCCAAAGCCTGAAAACAAGCCAAAATACCCCGAGCACAAGGTATTCTCTCCCAGGTACTGGGGCTCTGCCTATACGGAGAGGGTCAAGGCGAGAGCTCCGAGCAGAGCAAGACATTGCCGAAAAGGAGAAGGGAAGAAAAATGTTATTATATATATTTCTGCCAAGAAAATCACCTCCTCTAACCGGCAGAGAGAGGGGACCCCTTCTCCAGCCCCGAGCAGCCCGGCGAGGTGCGGTGCTTTACCCGCAGCATCCTCCCCTGAGCGACACGGCGGCCCCGGGGCGCCGCCCCGCC
>NW_008239758.1:5302796-5303141 GCF_000691975.1 Corvus brachyrhynchos | reverse complement strand
CCTCCGAGGCAGCGGGGCGGACGGGCGACTTCCCTCGCCTCAGCCGCGAGCATTCTAGCAGCGACCACCCTAACAGCGAAACCGATAAATTAGGAGAAAATCCAAGGCCGTAAAATTAAGGAGATTCCATTCATGGCAATTTTTTCCTACCCCTGTCTCCAGGATAGATTGAAATAAACGCCGGCCAAGCCCCCTCCCGAGCGGCTCCGGGCCGCGGGGGAGGCACCGAGGGGCTGGGGACGGAGAAAATATTTCTCCTCACCTTCCCCAGCCCCGTCGGGGCGGCCGGAGCACCCCCGGGCCCATTTCTCGTTAGGCAGGAGGCGGGAGGCAACCCGCGGGGTC
>NW_008239758.1:5302121-5302490 GCF_000691975.1 Corvus brachyrhynchos | reverse complement strand
TTTAAAGAAAGGCGATGTTCAGAAGCGGCGAGGGATTACAGTTTTAATTTTTTTATTTTATTTTTTTTTTTTAGTGAGGAGCAGGTCAGTTAAGCGCCCCAGATAATCATATTTACCTCCTGGCATTTTAGTCTGATTATTGTTGCTGTTATTATTTGTATGTGCCGGATTCGCCGCTACACGCACGTCGCGTTAAGAATCTGTGCAGGAAATAGCAGAAGCTGGAGGGAAAATAATTAAAATTGTGGGAAAACGGGGAACAGAGAGGATCTGTGGGGGATCGCTGGTGCGTCCCCGGGGCGCGTCTCGGGACGGGAGGGCCCCGCGTCTGGCTGCGGAGAAAGGGTCTTTTGGGCAGCCCCCAGGTGC
>NW_008239758.1:5300188-5300866 GCF_000691975.1 Corvus brachyrhynchos | reverse complement strand
CCTCCCAGCCCGCCCCCCCCGGGGAAAGCGGCCGCACCAGGACCGGCAGTGCAGAGACGGCCCGACTCGCCGCCCTGGGGGCTCCAGGTAAGGGCTGCGGTTCCGCGACCTCCCCGTCGGGCCGCTCCGGGCAGCCCGGGGCTCCGCGGCAGCAGGCGGGAGGGATGGGGACAGGGAGGCGAGTCCTGCGCCAATTCTTCCTTTCCCAAATAAATCCGGGGTTTAATTATCGGTTAAACGCACATCGATATTCACTCCTAGGCTGCGGGATGTCGCGGCTCTGGGAGGATGGAGAGAGCGAGCGCCCTCCCCAAATAAATCTTCCCCCCGTCCCAGCCTACGGGTCAGACCACGAACCCCCGCAGCTTTTGGATATCTTTCCTTCTCTCTCTCCCTCCCACTCTATTTTTTCGGCTTTGGATTTGATCCTGGCCTGCCTTTGGAAGGTCAAGTTGGTGATAATGTGATCACTTTTCTTGCGTAGTGGCTGTTGCTTTTGCCCGTAGCTGTGGGGTATGCCCAGGGAAGGGGTCCCGCTGCTGGGTGCACCCCTCCAGCGTGCAGCCGCCCGGCCCTGGGGCTTCTTTGGGAGCCGAGTGCATGGCAAGGCACAAAGCCTCCCTCACCTCTCCTGCAAGCCCCAGAAGTTGAAACATAATATGTATTACAATGTCTGGC
>NW_008239758.1:5286241-5299896 GCF_000691975.1 Corvus brachyrhynchos | reverse complement strand
TGCCCCCCGGGAGTGGCTGCTGGAGAGGGGGAGGGCGGGGAGAGATGCTGCCGCATTCCCGCTACTCGGCGAGGTGGAGCGTGGGTACCCTGCCCCATCCTCTCTCCGCAGCGGGCATCGCTTGCTGAGGGACAGGGGAGCACGGCAGGGCCGAGGTGCCCGTGCCCAGCGATGTGCGGGGGCGGTGAGAGGTGGGAGCCCCCCGCACCTCACAGGCAGGTTTTCCACCTTCCCTTGCACGGGGTAATGGCGTCAGATGCCACGTAGGCCCGCAAAGCTAAATCTGCCTGTGCACCCTTCCAGGGCCAGCAAAGCACCGCCATAACCACAGTAAGGAAAAAGGATCTCAGCCTGAATTTGGCTATACCAGGAGAAAGAAAAGTTCTGAGGAGCTGTTATTATATATTCTAATGAGAAGTCATTGGAGAAATTAAAAAGGGCAGAGAAAGACGAAGACGCCAGCACTAATTCCGCAGGAAGCCTCCCAGGGAAAAGGCTGTGTGAGTGTGAACGCTGAAAAGCATGAAGGCCTGGAATTAGACTATCATTTAGAAAGCGTTACTAATCCGAAGTTACAGCAGTAATTCCATGATTTGCTGGGTCCCACACGCAGCGCCAGAATTAAAGATACGGATTTTCTAGAAATGTAACTCAACTGTGGCACCGAGTCTCGGCAAGATCCGAATGAATCATTCATTCCAAAGGCAGCGAAAGACATGTCATTAAGAACCAACCTCCTTCTCTCCAGCCCATCTGGAATATGTATACTCGATGCAATCCCAGAAATTGTGGAAGAGATCGGAGGTGGGGAGGAAGGAATGTAGTCCTTTCCCTCCTTTATTATGTTGGCTATTTTTAAGAAATAATTTTCCAATTATTTTCACAATATTGTGAATGGCGCTCAGTTCTTCTCCTATTTATTTTTTTTCCTCCTTTCGTGCGCTAGCATCGAGTCAGGTGCAAACGGTTTCAGTGGAGATGCTTTAAAACTAGACTGAACAAAGCAGGAGGGAACTGAGCAAGGTGGTTGATGAATGCATTTATTCCGGAGTAATGATTTGATGGGGGATGGAGGAAAGAAACATTCAAATTCCTAATGAATGTAATTCAGGAGGAATCATTCAACCAGCATGTTAGAGAAAATCTGTTTGGTGGGAGTGTTCTGCACTGGCAGAACCCAGGAGGTATTTCTGTCCCTGGCTTTTGTAATTGCAAAAGGTGAAAATATAAAAAGAGGATCTGAGGAAAAAACATACACACACATATAATAAATGTCTTTGTGTGTGTGTATATAAATACACATATATATAATTTTATGAAATAAAATGGAAGTGTGGAAATCCGTGTCTACATGAGAACTCTTACAAAGGATCGATGCAAGCTTTTTCACCTTGCTGTTCAATCAGCTGGTCAGAAACCACTCTTGTTTTTTACTATTTTTTTTCTTCACAAAATCACCTCTCCTGAGCTGATTTTTCAGGTATTTTTTCAGGCCATGTCCTTGGTGCAGTTACCCCAGAGCAGTTCCCCCGAAGGGGACTGAGCGATTTGGCCTTTAATGTCCAGGAGAGAGAAACCGCGGTTGAAATTTTTCTGGTGCTTTAATTCTTCATTTTTGCCCCCATTGTTGGCATGAACCTATGGGTGTCTCAAGGAAGTGTGAAGGCAGAACCTCCTCAATTGACAAGGGAGGTGGCAGTGAGTGATGGGGGACAGTGGTATGAGAATCCCCAGCTCATGCATGCGTGGGTGGGGGGCAAGGCGGCGGATGAAGCCCCCCTGCAAATCCCTGCTTGTGACATACCCGCTGCATTTAGAGAGTCCTTGGCAGCCCACCGACAGGTCTCTGCATTCTGTCTTTTTCTTTTTTTTAAGTACCATAGTGGAAGGAAGGTCCCCAAGGGTCTGTCCTTGGGCCAGGGATGGATTTTGGCTAGACACAGTTCCCTTTGTGGCTTTGCCTTTTGCCCTGTTAGGGTAGCTATTGGCTGTGGATGGATCTTTCCCCCTGTGTAGGCAAAACCCAGAAGGGAAGGCGTCTTTTTCGGCTGTGCTGAGATGAGCGCCCATGTCCCAGCATTCCTGGTTCTTTCTCTTCTCAGTGAGACTCTCCTGATGGAGCAGTAGGATACAGCATAGGCCAAACGTGGGTGAGGTTCCTGGAGCTGGGCTGTGATGTCTTTGTTCTTCAGGCAGAGCTGGGGACGGGCAGAGGGAAACAGAAACAGAAGAATCGGCATGTGCCATTGGGGGATAAATGGAAAATATCGTTTGCGGGTTTCACCCCAGGGAAATGATGCTCTGGGACCTCGCGTACTCCAGCTCATGATTTCCCATCTTTTCCTAAAACTTGTCCACCATGTGGTGGGTTTGGCTTGGGGCATGAGATGAAGGGGGTTTATACCAGATACCTGGGGAAGCCAAACTCACCCGGGCTTGGGGTCAGGTGGAGAAGGGGCTGTTCAGGCCCTGCTGTTTGGAGGAGCTGCCTTGGAAGCCAGGCCGTGTGAGCATGCACTCTTGGTTATGGATGAAATCCCATCAATAGGCATTTTTGTGGAATTGCCTGGCAATGGCGAGTTCCACTCTTGAGGCTGGGCTTGGCCATTTCTTTTGTCTCTCTTGGCTTCCCACCCGCTCCCCGCACCCTTGATGCAAACGGATGGTGCCTCCCTTTACCTGCTGCTCTGCCCTGGCTTTGTCTGTGCTGCCAGAGAAAGGGCAGAGCCCAGGAGCTTGGAGGGTCCATCCAAGCTGTGGCCATGGATGGGTGCTGCTCGTCCAGCAGGGAGGGATCACAGCTGCCTGCTGAAAACACTCTGGTGTCTGCGTGGAGGGAAGGTGCTGATTTGGCATCTGCAGGTGCAAGCACCGAGGCACCTGGCACGTGGCAGTGCACACACGCTGTTCGTGGTGTGGGTACCGTGTGTCACCCCAACACTGCTGCTGCCACATCGCAGCCCCTCAGTTGCCCGGAGTGTCTGGATGTCCCCAGGGGCCACCAGCATAAGATGGACGTGTGGCTGCCCACGCTGGCTTCCCCGACACGTGCTACAGGGAGTCACCCTGTCCAGGTTGGGGATTTTGGTGTTTTGTGCCCACAAGCCTGGTCACCTTGGGAAGGTATTTGCCAGGACCCAAACTGGAAAAACATCATCTCGGGCTTCTCACCATCTCTCTGTCCTTCTGGGTGCATGTGTTTGTGACCAGAGCTTGCATATGAGGCTGGGCCATCACACTGCCCACAGCTGGGCTCCCAGTGCCTGCAAAGAGTCGGGACAAGGTTCTGGCTTTCGTGTTTTCTAATATTTATTCAGGGGCTCAGGTTTGGTTAGGAGCGTTTGCCTCGAAAGCTAAGGAGTGGGGGTAAAAAAAGGAAAATGGGGGGAGCAAAAGAACACAATCTCCGGCAGTTAGCTGTCTCTTGGAAACTCAGCTTGCTGTTCCTATAGAGGCTTTCTCTTTTCCTTCACCCTGGTCTGGCCTTAAGTACCACTTTAAGCGGGCTTTGCTCATTCACGTCCAGGCTCCTTAGAGCAATTGAGCCCGCGGGGGTTTGAAAAGAAGGGACAGTCCTTCAATGGCAGGACCTTGGGCCAGGCTAATTGGTTTTGGTTCAAGGGGATACTGGATTTGTGAAAAGCCCAAAGACATCTTTCCCACGCCAAATCCCAGCTCTTCAGAGGGGGAAGTGAGGGGTGCTAGGTGGAGAAGGGAGCTGAAAGAAAGATGGCTTAGTTGAGGAACCTTCCTAAGGACCTGGGCGCCCAGCAGCCTCAGCAGGGATGGATGTAGTGGAGGGCAGCGCCCAGGGTGGCACAGCAGCAGGGGCACAGTGTCCTTCCTCCTCAGGGCAGGTGGACAGCGGTGGCTGGCTCCCGGTGGCACGCTGGCAGCCATGGCCTGGTTTCATTAAAACCAGGCTTTTTCAGTGCATGCCAGATTCCCATGGAGATGCCACAAATGAAGGAAGGATGGGACTTGGGTTCAGAAACCAAATTGCGTCTGTCTGCTCACCTGTGCAGCCATGAGGGGAATTTGTTGAGGTCTTTTGTATCTCATTTTGATTTAGGAATTTATTTATTTTTAAACACTGACACTCTCTGGCACCATTCCAGCAGTCCCACGACCTTTACTCTCCCCAAACCATAAAAATCACTTAATTATTGGGCTGAAAATCAAGACTTGGAAACAAAGCCAGCTTATGGGACCATCAGTTCTTGATATATTTCCTGAGAGGACATATTTCTGGGCACCTTCAGAGCAGAGCACGCAGCTTGTTGGATATGAGATATCAAGGCATTATTTATTGAGGAAGTCTTCACACTCCCTCATCTGTTATAATTAACTGATGACATTTTTTCTTAGGTTCAAA
Organism: Corvus brachyrhynchos; assembly: GCF_000691975.1. NCBI lineage: Eukaryota > Metazoa > Chordata > Aves > Passeriformes > Corvidae > Corvus > Corvus brachyrhynchos. The sequence goes on along the minus strand of NW_008239758.1, from coordinate 5,295,521 downwards.
ATATGGTGAAAAAGTATAATTAGCACGAAGCTGAGGCACTGCATTAAAATGTCTCCTATAGTTAATGTAGGGTAGTCGTGCTATTTATTATAGGAGGAGCTGGCGCTGACCCCTGTGTTGCCTAACACTTTTTATTGTAAAGATTCTTGAAGTTTTTTTTCTTTTTGAGAACCTCTGACACTCCCATTGTTTGCTGTGGGCCCTTGAAATTCGTCCGGGGGAAGCTCTTCGACTCGAGAAATGCCTATTCTTTGTCCCTTAAATTCCTTTCAGGTTTAGCTGAATTATGAATCATTCAGAATCGCGATTTCCCTTCTCTTACCTCTTGGAGGGAAAAAAAAAAATCAAAATTTATTGTTTCCCTGGAATAATAATAACAGATCAGGAGCAGGGTGAAACCACAGACTCCCACCACTTTATTGCAGAGCTCTGGACCAGCCAGGGAAGGTGGGAGGGTGTTCACAGCCAACTCCATCACCCCTTTCCACCTTTAGGTCATATCCTTCCAGCACAGCCCCTTCTCCTGGGAGAAAATTCCTCCAGGTTCTGGTGCCAGGAGGAAAAAGTGTAGGGGATGTGGGTGTGTTGGCCTGGGCACTGCCAGCCCCAGCAGTCCCCTTCTCTGCCAGCCCCAGGAGAGCAGCCTTCTGCCGCTGCCAGATAACATTAGTCCTGTATTTCATAGTGGCAGAAATCTGTGCCGAGGCTTGGGGCTTGAAAATCTCTCTGCCCATGCAGGATGAAGCAGGGATGGGTGCGGGGTGGAGGAAGGGGAATTTGTTACACTTGCCTACAATTGTTTTTCTTTTTGCTTATATAAACAATCTATTATTTATTAGCTATAAATAATGCATTTTTCTGTATGTTTAGAATGCACGTGATTTCTGTATATTAAAAATGTACATGGTTGAAGGCACCAAAGCAAGCACTGGCAAGTCGGGGGGTACTTGATTTCATTTTGACCAAGAGACGTTAATTCAGCCTTTCCTTGCCCGTGCCCTTATGAGGCTGACGACACGGTCACAGCCTATTTTTAGCTCACTCCCTCTTTTCCTGTCCAGAGTGGCTGCACAGCGAGCTGGAATTAAGGTTGCATGGACAGCCATAAATTGGACACTTCCTAACTTTGAAGTGCTTGACCACGCAATCTAAGCAAGGGCTCTTCAGGGCACTATTTCTGCATGTGGCATTAACTGCATTGGCTGGGGACGTCAAACACAGGGGTAGAGAAGCTGTAGAGCAGAAAAGACCCATCAGACTATTGAAAGTGTTTGTTTGAATAGATGAGGGAGTCAACAGAGCCTACACTTGATCTGAGCTAAATGGCCAAGAAGATGTCTCCAAGCTGAGAGGGCGGAAGCCTTTGTTCCTTCAGTCCCTGCCTTGATGTTTTCTTTGCCTTTGGTTTTCCCTCATTCCCTCCTAAGGAGGTTTGGGCTCCTGCTCTTGAGGAACCTTTGGCTTGTGTAGTGAATTCATGTGCTGGTGGAAGCGAGGGTGTCCCTAGGAATGTGCACACACACGCACGCTCCCGTCATCGCACCAGCAGACGTGTGCTACCAGCTCGCAGGTACTTGCTGATTGGCGTCCTTGCCTTGCCTTGCCTTGCACACTCCCTCTTTCCTGTGTCACTGTCAGGAGCCATTCCACATGTTGGAGGGAAAGGAGAGGCCTTTGTGTTTTACATTGGAAGGATAATCTCTCTTTTAGCTGCTGGAAGAATTACTCCAAAGGTGATTATATGCAAAGCACATTTATCTTTGCTTGAAATAGCACTTTTTTGTTTTCTTTTTTTCCTTTGTTTACTGGTGGGTATCTCCATTCTGGCTCTCAATAAGATGCTTGGCTGTCTGTTTTTGAGTGGAGTGGACACCTTGAGCAAATCAGCCTGGGAAGTAAGCAGCCCTTTGTTTTACTTTCCCAGATATAATGCAGTCACAGCCCCTTGCACATACCTTGTGCCGATACCAGAGCACTCTCCCCCAGCTGGCAGTGTATTTGCCCTGGGTTAAAATTATTTGACCTAGCAGTTTTGTGTTTCCAGAATTCCTGGAACCTGATACCTGCCGGGGTCCGTTTCTGGATCGGCACAGGTATCTAAGTGTCCTATGTTTGGGTTTCCATTGTTTGGGTTTGGCTTGTGTTTCATGAGCATCTCTCATAACTTTCCTCCTCTCTCCTGCCTCTCAGTTCAGCAAAGGGCCTGTCTATCTGAATGCAGGCAATAAACATCTGTTCTCACCCTCACTTCTGTTAATGAGATAGAGACAGGTAAGCATCACACATACCAACTTCCCTGCTCTCAGCAACATCAAGGAAATGGTGACAAGCTATTAATGGAAAGTGATGGTCTGGGTGCTAATTAGTGCTTCCTTTTCAACTTTTACCTGCATGTCTGCCGAGATGCCCATCCCAGCCTTTCCTCCCTCCCTGCATCCCTTTGTTTCCAGCGCATTCTGTGTTCACAGTGCACCTCCCATGTCAAAGAGTCTTCTCTCTTTATTTTTTCCCTAGCGATCACTTTCTGCATCCCTTCATTCCCGTTTTTTTTCCCTTTTCCCTGGCACCCTCATTCTCCTGTAGTTGTTCCAGGCAAAGAATCAGCATGATATTATAGTAGGATCTGAAAGCTTGGGGATGGGATATGTGAAGTTGGTCAGGAATTGCTCATCTTCATCACTGAGTAGTAATATTTGCTTGTGGCACTAGTGCACGGGGTCAAATTACCCTGGGGACGTGAGGTCAGAGATCTATCCCTTCTTCCCACAGGTAATGCTGTAGGGAGCCTCCCAGCCGCTCACAGGTCTTGATCATGGAGCAATTAGTATTTAAAGCAGATCTTCTGGTAATGCCCAGAGACCAAGTAGGACAGGCCTCCATGGTGTGAGCCTGCAGGAGATGACAGGTCCTGCCCCAGAGAGTTTGTGATCTAAACTCTAAATGGTTTTGCTGTCCACCAGCCCCTGTTAATGGCTGGTTTTTGAGATCCACCCCAATTTATGCTGCAGCAGCAACATGATTCCTGGTCTCAGCTTGGTGCCCGGTCTCTCCCGTTTCTCTTTCTTCTGGTCCCTGGGCTCTGCCCCTTCCCCGAGGACACTAATCAGTCCCTCCTCACCTTTTTTGCACGGGCTGTGGGTTTCTTGCTGCCAGGCTGGTGTCCCAAGGAGCTGCCTAATCTGCCCCTGTCATTCCCAGTCACAGGGTCCACACGCACCATAGCTTTATGGGGAATGCTTGCAGGGCAGTGGGAAGAGGCAGCCATGGTTTGCACATCAGCTAATTAATTTTCATGACTGAACGATGCTGCCTGGTCTCTTGTTTATACTCCTCGCCTCTCCCCTTCTCCCCCTCCTCGCTGACACACACGCAAGACGACACATCTCGTAGGAACGTCAGCATCCTTCCACAGCCTTGAGACGCGAGCGGTTATTCTGTTGGCTTGTCAAACGCGGGTTTCCCTGCTTCATGGTACACAGGGGCCCCCTGTTTCACATTTGCTGATTCTTATTAGACCCAGCGCGCCAGGGCCCTGTCTCTCCCCGCAAAGCAACGCGCCGCATCCCATCCATAAATCCAACCCTGGAACAAAGCCTCTTCTACCCTGCCCCATATTTCTACCCAGCCTGCCCGCTTTCCCCTCTGTCTCTCGCTCCCCCTCTCCCGTGCTGAAGGTTTCCTAGTGCCAGGGAGATATGATAATTCTTGTGAAGAGAGCATGAAATGCCTCTGCTCTTTGTGTCTGTTTAATTCAATGAGAATCCCAGCCCCAGATGTCATGAATGGTGGGCTTTGTGCTGGCCCTTCCTAAGCCCTAACCGCCAGCCCAGCTCTCTGTCTTTCTTGTTTCCCACCACTGGATACTGATTAACAAACTAAATTATTTTTCCTCCCTAATGATGTTTTCCCACTTTGCCCACCAGGCTGGAAGAAGCCACGGGGAGGAAAGAGTTTGTGCAAAGGATGAGATAGCCAGGGAAAAAATTAAAGAGACAGTGTTGCTCTCTGGGCTCTGGCAATGCAGGTCCACTCGGCTTTATTTCCTTATTAGAGAACGGGGTTGTGTCTGGCTGTATTTTACGTGGCTGGGTGTATTTCAGCCGAGGGACGGGCTTGAAAGCATCCGCACAACGTATGCTCTGGAGCATGCCAAGGTCTGTAACTCACTTGCCATTGTGAGTGCAAGTTTGCACGGCCCCAAATTTAAGGTCCCTTTTCCAAACGTGAGTGACATGCAGTAATTACTTGACATCTGTCCATGGGAACCTCTTTCTAATTGAGACAAATTCTCTTTTCCTTAATCAGATTTGACTGAGAGTTCGTGGAGTGGGATGCCTTGGGAAGGGCTGGGACGTCTCCACCTGAGCAAGGAGAGGTGAGTCCCTGGAAGTCTTGCTGAAGAATCGAGTCCAACTCATGCATGGGAGACCAGCTCTTTTACCTGATCCCTCCCTCCCTCCCACAGCCAAATTCCCAGCCAGGCTTTTGAAACAGGGCCAGTTGTTAGCTGCTGCTAGAGAAGACCAGCAGCGATAATCCAGGGAGTCTGGATGGAGCCAGAGGCAGGTGGCCAAGGCAGGATTGTGCAGAGCCACCTGCTTCTTGGAGTCCGGTAGTGCCTCCTTGCTGGGCACCAGCGAAGCTGTGTCCAGCAAACACCCTCCTGGAGCAGGAAAAGAGGATGGGTGTCAACCTTGTGAGTAGAAAAGATGGCAGGGAGGGAGAGAACCTTTTAACAACAATCTGGGGTCTGAGTTCTGCCATTGAGAGTCATCGAGAGGGGGCTGGTTTGGCATTTTGATTTGAAAAAATCCCAAACAAACAAAAAACCAGAGGCGCCCCAGTGCTGGTGGTCAGGACTCCTCTCATCTGGGACACGGGCGGGGGCAGGTCTTATGGACTGGGCATGACAGAGAGCTGGGTGTGCTCAGGAAGGTTCTACAGTGGTGCAGTTCTCAGCCCTGTATTTATCAGACAATACAATAAGTACTTATCTCTCACATTTGAGAGCTCCAGTCAGAGAGGACCAGAGCCTTGCCTTTCCCTGTGCAGACCTGGGGGGCTTGTGTAGGCTCAGCTTGTGGAGCGGCTGCTCCTGTCAGAGCCGTGCCAATGCTGCGGTACCCAGTCATGGTTCCCCTTTTCCTCAGCTTCGACTCAAAGGGGGAATAAACAGGGAAAAGGGAGTTGCTTGCCTGCACCCATCAAGCCCCTGCAAGCACACCCACTGCTTCCAGCAAAGCACTGCCTCGCGTATGGCCTTTGCTTCTCACTGCAGTCACATCTGACCCTTATTACTTCTGCAAGGTAGAACAAGGCAGGAAAAATGGCTGTGCAGTGAGTTTCTTCATGCGCCAGGATTTATTAAGAACAATAGGGGAAATCAATCCATCTATGTAGAATACATCGCAGGCTGCAATGGGATAAAGCATTTATTCCGCTCTTGAAGGGTAGAGCTATAACTCATGGGAGGCAAAACCCTTAGTGCTGTGGAGTCCCTTCCCTTCATGTGTGCAAAGAAATGCTTTAGCCCATGGCAACCTACCAGCTATTGAATTTGTGTGGAGAATCTGCCGTCCTTCCCCTTTGCCGGCCCCTTTTTGGAAGGCGAGTCACTCATTAAAACACACCTCTGGAAAAATGAAGGGGCTGTCGGTTCGAAGGCATCTCTGCATCTCAGTTTTACTTGAAACAGAAAGGGAATAGAAATGTCTCAGTGATTTAAAAGCAACCCCCCACCAATTTTGAATGGACAGATTGTGCTTTAACCAACGCAGGATTTGCTGCAACTTTCTGCTGATGCCCAAGGACCAGGCACTGCAATTACAGCGGAGAGGGATGGTTGGGGTGTTGTGACAAGGCGAGATGCTGTGCAGGGAGATGTGTGTTGTGCAGCTGAACACCTCCAGTGCTGACTGGAGAGATGTGTGTGTGTATATATAAGTACTCCCTGTGCCCAGCTCTCTACTCGTGGTAGAAGGCATGCAGTGCAAAGACTGGAGCAGTAGTTAGCAGGGGCAAAAGGTGACCAGGATTTGTTATAATCTTTCTGGGTGTGAGAGTGTGAAGCTGGGAGGGGTGGGATGGGTGGCATTAATAGCGAAATGGTATTTTCACTAAGCCTATTTTCACTGGGTCTAATCTATGTTGTGGGAAGAGGATCTCTTCCATAGGGCAGACCCAGCGAGGCTGGTGAGCTGTTTGGAGGGGTCTGGGCCGCCAAGGAGTGCGGGCAGTGGGAAGCAAGGCAATTGAGTGGATACGTCAGACGGCCCTCCTCAGCAGAGATGACTTGGTAGGTAGCGTGCTGTTGGGCAGATGGGGTTAATTCTTACACCCAAATCAAAAGGCAACCGAGGGGGGAATGTTTTATTAATGAAAGCAGCCCTTTGTGAGTATTCCTCCTGAGGCACGTTCCCTCCACCCGCTGCCTTCCCCCCTGGCTGCTGTCTGGCCCCATCTCTTGCACAGTACCTGCTCAGCTGCCACTCACCCACTGATAGGTTTCATCAAGAAATGTCTCCATATGTGTCTGAGTCCTGAAACTGGGTATGTGGGATGGGAGGAGGAGGAGGAGGGATGAGTCCTTGGCCATGGTGGAGACAGGGCTTTGCCACAGGCAGGCAGAGCTCGGGCTGTCACAGGTTGCACGTCAGCCCGTTGATTGCTGCAGTGGTGCTGCAGGAGTCACCTCTTACTGGTACCGAAGAGCAAGAGAAACAGAGTGTTAGGTAAAATGCAGGTTGAAAGTGGGTACTTCAGTGGGCAGGGGATGAAGGGAACAGCTGGAGATTGGGTTGGGGAGGTTGGGAGTTCCTTGCCTACCATCCAGTCTCCTTCACAGGTTGCACGTCAGCCCGTTGATTGCTGCAGTGGTGCTGCAGGAGTCACCTCTTACTGGTACCGAAGAGCAAGAGAAACAGAGTGTTAGGTAAAATGCAGGTTGAAAGTGGGTACTTCAGTGGGCAGGGGATGAAGGGAACAGCTGGAGATTGGGTTGGGGAGGTTGGGAGTTCCTTGCCTACCATCCAGTCTCCTTCCCATCCTGCCTCCTCTCTGCCTGCTAGCCATGGGCTCAAGAGAGGAGCAGTGGATTTCTGTGCACCAGAAAGCAGCCTCTCCTGGTCTTTCTTACCCTGCTGTGTCCCTGTGCCCATGTCCTCGGGGGCCCTGGACAGCTTGTTCTGTTAAAGGACAGGGCTGTGGGAGTGGCAAGGGCTGTGTGTGGAGATTATTTCTGTTGCTTTGTTAAGAATAAAACAAAAGCTGGTTTATGACAATTGATTCAGGAGAAAGAGGAAGTGGAGCACAATTCCCAGAGCACCTTTTAGCAAGGCTCTGCATGCGCACGCGTGTGTCGTACGCGTGTCAGAACTGAGCACCCACGGAAGGCCGGGTCGGGAAACCTCACATGGAAGCGGGGAAAAGACCCCAGTGCATGGCTGCTTCCCTGAGGGAACCCCCGCAGGGCTAATGTTTGATCTGAGGCTCCGTTGTACTCCTCTGAAACCTTGGGATGTCAGGAGCTCGAAGGGAGACTAGGATGGAAGAGGATGCTATTTGCATTTTCCTATGAATGCATCTATTTGTATAAATTTGGTGTCTCTGTGCATGCGCACACTCCCCTACGCATGCATTTGTTTGAAGAGCAACACGCTGTCCCCATAGTGTTCTCCGCTCAGGGCCAGAACTGGTTACTCTGAAATTCAGACTCTTCCTGGAGGAGCTGCAACTCCCCTCCCTGCTTCAAATCTAGCAATGGCTATGGACATAGGAGTCCCGAGATGGTTCACCATGCAATAGCAGAGTTTCATTGTGGGGGATGAAGGCTCCCCCTTTCAAATTTGCACAGACATCAAAAGAGTCTGGAAGGTTCAAACAGATCACAACGTAATCAAAATGCCAAGCCACCGTCTGCTTCTGCCTTTGGGTTGACAAGCAGGATTAGCACCCAAGGGAAGCAGGGTGTAATAGTGTTTCACGGGCACTGTGAACAGCCCAGGAGTGTGTGGAGTACAGAAAGGTTAGCCGAAGGGCAGGTCTAGCTACAGACGTACGGTTTGGGGGGCGGATTTTAAAGCAAGGAGCTGTGCGTGTACAACCTCCGTGGATATTTACTTTAGCAGAAGGCAGGACTCTCCTGTATACCAGTGATGTCACGCTGGAAGCAGTTTAAGCTAAACTGGAGAAAGCCAGTTTAAGAGTGGAGATGTGCACCAGCGTGGCGAGGAGCAGCAGCAGTTGACCTATAGCGCTGTCATTATAATGGTGTGGTTTTCCATGTAGACAACCCTGGAGCGGAGCAGCTAGCCTGCCATCCCTTATGTTTCACTGTCTTGCTGAGATGTATAACATGGCCCTGCCCGCATGCGGTTGCAATCACCCTCTGGTTCTCCACAGAGTACTGGAGCAGATGCCGAATTTTCAGTGTGCGTTGTGTGCCTATTGCACCGTGTGAAATAGTCCCATCATGGCTAAAGACACATGAATTGCTTCCCAAATACTGCTTTAGTGTCAGGAATTGCTGGTCTTGTCCTGAGGGCAGCCCGAGATCAAAGATGAGGGCTCCTTGGTTGATATTTGGTGTTGCTCATTTGGAGAACTGAGTAACACTGATATGTCCACTGTAAAGCTCCCATGGAGTGAGAAATGTGTCTGTAGCTTTGTCTGTGTCGTCTGTGTAACCATGCGTTTTATAACTGACCTTGTTTTAAATTTGTGTTAAATTAAGGTTTAGGAAGCTCACTTCTTCTTTACGGATATCTCTGCAGTTTTGGTTTGGAATTTATTTTGTTTTGGCCAGGAGAAAGGAATAATTTGCCCGTAACTCACTGATGGATGGACAGGTGACATCTTGCCTTGTAGCTCTCAGAATGCTCTATCTGTCCAGGCTGAGTCTTCCAGGGCCAGTCCAGTGCCTGGCAGCCTTCAGAACTCACTGGGACACACTGAGGCAGGCGGCTGCCCATGTGGGGATAAGCCCACTCATGTCCGAGGGGAACGCCGTGGCAAGGGCACAGCCGCCTCAGTGGGCACAAGCAGGGCCCAGGCAATGTGTGCTGCCTGGTAAAGGAGAAGCGTACCAAGATTGTTCCAGCCAGGAGGGCTGGGGAAAGAGCTGTGGGAGTGCTGCGTGCCCAGCGCCTTGGCACCGCGAGCAGGGCCCGGGCTAAGATGGCCGCTTGCCAGCGCACTCTGGCCCACCACAGCAACTCCTTTTCTCCTGGGGCCCCCTTTTCCCCCTGCCACTGCTCCTGGGTGCCCACTGCCTCGGGGCTGG
>NW_008239758.1:5283395-5286110 GCF_000691975.1 Corvus brachyrhynchos | reverse complement strand
CCATTTTGCGGGAGGCGAGCGCCGCCTGTAAGATGGCCGCATGGGCATGAGGTGGGGTGCAGCGCTGCCTTGTCCTCGCCACGCTGCCTCCCTCACGCCGTCCCCTCCTTATCTTGCTAATTACCGATGAAGGCAGAACAATAACGGGAGCTGGCATGCCCCAGTTCTTTCTCTGCCACCTCCTTCCTCGGGCGGAAAATCTGCGCGCACACCTCCCCCCCCCCGCCCGCCAGCCCCTCTGTGATATTAACTGAATTAACATACTTCCTAATTTGCCCTGTGTTTTCCCTGCGCCGGCTCCCAGCCGCCTCGTCATGGCTTCTCCAACTGGTGGGGAAGAAGCGAGCACGTTCATCCCCTCCGCTCGTTTGGTTGTATGCGAAAAATCCTTAATGACATCTAAAAGGGGTGGCAGGACAATAGCCCACGCGGGGTTTGGCAGGAGACGTGCGATATTTACCCCACCAGACCATCCTCACTGCCTCTTTGCCGAGGGATTACGACGGCCGCCGTCCCCGCGTTCCTCCATTTATTTATTTTGCCGGTGGCGGGGGGGACGCGTTGGCACGCGGCTGCTTTGTGCGCCTTGCTTCACCTATGAAAAGGACATATTAAGGTGTTGCCATAAACCCCCGGATGACAAAGAAAGTGCCTTTCTCTTCTGCTTGTAGGCAGCAATGACAGAAGCCTTTAAAACCATGAATTTTCCCCCCCCCCAGTTGCAGAAGGCTTCCCCTAAAAGGAACTTAAACACATACCATTAATTCTAAAGCGCTGAGCTCCTGCTAACTATGCCATGCTTTTTGTTTCTGATAGTATTTGTCCATTGCAGAGAGCAAGCCAAGGATGCGGAGCCTCCCCCGCCCTCCTCCCTTTGTTTAAGTGACAAAATGTTTCCATGTTCTTGTTTAGAAAATAAACCTTTGTGGGTTTTTCAGCTTTTAGTTTTATTTTTTTCCCATTTATTGTGGTGCAAAATCCAAACTCCCCTTCTTCCCAGATCTTGGGAATCCATGTTCCTCATGATCAATTTTCCCTCCTTTATCTAAAAATACAACATTATTTTATAGCATTACTCTGAAAATGCAGCAGTTATATTTTGAATTTGAGTATTCAGAGCTTCAGGATATTGCAATATTTTTTTTTACAAGCGATGAATGATATGCAATGATTTAAGTGTGTAATGCACAATACAGATGCCATGCATTGTAAATACATTTCAGGGGCATAAAATCCAACACAGAGAGCCGGTGTTCCACGAAAGCCGGGAGTCCAAAAATAACTGTAAAAATGAATTGTCTGTCGGGACGAATCTCTCAGATCCAAGCCAATATTTGCAGGGTTACAATATACAACTGGCTTACTTATTGGCATAAATATCTCATTTTAAAATGCCGATGATAAACTGAAAAAGAGGTGAAGGAGATATTTGACTGATTACTGGATGCCATGGATTCCCTGCATTTAATTTCATACTTACATGCTATTTACTTATCCCATGTTTATGGGTATGCGCTTTAGCTTCATATAAATCTCTCCTGTCTGTCTGTCTCGCGGCGTTCTTTTCTCTTCTGCCATCCCATCTGCTTCTCATGGTCCTTCTCCTGAAACCACATCACAGGATCTGATGGGGATAATGGGAATCCGCCTCTGGTCTCTATCATAAACATGCCAACGTGGGCTATTGTGTCGGGAGCCGGCGGTCACCAGATGGTGCTTGGTTGCCCAGGGTCTGTGTCACTGGGTTTGGTCTCTTGATAAACCAACAGCTCCTTTAGCATTGTATTTTCCCCCCAAGATCTACCTACCCTGGCTGAGGAAGGTGTAAGGACCTTGGGTAATGAATCCTGAGGAATGAAATCCTTCTAGGTGCATTGGGCGCTTTGCAGCCTCAGCCATGCAGCTATGAGCTGCCCTTGCAGAGCTGGGGTTTGTTAATCCCTGTGCTCAGCCGTGTTCACCCTGTGCATTCCTGGGAAGGAAAATGAGCGTGGTAGTTTGGGACTGAATGCTTTCTCCATGTGAAAAGCGGTCCATGTCAACGTAAGTAGGCATCTTGCTACCTTTATGTACCGGGCTTGGGAAGACAGGGCAGAGCCAGAGACAGCTCTGTGATGCAGACAAAATCAAGCTGTCTCCTCTTGCCTGGGCTCCCAGACAACTCTTGAGTGTCTGCAAAAGGACTGGCTTGTGCAGGTATCATTGAGAGATGTAGATGTTACAGAGTGACTGAGGTATGGGGCTTTCCCTGTGAAAAAATGTCCTCCAGCCAGGAGAGACCCAGGGACAAATCCTGCTCTTCATTCTGTGCCTGTATGTCCTCAGGAGGTCCTGGACATTGTTGTACATGTGAGCTGCAGAGTGGGGATTAATGCAGAAATAAAGATTGAAGATAAAAACGGTGAGAGCGATGGCTCTTCCTGAACGCAGACAGATGGAGAGAGCCTGGCATAATTACATTTAGCAAAGGGCCGCCATGAATGAAACCAATTAAAGGAGAAGCAATGCTCATATGAGAGAGAGAGGGAGAAAGGAAGGCAACCACCTCTCTGGGTCTTCTTGGGAATCCACCTTCTCCAGGGGGTGAGTCATGCACGGTCCCCAAGTCAGGGGTGAGCTTGTGCATGCACCTGCCTCCTGGCTTAGGGGGACTTTGCTTATCTGCCATGGCAAAAAAAGAAGGAAATGGGAAACATCGGGCGCTGGCGGGGCCGG
>NW_008239758.1:5266017-5283188 GCF_000691975.1 Corvus brachyrhynchos | reverse complement strand
CGTCTCCATTGTCTCATGGCTTTAATGCGTGCCTAGAAATCCAGTATTTAGGATTCAGGTTACCATTGTAAAGCAGAAAGGTCGTGCTCAGCGCCGCTTGGCGTGGATTCCTCCGGCAGCTCTTTTGCCTGCGTGCCCCATGTTGGGACGGTGTTGGCAGAAGGCCTGGAGCCAGGAGGCTGCGAGGAGCACGTCTTTGCTGCCTCTGGCATGGCGTGCACCTTGCAAGGGATGCTGCTGGCTTTGGGATTTAGGGAGGGCAGCGGGAGGTGTCCAGAAAGCCACACAAAGGAGAGGTTTGCATTTCCTGGGCAGCCAAAGCTGAGCATGCCTTGCTGACAAGCTTGGCATAAAATCTAGCAAGGCAGGATCAGTGCGTCTCTTCCTTTGGCTCTCACTTGGTGGGAGCTTCCCGAGTAGCTGCTGCTGGTGGCCAAGGCTAAGAGAGGCTTTTGGGACTGTTCCTCCTGATTTCATTTGTAGTCCCAGAAATGGCTGTTTTCCAGCTTTCTTCCCTTCTTCTACTATCCTGCTCTCAAGGGAAGGTGCCTTTTGGGTAGAAGAGCAGCTGGCAAGGCTGGACTAGAATAATTCACTGAGGTTTTAGAACAAACCTTGGGATTTGGGGTGTCTGTTGCAAACCCCCAGCAACTGTAATCAAGGACTGCTTAAAAGTCTCAGTTCTCACTTAAAATTAATAGAATTATGCTAACAAGAAATGTATTTAGGGACATCTTAATTGCAGTGAAAACTCTGGAAATAAGTCAAAGACTTTGTAGGGCTTGGGCATGATCAGTCTGAAAAAAAACCCCTCCAAATAGTTGGTTTTTGGAATGAGTCTTAGCAATTTTGGGGATTGAGACTCAAAGCTTAAGGCTGACAGTGCAGGATGCTGCATAACACCGAACAGGGAGTAAAAGAGAGTGTCATGGATCACACTGTGTTGGATAGTGGCTGGCTTGGACTTCACTTAAGCCCCTAAACATACTGAGGACCCTCAGGAGTGGTCCCAGATGTTGTTGTGTGGCCCTGGGCACAGAGAACCTTGGACACAAAGGTCTATGGTCTGGAAGGTAATAATTGGTGATGTTGGTCCCTGGCACCTTGTTCACAAGTGAGGGATGCACATCTCTGTACGTGTTAATGAAGGTGGTGGGAACAAGGCTGTACAGACACAGACTGGCTGTGCCTGTGGACATGTTTGGCTCTGTCTCATTCTGGGAACAGCTTGAAAAACAGTATTTGACTTCCACGCTGGCAGGACTCAGAAAAAAAATGCTTTTTAAAATTTATTTGGTCCTTGCTTTAACTGAGAGGTCACATGCTGTGTGCAGCGCTGCCGAAGACTCTGCTTAAGAGCCAGAGGAGGAGATGCTGTCTCTGTGGTGTCCTCATGGGACTGTGCAGGGTCTCCCCAGGCTGCTGCAGACATGTCCCAAGTCGCCACTTGGACCAGTGAGTCAAGGGAATGTGCTCCTTCAGTCCATTTGTGATACATTTCCTAGGTATTGCTTTGGTCCCAGTGGCCGCTTGGCTGAATGTGCTGTTGCCAGTGTGAGTTTTAATACATCTTATGCAGAGTTGAACTGGAGCTGTTCAGAATGAAAGGCAAACTGCATGTGTGAGTCTGGACTTGTACAAGCTTTGAAGGCAGTTGTGGTCCTGCACAGTCCCCAGGCTGAGCTTTCTGAAGGTGTGGCACTGAGGAGCAGAGTAGAAATAGAGGGCTTATGAGTGGGTGCAAGGCTGGGACCCATCTGACTCATTTTGCTTGCAATCAGGTGAATGGGTGATGTGTCAGAGCAAGATGAGAGCTTGGAGAGGAAACAAATGGTTCACATAGATAAGTGCTGGCTGGGGAACCCATCAGGGGCCCATCCCCGTGCAAAGGAAAAATCCTTCCTGCAGCTTGTTGCATTTCTGTAGGCTCTGTCTGACTTCTGCCTCCTTGCCTCCTTCTCATCCCCAAAGGACAGAGACAAAAGGAGTGCCTGCTCTTGCTGCAAGAGCTTGAGGATGTGGTAGGAAGTGGCTTGGTCTCTCTACCTAATTAACAACATGGCTGAGTGCTGGGAAATAAAGGCTCCGGTTTCTACACTCTCTTCATCCTTCTTCCCTTCCTTCCTAGCCCCTAAAAGAAACCGCCCTACTGATGCTATGGGATGTTTCCATAGATACCTCTGTGGGTGCATGGATGTGGAGGGGACTGTCTTGCTGGGTGCAGTGGGATGAGGGTGGTGATGGTGTGCTTTATTCCGGAATTGGATCGAGCACTCCAGGGAAGGCGTGGCTGGAGGAACAGGGATAGATCTCTTCTGCTTGGGCTATTTCCAGCTGCAGCTGTCTCGAAGCCCTGCAAAGTGCCCTTCTGCCTCCTTTGGGGAAAACCTGCCTGTGTTGACCCATTTGGGCATGGAGCGAGCAGAACTGGCCACAGGTGCCTGCTGCACAAGCAATGCTTTGCCTGCTCCATGCTCCAATGCCAGTACCAATCTACTGGGATTGTGGCACCAGTGATCAGTGGGGCCAGTACACTTGGCTGAGAGCTGCAAGGGCTCTGCCAAGGAGGGATTCTCAGCATCCTGGGGAGTTTTCCCACCTGCATCCTCTGATCAGACCCACTCAATGAGAGTCATGGTGGCAGGCAGAGGGACACGGGGGTGTTCGAACTGCATGCTGTACTCCTGAGGGACTCGCTTTATGGCTGTGCAGAATTAGTCTGTGTTTTCTAGGCCACCTTTGCAAATGGCTGAAAATTTGATTTCCATAGCCTAAAAACTGAGCTCTGTGTTTGGCTCCTTAAAAGACAGGCAAGGACTAGAAATCTCCTGTGACCTGAGAGCACAGCCAAGTTCTGAATGGCTCAGTGAGGGTGGAGATGGGCTTTGCAGTTCACTCTGACCACGGTCAAGTTTACTGCTGTTGTTGCCCCAGTTTGTGCACAAGTCAGGAGCTTCCCAGCTCCTCTTTGCTGCCTGAAGTTGCTAGGGCAGAAACGCGTCCTTTGCCAGGGCTGGTTTGGGAAAGACCAAAGTGGTGGCTGTCAGAACTTGCACCTCTTTAGTGCTGTGTTTTCATGGCTGTGCTTGGAAAGGGTGGGTGGGCACGAGGCCACCAAGCCCTGAGAGGAGGGATGTCTCCGGTGACGACCACTCATTTTGCCATGCAGCCCTGAGGAGCGGAAGGCTGTGTGTCAGCCCGATGGAAGCTCTCTGCAGGTCCTCCTGCCCGAGGAGCTGGCAGTGACACATTTCTGACACAAACTGAGAGGAGATGCCGGCGTGTGATCCCGGTCATGTCATCTGGGATCAGGTACCAAACCCAGCCGTGGCTGCAAGCAGTGAAGGAAGCAGCTGCCCTAAGCGAGGGTGAACATGATCCAGAGCTAATCCCGAGGCGTCTGCTCCCTGTGTGTGCCTGTGGCGAGGTGCTGTCCTCAAGGTCTCCCAGCCCCACACCGGAGCTGCTCCCGGGGCTCTGTGGCTCTGTGCAGAGTGGAGCTGTGGATGCCGGAGGGATGGCGGCTGAGGATGTGACGGGTTCGCACTGGGCTTGCGTTAGATGACGGGTGCCGGCTCCACAGAGTGCAGGCACAAATATCTCAGGGGGATTTGCTTTCCTGCAGAGCCTATTGCTGTCACAGGACGATGGAAGAATTCGGGTCCTAAAGGGATGAACACTGCCTGCACTTTGAAGGCAGGCATCCCAGGAACCATAGGGAAAAAAAGACACCTACTGATTTTTTTTTTTTTTTTTTATTTCTCCCTGTTTCTGTCTGCCTATCAGCCTGTCAGCCAGCTAGATGCTAATCCACAGCAGCAGCAGCACAAATAAAGCTAGACTAGAGGGATGCTAATTTATGCCTGGATTTCATGCTTTGTTTTACCTCCCCACTTTATTGGACAGAGTAGGCTTTGTGAGTGACGTAAAATGTTGCGTGTGCTCTCCCCATGGCAGGTTCCTGCACATGCAGCAGGAGAAGTTCATTTCTCTGTAGCCCCTGCAGTCTTGCACATGCCTTTCTCTGCCTCCCCTGGATCATTTGGGGGGGGGGGTCATTCCTGATAAACCCCCATCTGATGAGGACTCCCTCTAAGTTTTCTTGCACTCTATGTGAAACCCAGGGATGTGTTTCCAGTCTCATCATGTCTTCTCTCATGGTGCCAGCATTTATGCATCTAAACTGTAAATTTTTATGCTCTTGCTGGGTAACCAGACTACAGCCTTGGCAATTTGCATGAATAAATGTCATGTAAAATCATCCGCTCGTGGGTAGTGGCCAGCCGAAAAGTTATGTTGTGAGGCAATCTGTTCTGAGTGATCTGTTTAATAAGATGTTGAGATTTACACCTCTCAACATCCACGGGGAATAGCATGTGTGGATTTAAGGTCACAGCCCTGAGGTGACTTTACCTGTGTGGTACAAGTAGGTGAGGAGTTCTATCACTTGTTGCTTGGGAAACTCAGTGTGTTAAACTGCGCTGGTGGGCAAAAGCCTTTGAAATTCTAAGCCCTGTCTTAGAATAAAGGAAAATGTAAAGAATAGTCAAAGAGATGTTAATAACAGAGGGTCTTGCAGGGTTTCTTGCAAGAGTCTTGCATGGGATCCCCACTGAGACCCTAAGAGTATTGGAAAGGAAGGATCAGCCACCAGAGGCAGGGAGTGGATGTGTTGGGGGTTTGCTGAGGTTTTCAGTTCCCATTAGAGGCAAAGGGAAGGAGATGCCCAAATACTATTGAGTCTCTGTGCTTGCCAGGCTGGTACTGACTGTTCCCTGCAGCCAAAGCTCCATCAGCAAAGCGGCAAATCACTGGGGAAGGAGAAAACAGGCAAGACAGAGCTGAAGGGGGCTTTGAAATGGCTACATTGGCAGGGATCTATGAATTCCCTTGCTTTTTCACTCAGTTGTCTCACAGCTCCTGCTGGCCTCTGCAGAGTAAGTTGAGGGGAAGAGCCCAGAGGTGGGTCTTGTAGCAAGGTCTGCCCTCAGCTTCACCAGGTTAAATCCTAAGTGAGGATTTAATTGCGTTCACTAAAAGCTGCCCAAATTTACAGCATGGAAATGAGAGCAGAATCACGAGTGTCCTTGTTTCCTTTCACCATCAAATAGATTTTCTCAGCCTTGAGTTCTGCAAGCTGATCTCTGTAGGGTTTTATTTCATTCGCTGTCTTCATTGCCCTATTAAAACAACAGCTCTGTCCCCAAGTCCCTGTGTGTCGCTGTGTGTCGAGTGCTTATCCCTGTGTATTGGGGCACAGGAATGTGGCAATAAAACTGCTCACAACCACTTGTTTGGATAAAAAGCACAGATTTGCTTACTTGGCAGTAGTTTCCCTTTTTTAAGCAGAAATGTTTGCACAGGTGACTTTTGTTTTGTTGCGATGGTTGTGGGAAAGAGAATTTTCGTCTCATGTATGTTCTTGGGTTTCTGTGTGACATTTTGCCCGGCCTTGTTTATAGTAATGTCCGGGAATCTCCTAGCTTTCCTCTTATGGAAAGCACACAAAGGTCTAGGGGGTGGATCCGACTGCAGGAGCAGTGTCGGAGGAGCAGAGCTACCTCTGCCCACCAAGGCAGGGCTCATGTGGGTTTGCATCACAGCTTTTCTCTTCTCTGACTAAGCTAAAGGACAGGAATAGTTCTGTACTCCTAAGGTGCATCTGTTTGTGTAGGAGGATGTGGGATTGTGGCATTTGGCTTTGCAGCTTTCACTGGGCTCCTCCACCAGGCTTTCTTTGGGTTGATATCTGCTCAGATTGGGGGGAACCTCTGGGCAACATTGCATCCTGCATTGCACAGGTCCTCACGTGCAAACACCGTAGGTGTGCAGAGGTATCTGGCTTTGTGCGGGTCTCAGAGCCAGCCTCTTTGAGGTCTCTTTGTTTTGTCTCCCTCTGGGTATCTTGTGTGGATGCATTTGCATATATGGAAAACGTTGTCATCATCTTCTCCCCCTCCCCAGCTCCCGTTCCCGTTGCTCTGCTGGCTCTTGGGCATTTCCAGCTGAACGGAGCCTGCCAAGGCCAGCCAAGCGCGGTGGGGCTGGGGGCGACCACCCCCCATCTGCACCTTCGCTATTTCCTTCCCCAGGCGTGCCTGGGGGATGGTCAGAGCATTGGGGCATTTTTCCCTATTTTTTTTTTCTCCTGGTATTTAATAACTAGCAATAGGCAGACAGTGGGGTCCTGAAGGGAGGCCGGTCCATCCTCTGAGCCCCCAGCTCCAACTCCCTGCTGCTCTCCCCCTTTCTTCTTGTGCTGTAGCGTGTCTGGCAGCAGCACCAAAGAGAGCAGTCCAAACCGTGCGGTGAGGCTGCTCACTTGCTCTAAATCCACGAGGCCAGGTTTAAGCACTTTTTGTTCCTGCCTGAAAAAGCCTTGGAGTGGTTATACCAATAAATCTCTTGCTCCTCCATGAAGATGTCCTTCCCGGGACATTTTAAGTCCCTAATCCTCTCCAAGGCATCTCTGGCTCTATCTTCTCTTCTCTAACCTGTACCTGCCCCCCTGCTGCCAAAGACTTGAATGCCCTGAGGCTTCATCCATCCGGTCTGCCTGCTCTCTGTGCACCTCTGTGCAGCCCTGCTCCCACTCCACTGTCCCGACATCCTGCTGCCCGCTTCGAACTGGGGACAAGCTGGGCCACTGGAACGGCTGGGGGCGGAAGAAGGGGGTGGAGGAGAGACGGGGCAGCTGCGAGGCTTGTGTTAGTAAACACTTCCTTGGGTTCACATTTTAATTCCTTACCCCCCTTCCACATCTTCTCCCCCATCCTTTCCCTTTTCTATATGCTCACACAATGAGACCATTGTCAAGGGGTGATTTGAATGAGGGGTCTCCGGGCATGTTCCCAGCATTGTCAAACAGAGTGGGAAAAAAACCACAACTCCAGCCTAGCCAGGAGGACCAGACCAGACTGAGACAGATGCCTAAATTAGTGACAAAGCCTTTTGAATGTCCCCCCTAGACAAGGGTTGCCTTGTGCATGCGTGCGTGTGTGTGTGCATGCTCGTGGGTGTGTATTTGTGGCTGGGTGGCAGCTTGCATGTCTCCCCATGTTAATTAGTTTTGCATGCATGTCTGATAAGGTGCCAATGAATATATTTGTACTCCTTCCATTGGCGAAAGCTGTCTCGGCGGCGGGGGAGATGTGGGGTGGTGGGGGTGTGCTCAGTGCAGCCTGGCAGCCTGGGGTAATTGAGCTGTGCGGGGCTGGGAGAAGGGGTGAGGGTTGCATCGCCGGAGCTCGGCTTCCCAGCGATGAGATCTGCTGCTTTCGTTGCAAATCATGGAGAGTTTAAAAGAGAACTGAGGCTTTTTTTGGTTCACTGGGTCTTTCTCTTCATCTTGGCTGATTGTCTGGCTGAGGGTCTGTAGGCTCTTTCTTTTCCTCTGCCCTGTGTGTCTTTCTCTCGAGTCGCTTAAAAGGTGTTTATTTCCAATGGATTTGTATCCATCTTTGTATACACACATACACATGCAATCACTCACACAAAGCCCCAGTAACAAAACCTCCGCCTCCTTCTCCAGAAAGGGAGTCAAATCTGCTACCAGTTACAAAATATGGGAGGGAAGTGAAGCGTGTGGGTGCCAGGGGTGGAGCAGTGGAAACAGGCAAATGGAAATGCAGAAAGGAGTTGGAGAGACAGAGATAACGTGCTCTATAAAGGATTTATCAACATTTGCTCAGGATAGAGTTATTAATTACCAATGCAGAGAAAAGTCTTTCTACATCCCCAGCGTATGGACCAGCACATAATGTCATTCCTAGACTGCTGTTACCATTCATCCATCCATCCATCTGCATTCTGTAGGTTCGCACAAGAATTCATTGTATGTGTAGGGATGTAAACATCAGTTCACATCTAATTAATTTCCTGTCTAAATTAATTTTGCATCCTTTCCCTTAAATCAACAAGACTTAAGAGCCCACGTACATTTCTTGAGCAGAATGGGAAGAAACTCTTGAACGGGCCAAGATGTCTTTTCTCCCTGTGGTCCCGTCTGAGCAGCTGCCGGATGCTGAAAGAGCAGGGATTTACGTAGCACAAGGCTGCTCTGAAGCAGAGGTCATTTTGGGAAGTCTTACTGGAGCACAGCTTGCCTCCTGTGGAGTTTGGTAGCGCCCAGCTTTGTGTTGGCTCCAATTTGCTTTGCCTTCTCTTCCATACTTGGGTCCTGGTGCAGTGAAGGAATGAAGAGCAGGAGCTGATACATGATGGAGTGGGGCTGGACCTGCAGGGAGCCTGGGTGGGAGATGCTTGGTCCAAGCAGCAGAGCATGAGGAAAAGGGGAAGGTCATGAACAAGATAAAGTGGCCATTGGCATCAGCAGGGTTTGGGTTGGGTAGGGCTGACGCCTCTTCCCCCACTGACTTTGCAGCGGCACTGGGCTTTCCTCTGCTACTGGGGAGGAAGCTGGGAGGTGACATGGAGAGATGGTAGAGTAGCCAGGAAGCGACAAAGCCACCTGCCTGGAGGAGAGCTGACAAGTCCCTGGCAGGGCAGAGTGGGCGGCAGGAGGAGCAGCTCTCCTTTGTGCTCAGAGAAGTCCAGGAACACAGGCAGGGCCAGGCTACACCTCCCCATCGACCTGCATGGGACATCTATGAGGGCCAGCCCAAAGAGTGCCCCAAAATCCTCACTGCCATTCCAGCAGTAGGTACAGTGGGCAGCTCATCAGTAATGTGCAGGGAAAAAAGGGATTCCCAGGAAATGGAGGTCTTCCAGTTGGAGAACAAAGGCAATTTCATGTGACTTATCAGCGGTGCCTAATTGCGCACGGAGCCCCCCCGGGCGGGCGCCAGCCGATGGCCACGGCTGGAAACCCCAAGTCAGTGCCAGCAGAGAGTGGGCATCTTCAGAGAGGTGCAGCCCCAGCACTCTGTGCCCATTTCAGAGCTGTTTGGGCTCCTCCATTGCAAAGTAATTGTGTTAATCCCACATGGATGTAAGAAGGGAACCTGCTGTTGGAAAAAGTCGCTCTGCGGTTGCTCAGACCTTTCATTTACGCAGAGGGTGAATGTGTCATCCATGCCTGACCCAGATGCAAGGTGGCCTTTAATGACAAAGAAGAACCAGGCACCAGCATCCTGCAAAGGGCTTGTAGTTCCCTCCCTGTCTCGTGCCTCATCTCCGAGCAGTGGCCATGCTAGGGACCCCTTCCAGCTGATCTCCCACCCCTCTGCTGTTTACACATCCCTGTCTCTCCTTAGTTCTGCTCCCAAACTCTGGGCAGGGCTGTGGAAACCGCTTTGTCAGAGCTCCTCGCCAGGTTGATCTGCAGAAGGGTTTTTTTCCCTTTTCCCGTTGGGATGACTATTCCCACACAAGCAAAGCCTCTTAATGAATCCGTGGCAGCAAAGTAGGTAACGTGCTCGCCCTGCCAAGGCTGCTTGGCACAGCTGGAGTCACGTAATCAGGCTAGGCTGCCAGCCGGGGACAGAGTGGGAAGAGTTAAACTGAGGACAGTGCAGGGACAACTAATCCCCAACAGGAAGAGTAGCAGAGACCTCCCTGTCCTTCATCATCCTCCCCCTCCATTCATGCACTTTTCCTCCCTCTCCACCACATCCTATTCCTCTCCCACATCCTCCCTTTACTTATTTCTTCTTCCGTCTTTCTCACCCTCCTCTTCTCCGTTGCTTTCTCACTCCTCCCCCTTGGTTTCCCTCCTGCCCCCCCCCCATCACCAGCCCAGTCTCCTCTCACATGCTCTGTCATGTCTCCAGAGCTGGTTTTCGAGTGGGACTGAGGGACGGTGTATTTGGGCTGTGGTGGAGGTCACAGCTATATGGGGATTGTTTAAAAGAGATTTGCCCACATCCCAGCCCATGTGACCAGCCTCAGCTGCAGGTCTCTCTTTCTTAATCTGGAGATAAGCGTGATTATCCGAGGAAGGGCTGTTCGGAGCTTTGTAACTGTGACAGGGGAGCTTTCAAGTCGCACTTTGCTGGCAGAGCAGCGTTTAAAGCCGGGGAATCAGATTCCAAGCGTGGCTTTGCATCTCTTTTCTGCTGGGAGCATGGTGCAGGGCTGGCAGTGGGGATGGGAGCTTTATTAGGACTTTGCTTATGATGCGGAAAAGGCGTTAGGGGAGGAAAAAGGGGGGAAGAAGGAGGTGAAAAAAATCCCAATTCGCTGTTTCCCCATCAGTGGTGGCGTAGGAGAGATTGGCACTCATTCAAGGGGACAGGCCAGCCTGAACCCTTGTGCAGAGCAATAAGGTTCATCAAACCTGGGGTCTGGCTTATTTTTAGCCTGGGGTTGTGTCTCCTTGCTCTGCGCTACCCCGCCTCGCTCTGTTGAATCCTTCACACAAGAGGTCTCTGGGGCCCTGTTTGGAAATGAAATGCTGTTTTAGCAGCTCCCGTGGCACAGCTTCCCCGGGAGAGATGGCAGGGCCAGCTTTGCTGCCCGATAAACACATCGGCTCCAGTGCTCAAGGCAGCCAACTCCCTGTCCCTGTCCAGAGAAATATTTGCTGGAGATGAACCCTTGTGGAGCAACTCTGCAGCCAAGGTGGAAGTGCAGGGACATACAGCAATTGTGTAGTTCGGTATTGTATCAGTGTCTTGTATTGCTGGAGGTTGAAATATTTAACATCTCATACAAGTGACACGGTCCCAAAAGATTTCTGTGGCCGGGACAGGCATCAAAATAGGGTTTAGTGGAAATGTTCAGCTCTGGAGCAGGCGCTGCTTTGCTTCTATTTGTAGACTAGAAACTCAGAGCAGAGACTCATAACAGCGCTTCTTTTGATGGAGATGGGTCAAGGAGAAAGGAACCTGGATGCACGCCAAGGGCAGGAATCTGGGGCGAGGTTGAATCAGGACGAAGTGCCAGCGCTTTGGACCGTCACTTGGGCAGGACTCACTGTTCTTGCTGTATCCTCCTTGGAAATGGTTCAGCTTCCAGCACAGCAGCTGAGGCCAGCCTGATCCAAAGGACACCCTGAATCCCATCTGCTTCCCCCACACCACCCATTCCTCGTGGGTGGGAATTTGCGGTGAGAACACCAAACAGCCCCTTTGCCTGGCTTTGTTCGTGGAGGGGCAGTTTCTTGCCCGTGTCAGGATACCAAGGGATAGAGTATGTCCCCCTTCTTCCTCTCGCATGGAGGCACATCTCATTTTTGCATCATGCTGCCACAGGGGCCAGCCAGCCTGGAAGCAGCCCAGGACAAATTCCTGTGCCTGAAGATTGAAATGTGTCTCTGCAGGGCAGGTAGCGCAGTGTACCTCCAGTGGTTGCAGAAGGGAAGCGGTTGCAAATGCATCATTTTGAGAGCAAGCTCTGAAACATCTCCCACGTTGCCTGCCTGTCTCCAGAGCCCCACACAGCTGCTCTGTGGGTGGAAGCTCTGTTTTCCTTGTGCCCCCGTGAACTTTATTTTTTGCTGTTTTTCTTTGTATGCCGCTTAGATGAATCCTCTTCAGTGCCTACAGCTTATTCCACGGCTTTACTTAGGATCTGGCCAACACATGTAGCCTTACTCCAGGGCATGGCTCTCGAAGAAACTAAATGAATACAGCATCTTTTTAGTCTAGTGTCTGTAAGACCAAAAAAGCCCAAATCCCAACCTGCAGCCGTGCTGTGCAGATTACGCCCGTGCCCCATTGGAGAACAAGAACTCCCCTTGAAATCCCACAGCCTTGGATCTGGCAGCGGGAACGTGGGCAGGAGCATGTAGGTGTTGGCATGTGCAGGCAGGAACACGTGTATGCCAGGGCAAGCGTGCCCATCTCTGCAGGCACAGTCCCACGCCTGTCTCTGTACCAGCCCCTCGCATGCACTGGCCTCACATGAATCTGCCCCACACTTCCCTGAAATGAGGGTTTGGGGGCATAGGGCTGATGGTAAATTAACCAGTGGTAAATGGAGGGAAGCACAGTAGATGGGATTAATGGAGAAATCCTGTTGGGATGCAGCAAGGGAAGGTTTCCTGATGGAACAAAAAGGAGAAGGAGCTGGAAAAGGGAGCAGTCTGTTAGATACGGGTGTGAGATCAAGGGCTGTGACAGGGCCAAGAGAGATGAGCGGTGGGAGCCAGGAGCAGTTTGTGTTCCTGGGTGTGGAGCAATGCTGAGGAGAGTGAAGGAAAAACACTGGCTGCTCTGAACAAAAGCCACAGAACGGGAAGATGGGAATGGCATGGAGGGGACAAAGCAGGAGTCTCAGAGCAACAAGCACCAAGCATGGGGGTGAGTGGCTTTCCTTGCTGGGTGAAAGATGGGCTGGAGAAGGGGTCTTGCACCCAGTGAGGATGTGCAAGGTGGTTGTGGCCCATGACAGGGAGCCAGCAGACTGCCACAAGTTTGAGGCGCAGAGCGGCTTTGGGACAAAGAAGCTGTCACAGTGACAGGGTGGGTGGTTTCCCCAAAGGTGGCTGGTGTTTCCAGGGTAGTGAAAGGGAGCTCTAGACCTGGGTTGGGAAGAGTCGAGTCATTTTTCCAAACACAGCGTTAGGCCAGATGCTGGAGTTGGAGCACAAGCTGGGCAGTAACACAAGCCTGGACTGGAATGCCTGCACAGCATCCTTGAGCCACACTGGGCCTGCAGCTAACCCTGCAGCTCACCCTGCAGCACCAGGACTCTGCAGGGTCCAAGGGAAAGGGAAGAGCTCTGGCAGTTGCATTTGGATTCTCCTTTCACTCACCCAAGCATCCACCATCACTGCATGGGCAGCTGAGACCCAGGGGCAGTTTGGGCCCTTGCTATCGTTGCTGTTGATCAGAGCCTTTTCTTACAATGCCCTGGCATCTCCTTACATGGCTCTGGTTTTTGTGACTGATGAAAAGCAAAACTCTTGACCAAAAGCCCATAATGTTTGCTTGCACCCTCATTGCTATAGTAACAGAGGACACCTCTGAAATAACTCAGGAAACCTCTGAAGTAGGTCACCATGGACCCCATTTTTCTGTGTCTGCCAGTGCAGCACAACTCCAGAAACAGGATGCACCCACCACAGTCCAGCTGGGCATCGCCCTGGCACAGCCCAGACCCTCCCAGGGAAGGCCAGGCTGGAGAACTGCCCTCCAGTGACAGCACCCTAGGGTACAAAGGGCTGTCCTGCACCCAGTCACAGGAAACTTCTGTCCCTCATGCAGCCCCAGTGCCAGCTCATGGTGTTCCCCAAGTCAGGGCTCCCTTCCAGCCTCCTGTCTCCCCATCCCCCACCTCCTTGCTGCCTCCCTCCCCCCTTTCCCCCAGCGCCTCTCCTCCTGCTTTGCATAATTTTCCATTTTCAGTGTCCCCTTTTCTTTTTCTCCTCTCCATATGGTGCGTCCCCCTCTCTGCCTGGCGCAGGAGCCATCCTTAACAAGCTCGGCAAAGCCCTCTCTCAGGGGCTGCACATGAAAAATGCTCTGTAAAAACAGAGGCTGAGATGGAGCTCCCCCTTTTTTCCCCCCTTGATTTATATGGGGCTGGGATGTGGGAACGTTTCTGGGTCGCATTTTAGAGCCGCTGGGTGCTTGTGCCTGTTCTCTCCGGCCATTCAGTGCAGACCCCTAAGGCCAGCTCGTCCCCAGCCTTTGATCTGCAATGCAGAAAGAGCATCCAGGGCAAGTTTGTGCCTCTCATCCAGCCCCTGCCCTCATTTTGGCTGGCAGAGAGGGATGCCCTGTCCCACCACACCAGGGGGAGGCCATGCCCTTTCCTCTCAGTGTGCAGTGGCCTTTTCCAGCTGGCTACTTTGGCTCCCTCCTACATCCCTGGCACCATGAGGACGTTCAGACTCACGAGATCCAAGGCGCTGGGTCATGGTGAAGCAGCAGGTCGTGGGATTTGTGATACACAGCGACTCTGCACGTGTAACCCACCCCTGCCCCTCTCCAGCTCCACTGCAGATACTGGCCAGTGAGCACCTGGGGATGCCTGGAGGGTGCTGGGGCTGAGCAAAGGGTGCTGGGGCTGGCAACGCCTGCCCAGCATTTGATGGGTTAAGCCAGTCTCTAGCTAATTTCTCCCAGTGGCTCCCCTCCTCCTCCTCGTACTTCTGTATGCAGCAGGCAGGGCCTCAGCGCAGGTTCCTGCACTGAGCTGTTGCCAGGGGAGTAGTTAGGCGAGTCTGAGCTATGTGGGGAAAAGGCCCGGCCTGTCAAAGTGTCTGAGATGAACCATAGCCCGGTCCCCCTGCAGCTGGGCCCAAGCATGCATCAGCCCTTGTTTGGAGCCTGGGAATGGCAAAGCCCAGGGAGGTTCAAGGGCAAACTTGCTATTCATTAGTCAGGGGTCCTTGACGTTCCCACTCTCTGTCTCCCTTCTTCTTCTTCTTCTTCTCTTTTCTGTCCCTCTTTTGACAGATTCCTGGGTGCTTTTGGGGAAAACTCCCCTCCTCCTCCTCGCCCCAGCAAAAGCCCTCCACATAAACTTCCCCAGCAGACAAGGCAGGAGGACAATAACATCAGGGCCACGATGCAAACGAGAGCCAGCGGAGCAGCCGCATCCCCCGGGTGTCCTTTCTCCCCGGCCCTTCCCGCGCTGCTGTGGGAGGCTCAGCCGACGCATTCATTTCGCTCATCTTGCCCATCGCCGATGTTTTATTATCTTGATGCTTGCAGGAAATTGTAACTTGAGATAAGGAAAATGTCAGATGCCTTCTCCTCTCTCCTGTAGCCCAAAGCGCCGAGAAGTTGCTCCGTAGGAAATGTAAATGCTTGCCCAGGTGCAGAGGATGAGCACGAGATGGAGGGAGCCTCGAGAGGCCGCGCGAGCATCTCCGTCAGGAGATAAAACTCGCAGCGTAGGCGTAACACGGAGCCTCCCTCCCGCCCCGCTGCACAGAATATTTCATAGCTCTTAGAAGCCGAAGCTCCCTTGTAATTATCCAAAGCAAACAGCACGTGTTATTAGTTTAAAATGATTTTTTTTTCCCCCTCCCCGGGCCCCTGGAGCAGAATGGAGGTGTAATTGTGCTAAGGAGTTAGCAGGGGAGAGCACAGCTTTTGGTCACATTCAAGTTGGAGGGCTTGAGCCAGGGAGGCTGGTATGAAAGGCTGGTATTTGCATAAGCAGCGTGCATCCCTACAAAAAAGAAAGATATCAGGGGCTTGCAAAATTCAATCAAGGCTGGGAGGGAAGAAAAAAAAGGGGGGGGTGGAAGGGAGGGGAGAAAAATATTGACAGTGAAAAAGGTTTTTCTAAGTAACACCCTGTCGAGATTAAATTGTCCAGAAAGTTTCTCCATGTGAGCCGGTGAAGCGGAGGCTGGGCTGAGGGCAGGGGAGGAGCGGGGTCCCTCCTTCCTGGCCTCAATAGGGGACAGGAATCTGATTAGGCAGAGCGTTCTGCATCCATTTACCATTATTTGAGGGGTTTTTTTTTTTTTCTCTTCCCACCGCCCAGAATTGCTGTGGCAGGGGAGTTTATCAGCATATAAACCTCAGTGCTGGCTTTGTAAGGGCACGAGGAGGTCCAGGAGCAAGTGTTGGGGCAGAGGCTGAGCTATAATTTCAATTATTTATGCAGTTTTTAAAAAAAAGATGGACAGTAAATCCACACGGAGAGGGATGTTTTCCCTGTGCAGGGCGCTGGGGAGGGAAGGCAGTGTTGGCCTGGGATTGGGTCCTGGTGGAGCCCTATTTTTGCAGGCACCCTCAGTGCAAGGCTGAACTGTGCCCGTAGAGAAAGTGCATGCAGGAGATTTGAGTTTTCCTAAGGCTTATGTCAAATCAGTCGGGTTGGTCCAGCCCCTCCTGCCCTCAGTTACTGAGTGCCAGAAGTTTCAAGCCCACCAGGCAGGCAGCGTGTGATTTCCAGGCTGGGTTGATGTCTGGTACCAACGAGCATCCTCTCTATCCACACTACAGAGGAGTTTCTCTGAGGCCTGTCCCTACAGCCTGTCCCTACAGAGGATAGGGGCCGTCCCTGCCCAGGACAGGGGGCTTTACCTGCCAGGTAAAGACTTTTGCCTGGTGAGCACCAGGATTCAGCCACTTCCTCCTCTCCTGGGCTTGTGAAAGCACCCACCACCATTCAGATCTCATCTGTCCTGACCTCAACAGCCTTGCCAGCCTTGGGGGAATATTCAGGATGACTCCTAATCTCACGTAGGATAAAGAAGTGCTGAGCCTTGGCTTTTTGCAGCCTGGGTCTCCCTACACACATGCCAGCATGGGGTCTGTCCTCTTGGCACCCAGAGACAGAGACAGGCCACGGTCCTTCCCCAAACCCATGCACTTGGGGTAGGTTTGGTCTCTGCCTGTCTTAAGTTCTAGGCTTGCTTCAAAGTTGCGGAAGGGAAGGGATTTTCCTTGGATTTCCATCAAGTGCTTTATGAATATTGCAATAAAGGGGTTACAGAAGATCTATTTTTAAGAGAGAAAAAAAATACCCATGAAAATTGCAGCCTGGACCCCAGAGTGTAGAGTATTTGCACAGTTCAAAGAGTTACGGTGGTTCATCCAGTCACAGCCTGGGAACGTCGCGGTGCGACCTACAGCAGATCACATGCCGGCTACTCCCAGGGCGGCTCATTAGAGAGCCACACAGAAGATTTATCTCTTAAAATGGGCTTGCAAATATTTTATAAAATTTGCAGTATTTTATAAAATTACAATTTGGTGCAATAAAAAGAATAAATTAGCCAGCTGATGGTTCCTTTTGCAAGTGTACTCAAGGATTTGTTGTATTAGTCTTTACTCCTTCCAATGTAACAGATGATGGGCAAAGCAGAGGGAGGACAGGAGAAGGATGGGACTGGTTTGGAGGCTAGGGAATACACACTCAACATGGATAAAGTGTAAAGGAAATAGAGGGAAAAAATCAGAAAAAAGGGAGAACATGCTGCAAGGTGCAAGATGTGTGGGGCAAAGCACGGGAGGCATGGGGAAAGCCAAGAGAGGGACTTTTGCTGAGTGTCACAGCTTCGGCTCCAGCTCGGTGGCTTGGTATCACTTTCTCCAGCCAGGCAAGGGCGCCAAGGGCAGGGAAAGTTAACACGAAGATTAAAACATCAGAGGGCTGTGCCTTTAGTGGCTCTGACATGCAGAGTAATCCCATGCCCCAAAGCCTAGGGAGGAAGGACAAGCGGTGAGCCCTCCCCTGGCTGGCGGTGAGTGGGGCAGGCAGAGGTAAGGGATTGAGGAGGGCGCAGGGAAAGCTTGGCATCTTGGGGACCACAGTTTCCCTCGTAAGGAAGAGGGTAAGGTGGTCCAGAGCCATGAGAA
>NW_008239758.1:5264509-5265787 GCF_000691975.1 Corvus brachyrhynchos | reverse complement strand
GAAAGAGGATTGGAGTTCTGTTCCATCAGTGAGACAAGTTGGTCTGTTCTCAGCCAAGCACTACTGGACCGTTTCTCTGACAGAGATCATAACCACTCCATTTTTTTTTCTTTCCTTCCTAGATCCCAGTGAGTGGACAAGGGACTTTTGAAGCCTGTGAGTTCCTTCTTGCAGCTGGCTACCACCTGCCTGGACTTGACATCTGACTTCTCCGAGTTTCTCCAGGAGGGTCCCAATCTTCTTCTCCATGGGCCCAGAGAGGAGACAGCTTTGTCCTGTGAACACAGTGGATTTCTGCATCGCTTCAAAACACAGCGGTGCAGCCATGGGGAGGGAGCCAGGGCAGCACAGGGAGCCAAGGGATCTTCCCACATCACTCCTGTATGTTGCCTTCGGTGCCCTCAATATCCAAGAGCAGGACCAAAGTGCTTAGGCAGAGAGACCTGAGCCAGCCACTGTTTCACCTGGTGAAATACCAGCTGTGTGAAGTTTGGAGGGAGATTTTTGGAGGCTTTGCTCATGGAGCAGAGCTCGGCCCTTACTGCTCTTGATCCCTGGGTCTGTGGAGCTGTGGGAGTGCAGCCTTCCCAAAGGCACTGTGCTTGGGGCTCAAAGGACCATGAGCCTGTCCAGGCCAGGCAGCCCTGCTTACTGTTGTACTGCACCCTCTCTGTTCCTGTAAGAGAAATGTACTGCCTGTAATTCTCTCCCATTCAAATCCCCCCCACCCCATGCACTGCTGAAAATAAAACTCTCCCTTTTGCAAAAGTGAGCGTGTGATTTGGTGCAGTCTCGAGATGGAGGAGGCAATGGGCACAAAATAAACCCGGGCAAATCAACAGGGAAGCGGGAGCAGCCGAGAGCCAAGCAGCCGGGCTGCGCCGTGCCCCGCATCAGGCATATTTCCCTGAAAGCCCGAGCGAATCCCTCGCCGCTCAATGATCTTTATTTGGTCTGAACCCCGTCTGGGAAGTAACCGCTAAACCCAATGCAAACAGACCCCCGTGAAAGAATATAATGAATATGTCTCTCAAATGATTTGGAGCCCTTCTGCCTGCAGAGCAGGGTTCCCCATTGTGCCCCGCTCCCGGCGTGCTCGGGGCAGGCTGCGCGAGGTGGCCGCTTTCCCAGCTGAAATCCGAAAAAAGCAAACAATGGGTCAAGGCCGGCATTGTGCAAGCCCAGGCAGGCAGAAGGAGCGCAGCCCGGCATGGCCAAGTTCAAGGCTGGGCAGGGGGCCGGGCGCGCGGGGATGCTAATGGGGGCTGCGCGGGGGCT
>NW_008239758.1:5261834-5262963 GCF_000691975.1 Corvus brachyrhynchos | reverse complement strand
TGCCCCGGCCTGCCTCTCTCCGCCCCCCTCGAGAGGGGAACACCCACCCGGGGAGCGGACCGAGGAGCTGGGGGGCCTTTGAGGGCCGGCACCCCCAGGGCTCCCGAGCACCGACACCTCCGGGCCCCCTGCCCTCCGGGACGGAGCTTCGGGGCAAAGGCCGTGCCGGGGCTCAGCGGCACCATCCCGGCTGGGTCACACCTCCCTCTGCACAGGTGTGATAACATGGGGATGGGGAGGCCATAGGGTGACGGAGGGAGGTGCTGACTGACCCCACAAATAAACCCCCTCCCAGTACCTGCGGATGGGTAGTGCTGGGATAAACTGGTCGGGACAGGGCGAGTCCGGGGTCCTCGGGCAGATTTAAGTTTTCGGCTGGTTTTATTTTTCTCTAAGACAATTTCGGGTGAAGGAGGGAGGGATAAACATACATGCCCCTCCAGTTCCCGGGGCTAAAATAGCGATAACGGACGGAAGGAGAGAACACACCTTCACCGGGGAAATGAGCAAGATTTGGGGGAGTGAGAAAAGAAAGGAGGGGATAAGAGGCTGAGAAGGGACTGGCAGGAGCTGGGATACCGGGTGGGGAGACAGGAGGGAATCCCCCGAAACCCGTCCTCTAGTCCAGCGCAGCGACGCGGGCGCCCTTCACCGGCGCCTCGGGGCGGGGCGGCCCCGCGGCCCGGGGACAACGACGGGGCCGGGCCGTGCCGAGGGCTGTCACGTCGCATCGCGTCACGCAGCATCGTGGAGTATAACACGGCGCCATAAATGATAGCGGAACACAAGAATATATGTGTTCTTTACATATCCATAGAACGGAGTGCACATAACGCTGTATGGCATTGCAGTCGTGAGCTGTCCCCAAAGCCCCGTGGGGTGTGGGGAGGTCGCACCGTGACGCGTCCCCGCCGAGGGTGCGCTGGGGTCGCCGCATCCTCGCTCAGAGAGCGGGGACAGAGCACTCGCCACTCCCCAAAACAGAGCCCTTCTCTCTCACATGCGTGTTTGAAAATAGCGGCGTGGGCGCACCTCGGGGTCGGGGGAGAGGCTGCGCTTTTTATTTTTTTGGTGGCTATTTAAAAAACCCACACTCACACAGGTGCCTCCAATGTCCGTCCCTTCCGTG
>NW_008239758.1:5260953-5261736 GCF_000691975.1 Corvus brachyrhynchos | reverse complement strand
CCCCCGCGGCTCTCCGCCCACCAGGGGCTTCACACGGTGCAGGCGGACCCACAGAGGTTACAAATTGCCGGGGGCTCAGCACCCGGGCGAGAGTCGGAATGCCTTGGAAGGATGGAAAAGACTTTTCCCGCGGTCGGTGGGAAATCAAAAATATCCCCGCGCGTGGAAACAGTGAAGATTTGACTCTGGGTTTGGGGAAAGCGGGACGAAGTGGGGGGGAAAGGAGGGATGGAGGTGAAAAAGGAATGGAGAGGGATTAGGAGAGTTGAAGGAGAGGATGGAAGGGCGGAAAGGGAGAAGGAAAGACGGAAGGATGGAGGGGGAGAAGGAGGGATAAAGGGTAGAAAAGAAATGGAGGGTGAAAAAGGAGGGATGAAGGGTAGAAAAGGAGGGATGAAGGGTAGAAAAGGAGGGATGAGGGGTGCAAAAGGAGGCACAGAGGTGGGATAAAGAGATGGATGGAGTCGAGAGAAGGAAGAATAGAGTGGAAGGAGGACTGCAGGGTCAAAAAGGAAGGATGAAGAGGAAGAAGGAGGAATGGTGGGTGGAAAAGGAGGGATGGAGGGAGAAAGGAGGGATGGAGGGAGAAAGGAGGGATGGAGGGGGGAAGGGTACCGCGCCCCCGATTGGCTGCTTAAGCACAAAATCCGGAGGTGGGTTTGCGGGGAGGGGGCGCGGAGGGGCCGGGGACTGCTGGGGGGCAGAGGTGGGTGCTCGGGAGGCTGCAGGGCCCCCCCCGGCAGCCATTTTGTGGCAGTACCCGCCTTGGTGGCAGGGGGGGGC
>NW_008239758.1:5257932-5260568 GCF_000691975.1 Corvus brachyrhynchos | reverse complement strand
CTGCCCGGGGCTTCAGGGCACAAGGATACGCAGGGACAAATAAAGCCAAACCTCTTTGGAAGCGGCTCTTTTGGGGCTATTTCTGTGCTTTCACCTTTTTCTGTGTTCTTTCACCTTGCGCAGGGAAAGAAGAGGGCGGGGGGCCCTGAGCTGCCGCCCTTGCTGCCCCGCTCCCGCCGCCGCCCTTAATTGAGTGGGTTGGGTGGAGTGGGGAAAAGGAGCGACAAAGCCGACCAGTTTGGGGAGGGAAGGTGCAGGGGAATGGGTACCCAGGATAGGAGGGCTCCCGGAGCCGGGGAGCGGCCGGGGTGCGTTCTGCGGGGGTGCGTTTGCAAACGACGGATGCGAACCCGGTGTCTGTGTCCGTCTCTGGACACGGGCGTGTCCGCGACCTCTGCGTGTGCCGCCCTGTGCGTGCCCGCACACGCGTGTTGCATCCCCGCGCCGCACGCGTGTCCCCACTCGGGTGGGTGTGTCACACCGGAGGGTCACCACCCGGGGGTGTGCGTGCGTGTCCCGCACACGCGTGTGTGCACCAGAGCGGAGGGTGTCCGCACACAGCCCGGGCACCCTTGGGGAGCATCCCTGCCACGGGAGAGCACCGCGCCCACGGCCGGGGGGGTGCGGGGAAAGGCCGCCGCCCCTCGCTCGCAGCTGAGACGGGGGATCCCTCCCGGCCGGGCTGCCCCTCCATGCTGGCCGTCCTGCGGAGAGGGTGGCACCGCAGAGGGCCCCGCCGTCACCCCTCCGGGTTTTCGTTGAAGGGGGAACAGCTCTCCCGTCCTTGCGAGGAGGGCAGGCGAACAGTGTGCGACGGGCCTCGGGGCAAGGAAAACGCATCCGTGGGGCAATTCAACCTCAGCGGGAAAAGGAGGGCACTTCCCGGGCACCTTTGTGCCTCGCTCCCTCCCCCCCAGATCTCCGCACATCTGCGGTGAGAGAGCGAGGAAGCGCCCTGGATGCGGGGCTGGGTGCGGGCCCCCGGCGCCCCTGGCAGCGGCCGCTCGCAGCTCGGGGGGACCCGCTGGGGAATGAACCCCAGCCCCATTTAGGGGGCACTCGGCGGGGAAGGCCCCCCCTTTCTTCTGCGTGCCCCCGAGACACGGCACAGCCCCCTGTCCCACACCTCCGAGAGCAGCGGGTCCTCGCTCTGCAAAGAAACCGGCTTTTTGGTCTCGCAAATAAACCCGATTTTCATTCCTGAAAAGAAGCACACTTTTCATTCTTCCAAGTAAATAAGATTTTTAAAAAAAATCTTGTAAATAAGCCCGATTTTTATTCTAGCAAATAAGCCAGTTTTTCTCCGCCTCGATGGTTTATTTCTGGCCGGGAATGACAAAGCGGGGAGAGGATGCGGGGCCGGACCGGCCAGTGTTTTGGGGAGGGGAGAGCTCAAACTCCGGCCGGCGTTGAGAAATTAAATCGCCCTGGCTCACCTCCGTGTCCCACCACAGAGGAGATAAAAACGCCGGCGAATTTGTTTTCCAAAATAATTTTTAAAACCCCGAGTATATCCTTTCCCTGTATGTCCTCGGGAGAGCGAAAATTCACAGAGCAGCCCCGTAATGAATTTTTTTTGCTGAAAATTTCTCCCAAACCCAGTTAATAGATTATGATTACAAATAATGCCGCCTCTTTTTTTCACCGACTTAATATACAATTGGAAATTAGAAACACCGTTGTTTTGGCATTATTATTATTATTATTATTATTATTATTATTATTATTATTATTATTTGTATGGTTTATTTTGTGTATAGGGGGTGTTTTTAAGTTTGGGGTTTGGGTTTGGTTTTTTTTTTCAAATGTACCTGAAATGTAATTTTCTTAAGCTTAAGCAGCCTTTCAGAACAGCACTCTGGACAAAATTCGGAGGTTCTGCTTT
Organism: Corvus brachyrhynchos; assembly: GCF_000691975.1. Taxonomy (NCBI): domain Eukaryota; kingdom Metazoa; phylum Chordata; class Aves; order Passeriformes; family Corvidae; genus Corvus; species Corvus brachyrhynchos. The sequence continues at coordinate 5,258,683 of NW_008239758.1, read as the reverse complement.
TTAAAACGACAAAAGTGTTAGGCGAAGGTTCTGGGAGAAGCCCCGTGGCACGGACAATGCCGAGCGGGGATGACTCTGTCCGGCGTGTGCCACTTACGGGAATCATCCTTTTAATTTCTGTCTCGAGTGAGAGAATTTCAAGAGTCTGAAAAAGTGATTTATGGAGACCCTGAGACCTGCGGCCGCCGGGGCTGCCCCGGCAACCCTGGCCCCGGCCCACAGCAGCCCCCGAACCCGCTCTCCATCTCCCTGCACCCGATGCCTCCAGGATCAGGACTGCAGGGACAGCCTTGAGCTGCCGGGCAAAGTTTGCAGCGCTCGGCAGAATTGCTGCCAGGGCTGTGTGGGGCGCAGGGTCCGGCCCGGCTCTGCAGAACCGGTCCCGGTCTCGGTCCGGGGCTGCCACCGACTCGTGCCGCCCACCCCAGGCACAGCCCTCACCCGGGGCATCTCTGGCTCCGGCTTTGGGGTCAGCCACAGGCGAGGAGGAGAAGGGGGAATGCGGTTAACGAAAGAGGGCTGTATTTCTGGCAGCTCTTTGTCGCTAGGACCGGGCAGGGCTACCCCGGGTCTCTGCCACCCCGTTTCACCGTCGGGGCACGGCGGGGAGTACACATCATCCCCGGCACCGGGAGCAGCCCGCATGCCGACGAGGGCGGCGGAGGCTGACCGACCCGCTCGATATTCATTTAAACAGCCCCTCGGCTGCATTTGCGTCCCCTATGCACGCATTCTGCGCGCTGGCGGGGGG
>NW_008239758.1:5256308-5257378 GCF_000691975.1 Corvus brachyrhynchos | reverse complement strand
CCTGCGCGGCTTCGGGGAAGTTCAAGAAGTTGCCTGGCCCCGCTCCCTCCGAGCAGAGCCAGCCCAAACACCAGCGCCTGCCCCGGAATATTTCACCGTGGGGCAGAGGGAAGGGAGGGGGGCAGACGGCTTAAATCCACGCCCCCAAGCCCCTCAGGGTCTAATCTCCCATGCATCGTTACAACTGTCCGCAACGAGGCGGGGGAGGCCGGGCTGCAATTAGCTATAGAGCCGCTCGCCTTGCAAACAGAGGGGCTCGGATTATTGCAAATTCATTTCTATTTTCCAGGCCAGCGCTTGTATTCTCTGTTAGCATAAGAATAGAGCCAGGCCCTGTGAACTCCTCCGACCTACTGACCCCTCTCCCCAGAAATGAATAGCAGCACTTTCCGTCCCCCCCCCCTCGCCAGCCTCTCCAGCAGACTCGAGCCACGGCCTAAATTCCTAATCAGGGTAATTTAATATATCTTAAGCCCCTGGCTGCTTTATTTTCACTCCTTTTTTTTAGTTTGTTTTAGGCATTCACTGGCTCTCACCCCGTCATTAGAGATCCTTATTTGACGGATATAAGAAGCTGTTATGAGACTACAAGTCTCTTTTTATCTTCTAAATAAGCTGTGCTTCCCCGTAATTAGAATGGTGTTCCCAGCCTTTGAGGCCTTTCAGGGCCGCCTAACAAAAAACTTGCAGGAGCTGAATAATCCCGAAGTACAGACTCCCCGTCCCAAGCAAAGAGCCGGGACAGAGAGCCGCGTCGGGCGGAGTTCTGCCTCGGCTCCGCCCGCAAGTGTGCAAGGGGCGGCCTCGCCCGCACCCCCCCGGAGCGCTGGGGTTTTCGGTGGGACCGGGACAACCCCTCGTCCTTTCTTTGGGTCTCTGCTCTTCGCGCCTCCACCGCTCCGTGAGGGTCTCGCCGCCTTCCCACACCCCCAGTTGTGACAGCGTGACCCAACCCCACCGGGCAATCCCGGCACCTGGCGCTGCCCCAGCCCTTCCCAGTCCCCTCCCCTCGCCGGGGGATGCGACCCCAGAGCTCCCGACGGGGCGGGGAGGTCCCGGAGCGCCCCGCG
>NW_008239758.1:5255800-5256087 GCF_000691975.1 Corvus brachyrhynchos | reverse complement strand
GTGAGAGTACCGTGTCTCTGAATATAGACATACATAGGTGTGTGAAATAGATGTGGAAACGCCGGCAAAGTGGCTTTGGGATAATTAGCCTTCTTGATGTGGTTGGAGAGTTATCTAATCCAGAGGAGCCTAAAGGCATCATTACGGAGACAATATTTCAGGAAATCCAATTCATTGGAGCAAAAATATGACATTCATTTTGCTGGTTATGTTATTACAAATATCCTTCAAAGCCGACATTTCACACCCCACCCCACCCCACCCCCCCCAGCAACACACACAAAAAC
>NW_008239758.1:5244861-5254672 GCF_000691975.1 Corvus brachyrhynchos | reverse complement strand
CGGAATTCCCCGGCCCCCACCCCCGCCATTCGCGTCTAGGTCCTGCAAGGGCGAAAAGGGTGGGCACTCATCGCTGCGATGCGTGTCCTGTAAAGACCTCTCCCTGTGTGTCTCGCGTGCATTTCCAAGGAGAACGGGGTAACTGGTGAGAATCCGTCCCGGCGGGGTGGGGGCGAGACGCTGGAAAACCTGGAGGCTCATTTTGGGAGCGAGGAGATCCTTGCTGGTGCTATAGCAAAACAGTCCCCTACCGAGGTTCATGCCCGGCTCTGGAGGGCAGAGATGCTCCAAGGACAAGTGGAGGATCCCGGGCCACGCCCAAACCCATGTCAGGTCCGGAGATGACTCACTCCGTCCCCAGGGCTGTCTCAGGCCAGGCCAGGGCACAGGACAGTGACAGGGAGGGGGGCACTCTCTCGCCTGCTCTTGCCCTGCTTTCTGCCGAGCCCTCAGCCCCAGCGCGTTCATTGCCTTTCCAGCAGCCAGGCACATCTATGCTCTCCCCGATTACTTTTCCAACCCCTCCAAACTTTTGGTCATTGCCGAAGCAGCTTCCTGTGCCAGGCAGGACCGGGAAGCCAGGCAGCTGGAGCATCCGAGCCCCTCTTTCTGCAGGCTGGACTCTTTAATTCCTCCTCGGGCGGCAGCTATTGCACAACTCCAAGATGCCTCCTCGCCCTGCCCTGCTGCCTCCCCAGTCCTCGTGGGATGCCCTCAGTGAGGCAGGGACCCACACGGCACAGGGTGAGCCTGCTCCTCACCTATCTCTGCCCTCTTGTCTGGTCTATCTTGAGTCATTCCTGACATGCCATGTGGCTCTTGACTCTTGCCAGTGACCAGGCTAATCTTTTCAATATCCATGTCTTGGAGCACCCTCCCTCCATGGATGTAGCTGTTTCATTGTCATGTAGGTAATGGATTTATTTTCTCTGTGCTCAACACTGAATTCCTCCTTCATTTGAAGGCCAGGTTCATTACCACGATGAGACCCTTCCACAGCCTTCTACACAGTGCCAGATTTTATCATGTTGGGGCAGCAATGGATATTGTCCTGTTGCTACTTCCTCCCTCCTCCCTGGCACTTCCGAAGGCTCGCACTCCTGCCTGCTGCGGGGGCTCCGGCACTGACCGCTCTGAGCTGGGAACCCCTCGGGTTTGTTATGCCACTTTGCCTCCTAACTTTTAACCGGTTATTCATTCCCCAGCTGCTTTTCAAACTTCCCTTCTCGGCAACAGGCTTGGTCTTATTTACCAAACAATCAGGTTTATTGCTGTTTCTCCCCATTCTTTGTTACCATTTCTATCTGTTTTCCCCATTAAACTCAGGACGTTGTGGTTTTCCGGACCCCCCGTAGAGCCCTTTTGGGGAAGTTGGCTATCCTCCATTCCTATTTACAAAGACCGATTCACACAGGAGGCTAAACTGCAGCTACTGAAATAGCCATTTCATATTTAACTTCTTCTAAAAGCCTCGCCTAAATCCCATCTTTTCTCACTACTTTTTTCTGTGCACTTGATCAAGCTGTTTTGCAACCTCTCCTCCTGCTGTTGGGGCCACCAGGGCATCCAGGCCCCCAAAAGACTGGGGGATTTTCTTTGAGGTGGTGGTAACAGTATCCAGTGTGGGAGAGTCTTCCACGTAGGATTCATCCCATTTTCCTCTGCCTCCATTTTCTTCTCCTGCAGATTGCAAGCCCCCAGACATCCACCTCTGGTGCTTTTTATTGGTTTACTATTGGCAAATGATTCCTAAAAATTCCCTTTGTCCTGCTTTTTTGTTTTATGTTGGTGCTGGGGAGTTCACCTTGGAGGGGAATTGAGGATGGGATCTGAGGACTATAGGGGGCCACAGCCCTGACACGAGTGACTGGTAGAAACAAGCCACCATATGCCTCCCCTGCCCTGGTGGGGGGGATTTACTTCTACCACCTGTCCCTAAAACTCCCCAAACAGATCCCTCTCTTCTGGCAGTTGCCACGGTCCAAGCATCCCAGTCATTTTTCCAAGACAGGCATCACATCCCAAGAGACAGAGGATGGATGATGGTGGGCCCGAAACAGTAGAACCCGGAGGGGCTGCAGAGTTGGCCAGCACTGGTCCCTGAGGAGATCCAGCCCCCTGGCATGTGTCCACCCCCTGCCTTGATGGAGGTGCAGGTGTGAAGGAGATAGAGGAGCAGAACGGGCCCTGCCTTATTGGAGCCGCTCGTAAACAAAGCCACTTGAGTGGAGACGATTCAGAGAGCCCAACAGCCGCAGGAAACTATAATTACGTTTAAATATTGTTAGCATCATTATCTTTTATCCGCCATCAGATTAAAACAATTATGGCATTTTCAGGAATCGTCCTTGGCATTCTCTTGACCGACGTTATCTGTCAGGCAGGAAATGTGATTTTCGCTTGGAGAGGTGCCAGCCACCGTGCGGCCGGTCCCACAGCCCCTGCGATGGGAGAAGCCAGCAGCCAGGGTGAATTCCAATTTTATGGAGAAACCCGCATTCATCCCATTCCCTGTGGCCAGGGATCAGTCACTCCGGCCTCGCCCCCATATTACTCTGAGTTTCTACCAAGTGGCTTTGGGATTGCCGAACGGTGGTGGCAAGGGGAGGCAGCGGTGGGGACACCAGCCTGTGCCATCACCTCTGCCGGTGGCTGTGGCAGCGTGCCGGAGAGGGTGGCCTTGGCAAACACGGCTCCGTGCCTGAAAGCTGTGGTGAGTAATTTACCCGAGGAACTCATTTCAGGAGATCTAGTCTAAGTTAATTAAAGATGGCTGGCTGGGGTCATCGCCTTGGCAACAATTAAGGGCAGGAAAGACGCCTCATTAGTAATAGTTTTTAACAAAAACCATAATTTTTCATATCAAGACAATCCTGGGCACATGAGACGGGGGGCAGGAGGATGCTTTCTATCTGGCTTTCTCTCTTTTCCTACCCTGTCTGTGGGTTAGCTCATAAGGCAGGACGGAGAGATGGGAAAACAGGAGTGAAAGGAAAAGCCCCTTTGCAGATCTGTGTGCTGGTGAGGCTCTGGTGGCCAGTGGCCAGTGCCCGGGTAGCAGCACCAGAGCTGTCGAGAAAGGGGCACATGGATAATGGGGGTTATGACTGGAGGGCAGCAGGTGAGATCCAGTTTCTTGGGAAGGGGAGAAGCCGAGAACCGGCCATCGCTGCCGTGCAGGGGCTGCCTGCACATCCCGACCCAGGGAACATCATGCCAGGCTGCCACCCCCAGCCACCGGCGATGGGGTTATTCCTCCAGCTGTGCCTTTGTTTTTTAATTTCCCCCTTGTACTCCAGAAATCTTAATGCCGCTGCCTACTAATGCCAGGCTGGGCAGAGCAGCTTTATTTTCTACTTAATTAACTGTCATCCAGTGATTGATCAATTAATGATGGAGCCATCATGGTAATGCTCTGGGAGCTGGTGCGCCGGGGCCAGGCCAAGTCATGTGCTTGCCTTCCCACTCCTACCTGCTCCGGCACCCGGCATGCTCCCTCCGGCACCAGGGCTGTGCCGACTTCTCTCCTGACAGCAAAGGACACTGTGACAGATGGAAAATCCCTCGCTCCCGGGAAATTTGGCCATTTACAGGGCAGCTGCATGAGGGACTGGGGACCGGTGACTGGGGACCGGGAGTGATGCTCCTACCCTGCCATCCCTGACCGGTGTCTGGGAGTGGCAGAGGGGCCGCTTCCCTGCTGGACAGAGTGCCTGCTGCTGTGTTAAGCTCTAGCTCAAGTATTTCTGCAGCTTCCACTTGCCTTAGTGACATTTTGGCTGAGTTTGACCACCTGGGCGATGCTCTCACCGCTGACCAAAAGGAGTCAGGGGTCAGCAGAGCCAGCAGCAGGGCAGCTCTGCTCTTGGCCTCCTCCTTCTCCTCCAAAGTTGCACACATGGCTCAAACGGGAGAGATAAATATAAACTCCATTCAGATATCCATAGAAACAGAGCTGGAGATGGAAGACCCCATGCAGATAAAAACCTTTCTCCTTCCCACACACTGCTATTCCCAGTCTTATTCCAGAGCATTTTACAAAACCAGTGGAGCTGGGCAGGGACCAACAGAAATGACCAATAAGGTGTTAGCAGGAAAATCCCCGAATGGGGGAAACACTTTTTCTGCTGAATAATTTATCTGTTATAAAAAAAAAACCCATCAGGACCGTGCTTAAGAAGGGGTGAGGCTGCACCTGGAATAGTGGGGCCCGCCGGCACACACGTGCACGGGGCTGAAAGGGATGCAGTGAGACTCCGGCGCGGAAGTGGTGTAAGTCCTGTCGCTTAATTACTGTTTCCTCTCCGCGCCGTGAAAAGTGCTGAGATGCGGATTTGATGTGCTGAAAAGCGTCTGGCATCTTGTCATGCACCAGCCCATCTCCAGCATTCAACAGCTGGAGAATAAACCTCCCCACACACCCCCAGGTGTATTCCTGCACCTACAACAGCACCGCCTGTTTATCTACGGATCGGTCCCGATGATAACCTGTTTGTTCAGACAACTCTGACGGCTGCTAGAAAAGAAACTGAATTGGTACCAAAGGGAACCAGCTGCTGCTCGGGGCTGCGTGTGCAGCTCCTCCTCCCCACCGGCTCCAGATTGAGCTGTTTGTCTCATTACATCCCTGCACACACATCCGCACCCACACACCGACACATATATAATCCCGTGTGTACAGCCAGGAGAAAACCTTGTATAGTATTATAAACATCATGCTATTTTTTGAATTAAAGCTTAAAACTGTTCATTGGAGATGACATACGCAACGCGTTCAAGGCCAAGAATAGGTTTGGAAGCAACTCGGGAAAATATCAATATTCTCCAGCGTTTCCTTACATCCCAAACCCAATCCAACATAATTTCTGCTATCAATAATGCATGTTTACAGGGAGAAGACATTCAAGGAGGCCCATGGCTCAAGCCCTGCCTCCCTTTAGGGGTGATGTTTCTGCATTTCCCTGGGCTGGGAGAAAGATTTATTTCACCTATCCTCATGGCAAGGAGGCTGTTTGCTGAATTAACCCCCCTGGGAGTTTTTTGGGTGAGGAATAGAGCCTTTTCTCTGCCTGCTTGGTGCCTGGAGGTGCACGGTGGTGTGAGGTGTGGTGTGCCAAGAGAAGCTTAGGCAGTCCCTGGGCTCGTGCCGGCTGCTGAGCTCCCACATGTCGTGGCCATGTGGAGCCTAGAAATAAGCTGAGGTTTGGGTGGCAAGGAGGGGTTTGCAGTGTGCCAAGGTGGGGGATAAAGTGGGGAGTGGGTGGCAAAGCAAATCTCCCCCATAGTCATACAGGAGGGAGCAGAGAGCTGGAGAAATTGTGAATTCATTTGGAAAAGTAATGGCTGAGCACCCTCAGCATCTTCCTGGCTCATCTCCTCATCGGCTGCATCCGTACCCTGTCTGAAGCAGGGGGAGCTCGGCAGGTCCTGGGGGGCTTTGTAGGACTGACCATGGGGTGGAGAAGGAGGAGAGGCCACAGGGGAGGTGAGCTGGCTGCTCACCCACATAAAGGGGCCTGGGCCAGCTGTGCCCGGCATGCCCTGACCCCGTGTGGTGCAGTCAGGAGGGCACAGACATATTGTGGCCAGCTCAAAAAGATGCTTCAAGACAGAGCTGGAGCCATTTAAAACCAATTAATAACTGTAAACTGCCCTGGCCCTTGCTGTTCATTAGGCAAGCACAAAGAAACTTTATTTTAGAGTTGCAAGTCCTCTTTTTTTTTTTCCAGAGAGAAACTTTTTAAATATGTAATTGGCTCTGGGAACCAGGACCCAAAGGGGTTGCAAAAGCAAGGGAAGCAATTGCCTTAATCAGTCCAAGATCCCTGATTTATTTATGTATTTATTTCGATTTCAAAGCAGTGCTGCTCATCATATCAGAGCCTTTAGAAGCACAATTATTCTCTCGACAGAAGAGCTAACCTAGGCTGCGATTATTTGCCTTTCTGAAAGGCAGCGGTTCCCCGTCAGCCGTCCTTCCCACGAACGCAGTCCCACTCCTGCATCTCTCTCAGCGATTTTAGCATCCGAGAAACATTCCCCCCAGCCTTCCCATAGCCACAGCCTGCCTGAACACCCAGCCTTTCTGCCGAGCTTCCCAGCTTCAAAGAGTGGGGCGAGCATTCACTAAATAATGATTCTTTATTCCTGTTCTTTGGCTGCTTTTCAAGCGGTGGTCGGGAAATGTGCTCACGTCTTTATGGCTTGTAAAAGACACTCGAGGTCACAGGTGGAAGGAGCTGGGCACCCCCAGGTGGGTTTTGGACCACGGGGGTTTGCTTGTGCTTCACCCCTGAGAAAAGCTTTATTTCCAGGCTGTGCCTGGAGCTGGAATCGGAGCGGGAGCGGGGTGGAATTCAGAGGCGATGCTCTGCTGGCCTGCAGAGACAGAGGGTGTTCCAGCAGAGGAAGGGAACAAGTGGAAAGGCAGGAAAAGAGGGATCTGTTCTTTGAAAAGAAACCTTCTGGAAGCTGCAGTGGGATGCCCAGGGTTGGGGCAATGTCCCGAGCCCTGGCTGCCCACCCTGGGAACACCCATCCACAGGGTGAGTGGGCAGGTCAGGGCTCGGGATGGGCAGGCTGCTTCCTGCGAGGTCAAGGGGGCCACCTGGATCGATCCTACTCTGTTCCCTCCACCAGCTGCAAATTTTGTCCCATAAAGGGACAAACCCCTTTTCAGTGACCGCCCTGCAAGGATCCCCATCTCAGGGGGCTCAGCTGCCCCATCCCTGGAAGGTTCCCACAGCAAGCAGTGATAGAGCACCGCATCCCCAAGCCACCACGGGGCTCCTCCGCGGCAGCACGAGCCATCCGTGGGCTCGGCAGAAATCCTCGCGTGTTGTTTCCCCCCCATCCCCGTCCCCACAATGCATATTTTGCGAAGGTTTAATTGGCAGCAATTATTAACTAGCACGGACCCTGGAAACCTGCCAGTCAGGAAAATAATGAACCATTTTAATACAAATTCAGCCCGTAAACAAATGTGGCTGCCAGAGCCATTGCGGCCGCCTGGCACTGGGAGAGGCAGCACAGAAGATCAGCAGCGAGACCCAGGGCAGCCCCACTGTCCTTCTGGCACTGGCTGAGAGTCTGTGTCCCCAAGGCCAGCCCGTGTCCCTGCAGGAAAGGCCTTGCCTTTCCCTGGGGGCTCTCCACAGGACCCTAACACTGCCCTGAAATAGCAGCATCAGCAATGGAGCTGGGACCGAACTCATGTAGATTTAAGGTGTAGATTTGGGATAGTTTTGAGGGGCAGCACTGGGTCTGTGCATTGGGAACTGAGCACAGGGGGTGCCCAAGACTGAATCCTGCAGAGCATCCTTGCTCCCTGCCTTGCCCTGCATCCCTCCCTTGGTCCCACAAGCCCAAATGGGGTCCCAGTGCCTCCACTCCCATTTGCACAGTCACAGGGGACAAACCCGCTCTCCCCTGGCTGATACCTCCTTTATCTGCCAACAGGCTCCCCCCAGAAAGGGTTTCCAGGGCATTCAGGCAATGGGCAAACAGCCTCCTCTGCCCGCTGCAGGTGGAAGAAGGAGATGTCGTGTCCCTAGAACATCGCTGGGGCACTGGCATCCTCCAGCACCCCTCGGCAACCCCCTGCTATCCAGCATAAAAAGGCAGGGCCCCCCTGCTAAAAAAAAATCTGTGGGACACAGGCTTGAAATCTTTCACCCAGGGAAATATTTCTGCAAAGGAGCCGCTTTAGGTTTATTCTACAAGGGCTACATTTTTCCATGTTATATTTTAATTTTCTCTCTCTCTTTCTCTCTCTCTCTCTTTTTTTTTTTTTTAATAGTAAAATGAGCTGATGGTTCTTTTAACTTTCAGTAATTTGTGGAAATTAAAAAAAAAAAAAAAAGAAAATCATTTGCAACGCGACCCAGATTTAAATGGCACTCTGAAATGGATGTCGCCTGGCTTTGTTTTTTTTTCTTTCTTTTTTTTTTTTTTTTATGAACTCACTCCCAGAATGGTGAAAAATCTCTCAAATCTAGATCATGAAAGTGTCATGAATTGTTTTCCTAATTTTTTTAAGTGTTACTGACAAATAATTATTCTGTATCTGAAAGGAGATTAAAATAATCTTTGTTTTGCACGTAGCTCACAGAAGCATATTTTACCACTGGAAAATAAAGCAAAATTGTATAAACCAGAGAGACTTAAAAATATATAAATTAGTAAAAAGGTGGAATCAGCTCTTTCCTCAGGTTCATGTGTTTAAAAAGGCATTTTTATATCTTGCCTGAGCTAAGACTATTGCTGCCTGCCTTCAGAAGTGGTTTCTTCCCTGAATTAAGTACCAAGGTAGTAAAGATACAGTATTTATAAGCCAAAAAATAAAGCAGGCACAATTTATTAAACAGCTACAATGTGACAATAAATAATTTTAATGTCAATCAAAATCGGATTATTGTCACTGAAATTTGGATTGAAAAGATAAAAGCCTGAAAGGGAGAATTGAAATCCAACGCTGGAGACGATTCCAATATCTTTGTTCCTCGCAATAAATATTTTGGGTGAGAGTTTAAACCAGCTCATTCTTAATTTGGGGGAAAAAGGTTGAGTGTGGTAGACTTTTAAGAAACATACTAAGAAAATATATTCGTGTTTGGGATTGGTGAGAACAGCTTTTTTCGGGTTTTTTTGTGGAAGTGAGAAATAAAACAATTTTATTGTATTTTTAAAAAAAAACTGCTTGGGTTTTAATTTTCTTTTCAGTGTCAGGCAGTGGCGGGAGAGGGATGCTTTTCTTGACCTGGTGAATATTCCCCCTCCTTCCTCCTATTTTGGAAAACCCAGACTCAGCACCCCTTGAATTAATCGGCCAAAGCTGCCCATGCTTTGGGACAGGCATTTTTTGGTGCAGCCGCTCTCCAAAGGCACGGGGAGCCCCGGCTGCTGTGGGGTGGCTCTGCTCCTGCACAGCCCCAGCCCCAACTCCCTGCCTGCCGTGCTGGGGCCTTGGGGGGCAAGAGCCCCCTCTGAAAACCCTTGCTGAAACATTCCCCTTTGCTCCCAGGGATATTCAGAAGGGTAACATGTGCATCTGGGGAGAAAACGGCCCTTCTTCAAGGCAGTAAAGAACACCAGTAATTCCCCTGGTGGGGAGCAGGGCATGTGGGAGAGTGGAGGTCAAAGGCAGAGCTCTAGGAGAAGCATCCTCATCACCTATTTTTTAACCCCAAAATGAGGATGATGGGGATGCTGGGGTGCAGGCAAGGCTTCTGGCCTCTGCTTGACTCCCCTGAGGGGCTGAGACCATCCAGGCAGGAGAAGGGTCCTTTCTTGATCCCCTTTTGGACAGCATTGCCCAGCTGCCCACCGGCCTCGGGCAGTGGCTCTGCCTTGGCACCGAGTTCCAACCGTGCCTGAACCGGCAAATATTCAACTGGAGTGGCCGAGGCAGAAACACTGTGTGTGTCTCTAGGGCAACGTGTTTGTTCTGCATCCCAATAACACCCAATTCCTCCTTGAGACAAAGCTCCCAATTATTTTTACAGGGATTTGGGTGCATGGCATAAATAACTACACCAGTTTTTATATATTTAAATGTGGGTATGTGCACACCAAATTAATACCCAATATTGGTTTAAAACCCAGGGTGTCAGAACACGCAGGGATGCAGGTGTGGGCTAGGAGTGGGATGTCTAAGTTTGTCCCCGGAGCGGCTGATGGATGGACAAGGAGGAATCGGCGGGGGCCGGGTGGTTTTAATCAGCATGTGTGTGTGACAATAGTTGGGTGAAGACGGGGACCTGACACCAGCATCCTTGATTTGTTATAAATCACACACATAAAAATGGGGGGG
>NW_008239758.1:5241588-5243538 GCF_000691975.1 Corvus brachyrhynchos | reverse complement strand
TGGAAATTAAATCTTGGGGATCACGGTGCCTTTAGTGCCAACTCAATCCCCAAGCTGGAACAAAGCTTTGCCAGCCCTGAAATAAATGATGCTTCCCCTAATGGCTCTTATCCCTTCCCCACTGCCTCCGACCAGGCAGCTTTGGGGTTTTAACGATGCCGATGTGATGAGAAGCAACGTCTGGGCCTGGTGCTGATCTTTACCAGCAAAGGTAGCCCTGCCAGGTGGGGTGGAGGCCCTGGGGGAGTTGTGGTGGGGAGGGGAGGCTCGTCCCCATGTCCCCAGGTCCCTGCTCGGCCGTGGCTTCGCTGATGCTCTGCAGCCGCCGGGCTCCTCTCTCTGCTCAATTGCACAGCGCGCAAATGGAATCGCTCTCCTCGCTGTGTTTGTGGCCACGGGAGTGGAAGAATTACATTGGGCTGAAAATAGTATTTACTTTTACTGATTGAAAAATAGATGTTAGGAAAAAAAAATAAAAAAAAAAAGCAAAAGCAGGAATTGAAACTATAATTACAACAAACCATATGTAAACTCCCAGGTAAACACTGATTATACTGTGTCATTTCAGCCAGACTTTATTAGCGAGGGAAGAAGAGAATCTTCTTTCTCTCTCCGCCCGCGGCGGATGCAGCACGCAGGATCCCACTGCCTGCCATTTGCAGAGCACTTTTCACCCTAAAAAATCTCAGGTTCGTGGCCTGATCCTGCATGTCTCTCATCAGCTCCGTTTCCTAGGTGAGCCATGCCATTCCCCTCGTGTGGCTCTGCTGGGATGCTGCTGTGGGTGCAGGTCTGAGCTCCCCCGTGGCATCTCCTCTTCCCTGGGGAGAGGCAGGGAAGGGACTGGAGTGTGCCAGGAGAAGAGAAACTCAGGGCATGGGACCCAACCTGCTCACTCCTACAGGGTGATGGGATGGGATGGGATGGGATGGGATGGGATGGGATGGGATGGGATGGGATGGGGTGCCCCAGCTGCAGCATGCCCTTTCTCTCAGGCAGTTCACAGGCCCAGGTGCAGAAGGACAGGGCTGGCCGGATCCATCCTTGGAGAAAAGCTGGAGGAGATGAGTGGCTGTAGCCTTGCCAGGCCCTTTGCTTGCTCCCCAGCAATGGAGCTGGACCCCTTTTGTCAGGGAGTTGCATCCCCAGAGCCCAGCACACCAAATGCAGGAGAGGAGCATGGCTGGAGTATTGTTCCTGGACATCTGTGTTACACAGCATCCCACTCACTCACTGTCACGGCACAAGGTTCCACAAAGCCCCCAAAATCTCTCCTCCTGGCCAGGTCTGGGGGAGACAGAGCAATGCCATCCCAGTGTTGCCATGTCAGTCTCCTCTGTGTCACTCTCAGGACACCTCAGAGCAGGTGGCAGCATCCCTTCCCCAGTCCAGGGGTCACCCGGCAGCACTGTCCCCTTCGGATGAATATCTGGGGGGCTCTTGCCGCAGTTTCCCTGCGGGGTGGATGAGGGGAGATGGGAGCGGAGGGCAAGAAGGAAACCACGAGTAACGTGGGTAACGCCAGGTATCCTTACACAACGGGGCTGCGGGCCCGGCGGCCTTACAGCTTTGCCATAGTGGCACCCTGTGGCAAAACGCATTACTACAGCTGGCAGGGGCTCCGGAGGGGCGACACGGCCTGGGGGGCCCTCGCCCTGGGGGCTCACACCCTGCGGGGACACTCGCTCCCCACGCATGCAGGGATGGGATGGCGGGGGCTGAACAGCGAGTGGTCCCCTCCACCGTGACATCCCAGTCCCCCGTGGCGGGTACCACCCATCTCCATGGGGTCAGGCAGGATGCTCATCCAGCCTAGACATCCCCTGGGATGGTGCTGGGATGCTGGCAGGCTCGCTGGCCGTTGCACGCTTGCTCGCTTTGGGCTTTCTGGTGGCATCCGTGCGGCCGGGCGGCGCGGGCTGGGGGCTGGTGGGGAGCGGGGGGTGGGCG
>NW_008239758.1:5234322-5241529 GCF_000691975.1 Corvus brachyrhynchos | reverse complement strand
ACGCCTCCCGCCGTTCCCCAGCCGCTGTGCGCGGCGCGCAGCCACTTTGGCAGGAGCTGTCTCGGAATTTTAATGCGGCTGATTAACGCGCCACGATGTAATCGTGGAGCCAGCCGTACCCCTTCCCTAGCCTTGCCTTTTTGGGGAATAAATAACCAAACCCAACCAGGCACCCCCACCCACGGTGCCTCATCCTGCGCTGAACTGAGCTAGAGAATGGGACCGAACTGGAGGCAGGAGGTGATCCCAAAGGAAGAGATCCTGATGCTGGTCCTGTCTCAGCCCAGAAAGCTGAGGGGTGTAACAGCGATGCTTCTGCCATCCTGGCCCCAGGGTGGCAGAGCTGGTCTTGGGGCCGGCACAGGGATGTGTCAAGGGTTGTGGCACTGCATGACACGACAAGGAGTTGTGAGAAGGGTCACCTCTCCCTCTGGGAACAAGGGTGAGCAATAGAAAACTCCAGGCAGAAGGGGAAACGGTGAAGGGCGAGAGGGGGGAGAGGAAGTCTGCCTGTGGAACAGGGAGAAGATGGGAGAGCAGATCTCTGTGCCGCCCAGGAGATGACGAGGGGGAGTTATTGACACAGAGGACACATTTCTAAATTTTCAATCTGTCCCTTCCTTAGGTGGTGTTGACAGAAGAGGATGGGTAGGAGATTTCAATGGCAGGCACACGTGTCCCAGGAGAGGGTGAGACACCAACAGAGACAGAGCGAGAAATGAACCTTGGACAGCTGCAGGAGAGAAACCCAAACCTTCTTTGGAAAGTGGGGTCACCTGCAGGCTGGGGGCACCCTATGGAATACCCATCCCTCCAGACATCCTGGAAGATCAAGCAGCCATCAGGATCTGGCATGGGTCCCATCGGCATTGGGACAGGTGCAGGGCTGAGCGAGGGGCTGGGGGAGACCCCTCCTGAACATCAGCTGCTCTGGTGGGGCTGTGCCAGATCTCCACTGCAGCCAAAAATGATCTGGGGAAGAACAGACACCAAACTCCTCTGCAGCGGGGTGGGGCTGCAGGTGCCTGCCAGGCTCGGTGTGGGGACGCTCCCAGCTCCATTGGCCCTCGCTGTGGTACCCACAATTCCCATGCAGGCTGCCAAGCCGAGCCCAGCAGAGACATGAGCAGCCAGAAAGGGAAGGAAGGAAAGCGGGGGCAGCCGAAGTGACAGGGACCACAGCCTGGGCATCCCTGTGCTGTTCGTGTGCCAGCGACTGGGAGCAGTGACGTGGTGCATCCTCTTATGACACGGACATGTAAGGCAGGGTGCTCCTGGAGCAGAGCAGAGCAATGGGGAGAGGGTGGGAGGTGCCACTCAGGACCCATCACGCTGCTGGGATGTGCCCACGGATCGATGGGGAAATGTGAAAGGGACAACAAGGAACCAAGGGAATACCTAAAGTAAAGGGCTGAAGACTGAACATACGAAACAAAGGTGGTTCGGGCTCAGATGGGAGAGAAAATCCATATCTGGAGCATGTCCTTCAGTGGGAGATGATTTCAGAGGGGTCATGAAGGTTTGAACTGGCTGAGGGTTTGCCTGGGAAAGGTTGGGCTGAGGTTTCTAGTGTGATTGCAAACAAGCCAGCTCTGCTGGGGATGGCTGTGATGTTTATTCATGGCAGGGAAGGAAGGGAGCAGCTGACTTTTAGATCCCCAAAAGCATAAAGAGGGGGAATGGGCCCTTTCCCATGACCATGGACAATGATCGTACCCCTTCACCTCAGGGCTTTTCAGATGTCAGCCACGTCCCAAAAATTAAATGATGAAGAAAGAGGGAATAAACCCCAATGCAAGCAAGGCAGCACAACCTCCTCCTCTGCCTTAGGGCTGTCCTTACTAAAGGTTCAACTGACCCTGGTTTTGGGACCTGAAAGGTGAACCCCAAATGCAGAGCAAATACCCCTTTTTGGGCATCTCTCATTTCACCCTTAGACCAGAGATCCCCCCATTTCCACAGCTGGGTGCAGCCTCCTGGTCCAACCATCACAGCCTTTTGTCCCACGCAAGAGCTTCCTTTGGGAAGGCAAATTCATTCCCATATGCACCTTCCCTAGTTTTCTTTGGGTCTGTGTCCCCCCCCTTCCAGCATCCCTTTACCCTATTAATAGCCTTTGACTGTCCTCACACCTGCAGACAATCTGGTCCCAAACCACCTCCACCTCCCCCCTTCCTCAAAAGCTTCCCTCAGCTGTCTTTAAGTCGTAGCTGAAATCTGCGGTATGTAGGAGGAGAAATTCAGTCTGACAGCAGTTTAAAACACCGCACTACTTGGCAGATTTAAATGCTATTTTAAATATAAGCTATGACACAACGGACAAAAATAGCATTGAAAATACCCTGTCATGTTCCATATTGCGAGGAATAGGGAAGCAGACCAGGCTAGAAAGGAGCAGAGAGAGGGGCCAGATGGAGAGGAGAGGTTATTTTGTTTGTTTTAAAGAAACTGGATAAATGTATTTTGTATGTGACTGAGTAAATGTGTTTTGTGGAGCAACGAGCCAAAAATAAATAAATAAATAAACCTTCTCATGAAAAATCTACATATTTTATTTGATGTGGGATCTGCCAAAGCAGGTTTGCTGGTGAGAGGATATATTTGTTATCAGGTTGTTTTGGAGATGCTCAACACCAGCAGCCACCAGCTATTGAAGACCACTTGGTCTCAGCTGAACCTTCTTCCCTTTATTTATCTACAATTTAATAGGCTTTTAAAAGAAAAAGCCATCCTAAATACCTGGAAGTGACTTTTCACCTGCGACTCCCAGCTTGGTGACCCTGCATTGTAGGAGCTGATGAATCTCAGTGCTTGGCTGGGAGTGTCCCTGCAGGGTCAGCCCATGGGACCAGGGAGGGATGGAGGGATGCAGGCTGAGCCGCCACTGATTTCCCAAAGTACGTGGGGGTGTGGCTGGAAAATCCTGGGAGCTCACCTGACCCTGCAGCACAGCTGCTTGCTGGAATGGGTATGAAGCACCTGGAGCATCTGGGCCCTGAAACTGCAGGGAGAGGTTTCTTCATCATTCTTCTGAATACAACCATGGCTCCAAGCTGCTCTCTCATCACAACATCTTCCTTCCCTGTCCCCCACACATGCTGTAGTACGAGGCAGGACAAACATCTGTCCACTCTTTGGGTTTGTCTCACTGGGGTGGGTTTTGGCTCCTTCCAATCCCCCCGGTACAACCAGCAGTAAATCTGGTTATGAGAATGACCTGAGGCAAATCCCAGAGATTTGGGGAAAGGTCAGAATGTGAGCATGTCTCCGGCTGCAGCACCATGGGACATACTGGGAAGCCTGGAGATAAGGGCTGGTGTTCCACACTAGACTGGCCCTACCTGGGACAGGCACAGGGTTGGCATCCATAGCACATTGGTGCCAGATGCCAGTTGTACCCCAAAATGGGGTAGAATTCGAGGTTCACTCCAAGTACACGATCTGAGCAGCTCTGCCTCTGGCTGCCTGATTGCAATAGCAATTCCCTGCTTGTGCTGGGGTAAGGATTTGGTCCTGACAAGCACCTGATGGCACAAGTTACCAGGGTGGCCGAGCTGCCCGTGCTCTGATGAACCCCCTGGCAGGAATTCAGGGGTTCCCCAAGCCTCCTGCATTCACTGCTAATCCAGCTGCAGCAGCTGAAACCAGGGGCGAAGACACAGAGTGAAACATTTTTGCTATCCTCTTAAAAAGGTATTTTTTATTTTAAACCCAATATGTTATTATAATAGAAACACCCAATTTGAAGAGTTTAACAAAACAGTTCAACAAAGCCAGGTTAGCACTAGAAATCAAAGACTGAGATCTTTCAACCCCTTGCAAATCACTGTGGCCTGGGAAAATGTGCCCTCCAGGCAGATTTCTCTGACCATCCAGTGGTGGATGCAAAAAAGCAAAAGCTTTTTATTAGGAGAGAGAACAGCCCTGAATCTGTGCTCCCATCTCACCTGCTCACCACTGGGTGCCCACTCCTAGCCAGGGGCTCATGGCTCCTCCTGACCCTCTGGCTGTGGCCACCCTTGGGATTCCTGGGGACAGCAGCTCTGTGGGCACTGTGGAAAGAACTGAGACTTCAAGCACTGCTCACAGTGCCAGAAAGCCTGCGAAGCTCCCAGCTCATCACCACAACCTTGTCTGGCTCTGGACTAAGGCAAATGACAGAGCAGGGCACCCACACCTCCACATCTTAATAAAGATTTTAAAGACTCCCAGTTGTCCTGTCTGCTGCAGGGCAGAGCCAATAGGCAGCAGTTTCAGCACGGAGTCTGGCTCCAGACACTTGTGCCAAGTGGGATGTTCTCACTCAGCAGCTCTCAGCCCTTGTGCACCTTGCAAAGGGGGGTGTGCACCCTTCTTGACACGTCCCTGCACATACAGAAACCCAGAGCTAGAGGGAAACAGGAGAATCCCTGGTGAGAGGTGAAGGAAAACCCTTGGTAGGGCCAAGAGAGGCTTTGCTGTGCTACAGACCAAGTAGCATCACTGTTGCCAGAGCTGGCACTGGGCACTCCAGTCATCGACTGATTTTCGTGCCCCACTCAGAAAAGCAGAATCATCGCTCTGTAAAAAGCATCTCTTTTGTGCTTCTTTTTTATTTCAGATGAAAATAAAAGCATTTCTGTGTCTTTTGATCTGCCTCACTTCCTTACTGACACATTCAGGATGCTCACAAGCATTTGGATATGGTGGGTCCCCATATCTCAACAAGGTCCCAAGATTCCCTGGGGAATTGCATCCGTGCAAATACAACCAGCAGCAGAGGAGCAAAGCAAGGATGGGATGTGTCCCCAGCCCCCCTGCTTTTCCCTGGCCGTCACCCCCTGTTGTAATATGAGCCTCAGGGTGCAGTTACTGATGCTCAGGTACGTGGCAGGCCCAGCCCTGGGGGCACGCCAGGCTCCTGCCCACCTGCAGCAGGTATTGCAGGGCCGAAGATGCTCGCTGGAGTGGTGGCATTGCAGTCCTGCCTCCCCTTCCCGCCCTGCCCAGCTGCGACAGCAGCTCAGCTCCCTCCCTTGCTCTTTGTTAACCACTGAATTCATCTGACAACTCAAAGAGAGAGAGAGAGAGGGGAGAGACCCTGCGGCCCGCCGGCGCGGTTCCCCGGCTCCCCCTCTGCCCTCATTTGCAATGCTCCTGGGGACCCGGTGGCAAGGGGAGATGCTCAAAACCACATCCCACGACCACGGCCCTGCTGGCACGTCCCCGCAGAGCGGCAAATGGCCCCGCTGCCACCGCCGCCGTCCCCGGAAGGGTTAACGCGGGCTGCCACGGGTCTGCTCATTACAGGGTTAAGGGGGAGATGGCACTTGCAAATCCCTCAATTACCCGGGCCAGAAGGCTGCTCAGGAAGAGCTTTATTAACGGTTGCCGTCTTCATTAACCGCTTCTCCACAGCTGCCTAATTACGGCCGCCACTAGGGTCACCGGGTCTCCCCACCACCGCCCTGATCCCCGGCCCCCTGATTAACCTTAATTACACCTCCATCCTCCGAACCGGGTGCTCACCTGAGCGGGGCCACGGCCAGGGGCTCAGGGCTGCCTAATTGCGGGCAACCCCGGCGGGGCGGCGCGGGGAGGGGGCCGGGGCGGCCGTGGCCAGGCGCCCGCCGCACGCCAGATGTTCGCTGCTGAAAAGGCGAGGGCTGCCCTCGCACTGAGCTAAGCGGTGGCAATGAGATCGGTAGCAGGGCATTGAGGGAGGCGGTGAAAGGGTTTCCCACCTGAGCCGATGGGGCTCTGCTGGGAGGAGAACGGGGCTTGCCGGCGAGGGAGGGCGAAGGGTGAGGGTTGGGAGATGCTGTGGGTGCTGCTGGTTGTCTCCCAGAGCTCATCCTTGCCGGGAGACTAAGCATGCTCGGAATGCGGTGGTTGGAACTAGATGATCTTTAATGCCCCTTCCAACCCAAGCCTTTCTATGATGATCCTTCTGGGTTTCCCCCCAGCCTTGTTCCTTTCTGGTAAGGCTATGGGGTGTCTCCCGGGCTGGATGCAGCACACGTGGGTATCTGTGCCCGGATGTGGCTGTACAGTGCATGCCCAAGCTCAGCATTTCAGGCAAGGCCACAGATGCTACGGAGGGTAGCAGAGATCCCACTGCCCTCCAGCTCTGCTGCCCACAGGGTGCCACCACTGCTCCAGGACAGCCGCAGTCTGACGTGCCACCCTGGCCTCCTTTCACAAAGAAGATGCTGCCGCTTTTCCTCTCTCCCTCACTGAAGAGGGTGAAGCTCAGCTCCTCAGGCACAAGGAAAATGGAGCCGCTTTCTCCCTCTCCCATGAGATGCCCCTGCCACTTTCTTCCCCCTCCTCACCACACACCTCCCTTTTGGGAGAAAAAAAAAAAAAAAAAAAAAAAGAAAAAAAAAAGATAATAAAGTTCTTATTTCCACCACATTTGCCATTTCCTGGTCTAAGTAAAGAGTGTCATAAGAGTGACAAGCTAAAAGCCACTGATTACTGTGGATTCATGGCATTTATTCTCCTCGTGAAAAGAGCAAACATCAGAAATAATGTGGTCCGGCCTGCCTCGGAGCCTAACCCTGCAATTAATCAGCATTCATGTGCAGAAGGTGCACGAGCATCTGATATGTAGAGAGGGAGTAATTAAAGGCAGATGCAATCTCTGCTTCCCGCAGGCCTGGGGAGGGTAACCACGCTCCCCCCTCATTGGGGTGCAGCCCCCAAAAATCACCACTGCTCCCTCTTTCCTTTGCAGCAGCCGGTCACGCTATCCCCATTCGCCTTTGCTGGGTGCATGGGAACAGGCTCTGCTCCCTGGAGCGAACGGGGCGACAGCGACTCCGCATCGCTCGGCTGTCGGCAAAGCGAGCAGGAGGGTTGGGGATGCGGTATTTAGGCGAGCTTCCGATGCCTTGAACCCTGACATGGCTCGGTGACACCGCGAGGTCCCCGGAGAGGGGGATTGCTGCGGGCTGGAGCTTGCCCGGGACTATCACTGGCCTCCTCCCGCCGGGGTCTGCCCCGCTGCTCCCGCTGATCCTGTCGAGACCTTTAATCCGTGGGGGATCAGCAAATTAATCCACTAAAGCATGAAGGGCCTGAGCTGTGTTTAATCGCTCCCTTTTGTGTCAGGGGACGGCTAAATGACCATACAAGAGAAAAACCCACAGAGGGGTCAGAGGGGAGGCGGTGGGCGATTAACCCCCGTCACCTCCCTCCAGGCTGCGGCGCGGGGTGAGACGGG
>NW_008239758.1:5222042-5233945 GCF_000691975.1 Corvus brachyrhynchos | reverse complement strand
GCCGGTGCGGGGCCGTCCACGCCAGCCGGGGTGCTGCGGCCCCCCGGTTTCTCCCCCTCCCATTTTCTTCAAAAGGAGAATAACCTGCAGTATATATATATATATATTTTTTTTTTTTTTTCCTTTCTGGAAACTAATGGACTCCTTAAATAGCAAAAATTGCACCCTGTAATTAAGATCTTGCTTTTTAAATGATTAATCATTCTAACCCCTTCCAGCGGCATCCCACTTACTGCTGCTCTCATATTGAAATGCAGATCTGAGAGGGAGGGAGCCGAACAGGTCTGTGGAGAGGAGCAATTAAATCTTCCAGCTGTCGCTGGTCCACCCCATCCTCCATTTTTTTCGGGAAGCCCTGGGCGTTGTCCGCCGGGCTGGCTCTGTGCCCTGATTCACATCCCCCTTTATCATCCTCTCATCTTCTTCCTCCTTCCAACCTCCACCCCTTCTTTTTCTGTCGTCTCTTGGTTTCTGGGCTCAGTGACACTTTTTCACTGCAAGGTCTGACCTTCCTTTCCTTGGAAGTGCTGTCAGCTCCCCAAAAATCTGCCTGTACCCCTCTTCCCAGGTGAAAGGGGAAAGGATGTGAATGCACGGTAACATCAGGCAGAGGCCTTGGAGAACCAGCATTCCCAGTTCAGCCCAGAGCAACCGGATGCCTGTTCAGGTACTGCTTCTCTGCATCTCTGCCTAAGCCAGCCTTCACAGCTCTGTGAGGCTGCACCCTCCTGTCCTTCCCTTGGCTTTCCTCTGAACCACATCCTGCTGCAAAAAAACCAAATCCTGCAAAAAGACACCCATGAACATGTGCCACTTCCCTGAAAGGGGTTTCCACAGCCTTGGCACAGCACCTCATTCACACTTCCCCAGGACCAACTACAGATTTCTCAGGCTGCTTCATCAGGAAAACTGCTCTGCTGTGTATAAACCATCATCAAAAGAATGTCTTCTGGCCAGAATCCACCCTGTAGATTCTCCTTGGGTTGGAGGGTATCCTTCAGGAGTTTTCCAGAAGCATGCTGTTGGTTTTTCAGCCCATTTCTTTGAAGCCACGGGTGGATGGAAAAAAACCTGGGGAAAATACATCCTGTTTCAGTCCCCAGCAGTGTCAGGTTAACAGTTCAGGAGGGGCAGGCTCCTTCCTAATCATCACCCAAAGGGGAAGGACCTAGGATGTTCATTTCTGTTTCAGTGCTCTGAAATAAATCCCCCTTTCTGTCAACCCTGCTCCGTGAGATGGATGGGAGCGCAACTTCTATCCCCATGGGCCAAGGAAGAACCTGGCACTCTGGGTCTGCTGAAAATGGACAAGAGTTTCTCCAAGAAAGCAGAGAAGGGACTCTCTGGAGTTTCTGTGTCTCTCTGCCAGTTTGATTTTTCTGATATGGAAACAGAGGAGACAGGAGTGCGTACTCATATGCCCATGGCAGGTCCGTGAGATGGATGGGAGCGCAACTTCTATCCCCATGGGCCAAGGAAGAACCTGGCACTCTGGGTCTGCTGAAAATGGACAAGAGTTTCTCCAAGAAAGCAGAGAAGGGACTCTCTGGAGTTTCTGTGTCTCTCTGCCAGTTTGATTTTTCTGATATGGAAACAGAGGAGACAGGAGTGCGTACTCATATGAGATGTGGGAGAGCAGGTGAGAGAGAATAAAAGAAGAGGGGTTAGGATGGGGAGAGAATGATCCCCAAAGAATGGAAATGAGAGGAGAACACGCTTTCCCAAGGGAGCAGAATGGAAAGGGGGTTCCTGTGCTACCGTTACCTTTAAAATACTCACCTCTCCTCTCAAATGTATCCAAAATAGAAGATTCCCAGAAGATCTGGGGAAAGGAGGGAGATTGGAGCTCCTCTGGACCATCCATCCACAGTCACCACGTGGCACACTGGGCCAGCGCAGTGCTGAGCCCCAGGGCAGAGCATGGGAAGGATGCTCCATAGTCTGGGGGGAGTGAGCAGTGAGCCTCCTCCACAGCACACATCAGACAGCGAGCCCTCAGCATCTGCACTGCTGCCACTCTGATTTTCAGGCTTATTCCTCATATTCTGGGTTGCAATATCTGGCTAGGACATGGCTATACAACAGGACATGGCTCTCCCCACCAGGTACTGACCTGTGCCAGGGCACAAGACAATATTGCCAATGAGGCCAAGGGGAGCTCCACCCCTCCACCCTCAGCCTCTTGACATGGATGTATCCAAGAGGGAAGAAGGCCCTTGTCTTGTCTGAAGGGTGTTTTGGTCTTTGTGGTCACCAGCATGTCTTTTAATGGCATGGGCAACACTGACCAGGGGCTTCATTCCCCCCTCACCCAGCTAGAGCTCAGAGGCCTTTTTCCCATGGCAAAATGGAAACATCAACAAGCCACCCAAGCAGCAGGGAGACACACAGAGCATGAGCTGCCCTTCCAAAAGGAATCATTCCTTGCAGCCTCCAAACTGTCCTGACACCCTCTCTCATACAGTCTGGGTGCTCCCAAACAGCCAGTGATCCTCCAGGATTTTAAAGCATTGAATACCTGTTTTTTTGCTGTTTTGGCTTTGGTCTTGCTGGGAAAAACAGAGGCAACCAGGCTTGTATGGCCAGGAGCACCACAAGGGTTAACCAGTGGGAAGCAGTGGGATACAGATGGGTCTTGATGGGACCAGATTCTCAGAGCACCATGAGGAAAGCCGGCAAACCCCACGAAGCTCTCTATTTATGGATCCCTACTCCTCTGCATGGCCCCTTTCTTCCTCCCCTTCGCTTTCCCCTTTTTACTCCCTGCCCTGAGTTGCAAGGCGCAGGACCCCGTCCCGTCCCCAAGCCCCCTTCATGCCATCATTTGCATTTTCACCAGCCTTGATTAATGCCAGAGCCTGTTTATAGAGTTACAATCTCCAAATTAGGTTGCCGAAGGCATCCCGGACCAGCCCTGGAAAAATCTCGGTGGCTGAAAGGAGCCATAACTAAGCCTCAAGCAGACGTCTTTATTCAGCTGTAATTGACGTTTAACAGACGTCTGTAACTTCGTCTGGACTTATAAAAAAACCCAAAAAAAAGTTCTCCCCTCTCTTTATGTTCCCCCCTTTTATCCAGCAGTCAAAAGTGTAAGAGCCCACCACACCGGCCCCACTCGGTCAGTGTGCAGCAGGGGCCGTGACAATAGTGGGGCTGAGACAAAGCCGCAGCCCACGCTGCACACACTGGCGCCTTGTATGTCTATTTACCTCCTAGAGTGGTTTATGCTAATTTATTGGCGAGCAGCGACCACTCCTGCATACTGATGTGCCGCCTCTTCTTTCTGAGCGGGGGCCCTCGTCTGCAGGGAGGCCCGTGGGGGGACCCCCTTCCCCGCTGGCAGCGCCCCAGAAAAGGATGCTGCGGTGCTCGAGGCTCCCCATGTGCTCCCAGACCATCCAAGCTCCCATTCTGATCCCATGATGGCTCTTTATTTTGGTTTCCTTTGGACATGGGGTGCTGATGCCATCCCTTTGCACAGGGATGTTCCAGGCGCCGGAACCAAGCAGGCAAGGCGAGCCCACAGCCACAGGAGCTGAGGGCATGGAAAGAAATGCTATAGATAGCTGTGGAGACAAACGGATTTTCATATAAATATATCTCCATGGTGTTCTGCTGACATGTGTGAGTATGGAAGGGTGCTCACAAGTCAGGAAGACACTAGAAATCAGGATAAAATTATTTTCTTCTTTCCTGAGTGCTTACATTGTGTACTATTCTTCGCTGCACAATGGTTTATTTCAGCACTGGGACATGAATTCTCAGATCAGGTTTTACCTGCTAGTTCTTGAAGGCAAATTTTCCTTTCTTCCTCAGGAAGACATGGTGCTGCTCAGCCCTGGTCATGGAAGAGCCCCTGTGCTCTCCTGCAGATGATCAGACCATCAGGAGGACAGTCAAATCTCTCTGCAGACCACATTCTCCCCAAATAAGTGTTCTATAGAGCATTTCCAATGTAGAGACTACCCAGAGTTACAGAGTAAATTGGATTTAGTGGTTCAGGATTCTCCAGAGAAAAGGGAAGCCATATGGGATGCTCCTGCTCTCATCCACAGAGCACCTCCCAGCACCTGCCAAGCACAATCCGAGGCAAAGCCAAGGCTTGGAAGCAAAGCCAGCAGACACAATCGAGACAAAAGGAATAAAGTCAGGAGCAGTTAATTCTGATGCTGTGGACTTGCTGTATGTAGCACATGGAGCTCCTGAAAACCTGGTCAGTGGAAGTCGGGGGCAGTCAAACATGGGTCTTCATATCCGTGGTGTGAGCATCGGGTCATTGTACTGCAGATGAAGAAGTCAATGAGTCAGAGAGTTTATCCAAGAGGAACAGAGGCCATTTGCAGGTTTAACCAAGCAATGGGCCAGGAAGCTTTAAGATGTATGTCAAAAGTCATTCAGCCGCCCCAGGAGAGGATGAAGGGAGTTGTGCTCCAGCCCCCCTCCAGCTCTCTTGCTGCTCATTCACACAGGTGATTCCTGGCTGCAGAGCAAGGCAGGAGACCTGTCTGTGCCGTGGAGAACATGACTCATGGCTGGCAGAGATGCACAAAAAGAGTGAGAAATCTGGCCTGAAGTACCAGAGGAATGCTAAGGTCCCAAAGCTGAGAGCTTGCCCATGCCAGAATGGCCAACAGCCAGGAAAAAAGCATAACAGAGACTTAGGTAGGACTGTGTGAGAGCCTCAAAAGTCAGCAGACCTTGCCTGTGCTTTGCTGGCTCAAGCCTAGAGAGATTTGAGCATGTCCTTCAGAAACTGCGGGCTAGGAGGGATTTATTTGGGGCGGGTGCCCTCTGCCAGGAATGGAAAACAGCCCATGCAGCCACTGCTGCCCATGGCAAGCACAAACTGAAAGAGCACCTGCACCATAAATCCACCTGCCCCCAGAATGCCAAACATAGGTACTTCTGTTCCCAGGAAGACTGGAGAAAGTCATCGTGCCTCTGGTGTGACCTAGGACAACCTCTAGGCACTGGGAAACCCCTTTGCATTGCCCATGGCACTGGAGGTGGCTGTGACAGCACTAGTGCTGCCCCTTCAGTCAGTGAGTGACCCTCCACAAACTGGAGGAGAGCTCCCTGGGCCAGAGAGGACAGCTTTTCAGCGGCTTTGTGCTGCTAAAGATCCAGAAAGGGGCTGGATCACAGCCATGGATCCAGCGTTCTGTGTTTCAAACCAGGAGGCTCAGGGTTTCTTTCCTTTCTGTGCTGCTCAAAGCAGCAGTAACTTTTGCATCCCCTCTGGCATCTTTCCCTGGGTTTTTTTGCACCAGCTGGGCACAGGGCATGGCCTGAGGAGAGGGAGCAGCTTGTGATGCCGTGCCAGAGCGGTTTATCTTTCCCGTGGAAAAGGAAACAACCTCTCTGCTTGTCTCTTCCACAGTCCTGCATGTCAGTGGAATGAACCCTGGTCACCTCTATCAGGAGATCAAGGGCTTGCAGGAGTCTGAGGTCAAGCAAGACTTCCGGGCTGAGGTAGGAGTGAGCAGGTTTCTCCAGGCTTCCTACAGCAGTGGAGAGGGAGATTTCCTGCACGGGGCTGCTCACAAAGAGCCTGAGCTGCCGTGCATCAGTAACACTCAGGGATGCCTTTGCTCAGGGCTGGCGAGGGAGGCTCGGCAGCAGCACTAGAGAGTCACTGGAGGGGTACCTGAACGAAGGAGAGCCTCCTTCCTCCCCCAGCACTCTGCCTGCGAGCGAGGGCGGGCAGGGCAGGCAGGGCTCTGCGAAGGTGCCAGCCCAGGCCCTGGCAGCCTGCAGTCCTGCCTGCACTGCTGCCTTGCAGGAGAGGAGGGAGATGCGAGCACCATGTCTTAGGCGAGGGCACCTCATGCTGGCAGCTCCAGAAATAGCCTGGAAGCCTTTGTTTTAGTGATTTCCCTTCTTTCTCTCAGGGTCACACAGCTGGTGCTGACTGGGTAAGAGGGTGCTCTGGAGCAGAGAGAAGCTGCGGGGACTAAAAAAGCATCCCAAACCTGGAGATCACCCTCCTGTTTCCTCTGTCACACGTTCCCCTGCATTACCATGCCCAGAGCCACCCCTGCATGAGGCCGAGCCAGGTTTTTGTTGGACACAAGCACCATCCTCCAAGGCAACATCCCCAAGCTCCCGCTGGACCCAAACCCACCAGGACATGGGGGCTGTGGGGTGGCTGGCCGTCCACAGCCCAGATAGGGACACCCCCATGTGTGGTAGCAAACCCCAGACATTCAGGGCTGAGTGCCTGACCCCGATGCCCCAGTCTGCCCTCCAAAGGCTTCTGCATTTTCCCTTTCCTCCCAGGGCAAGCTGCCTCAGCAGGGGCATCCCCAGGCCTCGCCGGTGAGCTGTTATTTGCCAGCCAGAGGTGGGTAAGAAAAGAAACACCCTCCCTAAAATACAAGATGTCTGGTGTGAATATCCTGATCCTGCTAACCCGAGGGCTCGGCTGGGGCCGGCCGCGGGCAAGCAGCAGCCCCGGGTCTCGCTTAGCAACAGGGCATGGAGCAGCCCGTGGCTGGCAGGGAGAAAAAAGGGTCTTTTCTTGTCGGTGAAAGA
This sequence comes from Corvus brachyrhynchos, assembly GCF_000691975.1. Lineage (NCBI taxonomy): Eukaryota > Metazoa > Chordata > Aves > Passeriformes > Corvidae > Corvus > Corvus brachyrhynchos. The sequence continues at coordinate 5,227,411 of NW_008239758.1, read as the reverse complement.
TTCATCGTTGGGCTGAAAGTGGCCCCTCCCCTCTTTCAAATACTTGTCAGCAGGGAGAATACAGCTTAGATACTGGGCTGATCAGATCATGGCTAATCTGTTATTCCCGGCCATGAAAACTGCCGGAAGACTTTCAAACAACTTCACTGGGAGTGTGTGCGGCGGGAGGGAGCGGGCAGGAGGTGCCGGGCCACTGGCAGCCCCATGCCGGCATCCTGAGGGCATCCCCTGCTCGTGAGGTGTGCAGGGAGGGCAGCACTGGTCCCCCACCCCGTGCTGACCGGGGCATCCTCAGTGCCATGGGCAGGGGCAGCAGAGGGGAAGGGGTCAGTGCCGAGCAGTAGAAGATGGGCTGGCCAAAATGTCCCTGTGGTGAGAACAGGCTGTCCTGGTTGCATTTTTTTTCTTCCAAATGAGGTGGTCTGAAAATGTTTGTCACTGTTGAAGGACATTTGACACTCATGTCTGGGAGCCTCCCCGCTGCAGAGAGTACCAGAAAAAGATGGCCAGCTCAGAAAAAGGTGCTTTCCTCCCTCTGGGCTGAGATGTATGTAAGGAAAAAACCAGAACAGACAGGTCAGACAATTTGTGTACTCAGTGCTTTGCAGAAATTTCACATGGTGGCCCAGATTCTGCCCCTGTACATGAAGGTACATCAGAGAGATGCAGTATCCTACAATATCTCCTACAAGTCTTGCTATACCCAGCACTGGGGCCAGTGTGGGTGGCCAGCCCAGGGAACAGTGGAAATGCATCCTCACTGCCAGAAACTCACTTCTCCCTACATAATCAGGGTAGGTGGAGCTGCTTTAACCACTGCCACTGGACACACAGGTAAAATCTGATCCCCAGGCCTGGCACACACTGCTCTGTCTCTCCCCAGATGCTCTGCACGCCCGTACATCTTGGCCATGCACCTTGCCCTGCTCCCCAGCTTTCCTGCTGCTGCCTTGTCCTGCTGCATTCCACTGTCAGCTTGGCTTTAGCCCTAAATCTGCCTCTTCTGGGCTCAGCAGTAGCCCGGGTTATTGTCCAGTACATGCCATGAAGATGGACCTTTGGTGGGACAGCTCTGTGATAGAGAGGAAAACTACCCTGAAGTGGCCCAAACTGATGGTAGCCTGTGGGAGGGGGATGGATGACCAGCAAGCCTGGGGACTGGCCTGCACCTTGGCAAGCTCCTCTTAGTCAGGAATAATTAATTAACCTTCTCGAGGATCTTAGCTTCAGCCCTTCCCTGCTCATGCCCAGCCCAGGAGAGGAGGGAGGAGGAGACGGCAGTGAAGAGGGTAGAGAATTAATTGGACATTGTGTTGGGAATCGCCTCCTGGTTGCTGTCAATCTTGGGAGTGAACAGCCTCTTGTCTCACTCAATAGGAACTTTATATGCTCCTTTAATCCTTCAGTCTGTATTGTCAGAGCTTCCCCCCTCCTCCTGTCTCTCCTTCCCACCACAGGACTTTTGATGACCCCAGCTGTCTGAGGCAATACAAAGAAGCCCCTTAACTAACACCCTGTGATCTATACAGGCAATAAAGAGGGTCCCCTTGACAAGGATTTGCGGGCAGAATATATGCAAATGCTGGGAGGTGCACGGGTGGGGAGGTGTGCCGGGAAAACCACTGTGAGGAGGGCATGGCTCCTGGCCCTGGGGATGCCGTGGCCCGAGCGGGCATGTGGTGCAGGTGAGGGGTGGCCAGAGAGAACCAGGGCTGTCTGGGGCAGGTTGGCCATTGCACAGCCTGCCATGGGCTAAAGTAAACAGGAGTGCCCCATTCATCAGGGCTGCAAGGCCAAGCCATCCACCATGGGCACCTAAACGGGGGACTCCTGGCCCATGCACCCCTGTGCTTTGCTCCTTGACGGCCACCTCCTGAAGTCAGGAGGCCATGCTCCTTCCCACATTAGCACATGAATGGGGTTAGGGGTGGGGGGGAGGTGGGAAGGGGGGCAAGACCCCACTGTCCACTCAAGCAAACAATTTGGCTAGCAAATTGACATAATTACAAGGGACAGAGAGAAAAGAAAGGCGAGCCCCCTCCCCTGCGCTCCAGAGGGCCCGACCCCTGCCGAGTTACTTAGACCCTTTGTGCGACTCAATGCTAGGTACTGATGAGGGGACGTATGCCCTTTTCAAGGGCCCTAAGCGACCGGCTGCCCTAATCTGATTACAATTTACAGCGCTCCTTCAGAAGGGGCCGGAGCGGTGCTCACGCAGGCGTGGACACGCCGGGCCGGACACGCACGCGCTCGCTCCGGCCCAAAGGTAGGTGGATGTGCGTGGCCAAGGTGGGAGGATGTGCACAGTGGCACCACGGCCAACACCGTGTGAGCATCACCAGCAGCATCCACAGCGTGGTTTTCAGCGTGCCAGTTGTGCGAGGTCAAGAAGGCTGGGGGCACGGCTGTGGGAGCACGCGGCTTTGTATACATGGGCACTCTGCCAGCAGCAGATATGCAGCGGCCAGGGGCTGGGGTGTGAAATGTGTCCATTTCAGCCCAAATCTGGGGTTGGCACCATGTAGCTGCACTCATGCACACCAACACACACATGGGCATGGATGCAGTAAGCAGGCAACCCCCCTTGTCTCGGGCAGATCCACAGATGGGGCCCCTCTCCACCAAGAATGAGGGACAGCAGAGGTGAGCAAAGGCCTTCTGCCAAAATCTCTGCAGCAGCTTACAGAAGCAGGAGTGCGAGCAAAGCCCACCACCTGCCTATTAAAAGAGGGATTAAACTACGCTGTTCCCCCCCCACCTCCTCCCTGCTCTCTCTAACATCATCCCCTTGGGGAAACCACCACCTTTACATGAGATTTTCTCTTTTTTTTAACCTCTTTTCTGCTCCGTGCCACACAGATCCCAGGGGATTAGCAGCCAGGCTGGGCCTTCCAGCCTCCTTGAAGGCAGGTTGTTTCAGCGGCCCCCCCCCCATGGGAACCTGCCCCAGGACAACTTTGGTCAATGCCTCCGGTGCTTCCCAGCCAATTTGTACCACCTAATCCCCACGAGTATCTACAGCCCCTTTCTCACACGTTCTCCCGCCTGCCAGAGCAGCCCAATCCTCTGCTCTCCACGCTCCCCTGTTGAGAAACCCTCCGTCCACTGCTGGGGCGGCGACTGCACTTCAAACGCGCCAGCCCGATCCCAGCATTGTTTGCCAGGGAATTAAAACTGCACAGCCAGCCCCAGAGAGTGATTTAGGTACTGAGACCAGACTGAGCCCCGCAAGAGCATGGGCAATAAAACGCTTCGCTGCCCAGCAGCCTGAGCAATTTAGGTGTCTTCCCATGAGGAGGAAGCAGAGCCCGGAGGGACAGGGAACTGGGTCAGGGCTTCTTCTTCCAGCACGTGCACATGGGAACATCTCCCAGGGCTCACAGACCCGTCCCACAAGAGATGTGGGCTGGCCACCTCGCAGAAGCAGTAAGGGTCACCCAGTCTTTGCCATTACTGAACCCCACAGCCCCTTGCAAGCTGCTGGGAGGAAGATCAGAGGTCATGAAGGTTGGACACACAGATTATCTGGGACACAGACAGAACTCAAATGGTGTGGGATGGAGAGACACCAGTCTGGTGACACAGTAGGAAATGCAGTGCCCAAAAGGTCTGCTGCTGCTTTCAGATTTTGCAGACTTGGGGGGAAGAGTTTAGAACTCCCTTTTTGAAATGACATTGTCTCCGGTGCCTGTCAGTAAACATCCCTGTGGTGGTTTCTGATGCACTCTCTGAATGAAGCTGTGAGCAGAAAATGGCTGTTACATCCCTTTCCCAGTGCAGAGAAGCTGGGAGGAGATCTCCTTCCTTCAGGAGATCCCTGCACAGGGAAAACTGCCCTACATTTTCCCATCCCTATTCTGGAGAAAAGATGCAGCTCAACATATGCTTCAGCCTCTGCAGGGATCATTCTCCAGAGACCATTTCTAACCCCTGTCAGTCCTGCCTTTGCCATCATAAAATAAATACGCAATATACCACTTGCTGGCAAGAGGGCTGGAGCTCCTGATGGCCCAGCTACGATATTTCTGAATTTCTCCTTAGCCAACCAGCCCTTTCCCTGCATCACACACTGCTGCCATGCTCGAGACCAATCCTATGGAGGATTTTAGATCTTTTATTACTCTTCTTTTTTCAATGGTGAGGTTGTTTCAGGCCAAATGGAGGCAACGTGTGTACAGGAGAGAGCGTCTCCCGTGCCTGGCTGTCCCCGTCCCTGTGCCATGGCAGGGGAACACAGTGTTTTGGCACCTCCTCCTCTGTCACAATGTTTTTCAGCTCCACCAAGCAAAGTGTCCAATTAGAGCAGAGCCTCTTGCTTCCATCTTTGCCGACATTTAATTAACATGCTGCTGCTGGCAGCCGCTGACAAATTCCAGAAACATGTTGTAAAGGGTTTTTGTCTTTACTCAGCATGGAAAATGAGGGTGTCATATCCCAAGGGGATGTGAATAGCTACTTTTGACTCCCCCCCTCAGGTGTAAGAATTACAGCTAGATGCAGTGAAGAGACCTATCAGCCCTCCTACCTCCTTCCCCCCCCCCTCTCTTTTCCTTTCCTGCTCCTCACATTATATCACCCTGGAAAACATGTAGGATTTTAGGCCTGGTTTTCATCCCTGTTTCCTCCAACTCCTTCTGAAGCCTGATGGTCCAGCTAAGAGAACGTGACTGTCCTCTTCCCATCAGAATAGCACCAGTAAGTGGAAGGAGCCATCTGATGACACTGGTAGAAAAGGCTGAAGCCAAAAAAGAGGAAAGGATCCTGTCAGTCTGTGCTGTACATCCTAACAAGGTTCCCAGGGAGCTGATGGAGGTCTCAGTAGGGCAGTTCAAGGGAAGGCGATGGCAGAGGCCATCATGTAGGAGTGTAGCTGGACTCACAGCTGGCCCTCACCCCACTGTGGATGGCACGATGAGTGCAGGGACAGCTGCTGCACCCCAGCATCCCCTCCTCAAAAAGAACCAGCCTGGCCCGTGCTTCCCATAGGGGCTCATCACCTTCTGAATTGTCATCTCAAGGTGCCAGCTCCCAAACCAAGCGTCTCCCCAGCCTGCACTATCCAATACAGTATCTAACTAACACACCCAGCCTCTATTGCCACCGTTCATGCCTCCGCTTTGTCCCCGAGGCACCAGGAGTGTCCCAGCGCTTCCACTTTGTCCCGGGCAGCCAAGAGCTCTCCCGACAGCCGGCGGGAGAGACGGCTCTGGGCGACATCCCATCCCGCTCGGCTGCTGACACAAAGCAGCACAGCCCTGGAAAGAAGAACACGTCTTTATTATATCCACAGCAGCTCGTTACGAACGCGGCAGAGTAGGGCAGAGCCCTCGTCGTCACGGGGAGAAGGCGATCCTTCGGCCCCGGCAGCG
>NW_008239758.1:5209887-5221919 GCF_000691975.1 Corvus brachyrhynchos | reverse complement strand
TCACCTCCCAGTACACGTCGTCCTCGAAGCAGTTCTCGGCCGCGGCGTCCCCCCAGATGGGCAGCTTCAGGATGCCCCCTGGAAGGAGGAGGGCAGGGCGGTGGGCAGGGGGCCGTGAGGGATGCAGGCGGCATGAGGGTGGTCCACCCAAGGGGGCAAACGCAGCCCTGGCACGTTGCTCAGTGCCGTTCCCCCAGGATGATCCCCCCGGCCATGGAGAAGGAGCAGACTGATGCCTCTGTTTCAGCTGCAGGCTGGCTCAGCCCCCCCCGCCCCGCGCTCCCCTCCGGCTTACCCACAATGGCACCCCCAGCAAATGCCATCAGCAGAGACACCACAATGCCGGCCGCCTGGAACCCTCCCTGGATGCTGGGTGTCCGCGTCTGGTACGCGCCGGTGAAGTCAAACGCCTTGATGAACCTGCCGAGGGCAGAAATGGTGACAACAGCCCCTGGCAGGAGATATTCCCTGGCTCCAGAGGAACCATGTTGCCCTGCTCTCCTGGGAACTCCTTCCTAGCCCCATCCCTCTTCTACAATCGACCAGGAGAGTTTTGCAATGACCAAAACACTGCTCACTTCCTTCTCTGGCCCTGGCAAAGCTTTACCAAGGAGAAGCCCAAAATATAAACATTCGCTTTGTAATTCAGACTTTTAGCCTTACCTGACCCCACAAAACAATGCAGGGGGGAGGGAGAAGCACTTCCCTACCCATTGTGGCCCAGAATAATGCCAAACAGCAGGACTGTGGCTCACTTTATGAGGCCACCAGGAATCAGCTGCATAAGATGCTGCTATGTAAGATGGACTACAATTCTGTAAGCCCAACACAGTCAGTGCGCCCCACGTTTTTGAGGGACAACTCTGGGCAACTCTGAACTATTAACAAAAGCTCTTAATTGCTCCCTGCTCCCAGCCCACAGAGTTTCAGATAAAATCTGTTCTCAGGGAAGATTTTCAAGCCATCTTACCCTTCCTTTCCATATACATCTTCCGTGGCTGCGGCTGCTGTGATGGCCCCCACAATGCCCCCAATAAGGCCTGGCATGGCATGGAGGTTGTGGATGCCACATGTGTCCTGAATGTGCAACCTAGACTCCAAAAAAGGCTGAGGGGAAGGGAAGTAGAGACAGATGAGGGAGTTGAGCGTGGCCCGGGAAAGGATTAGTCCCTTCCATGGAGGACTGGGATAAGCAGAGAAAGAGGAGTGATATTGTGTCCCAATAAAGAGCTAAGGGCTTGTAGACAAAGATGTGAACCAAGCTCAAGGTAAAACAACAACAAATCCTCCAAACACACTCCTGTTGGGAGTATGAAACTTCCTGAGCACTTTGGGGCAGCAAAAGGAGTCAGAAGTGCCTCTCATAAGGGATTCTGGAAAGCAGGAACCATCAAAGGGAAGTGAATCCATTTCTGGTCTCCTCAGCAGGACCAGGGCTGCAGACCCCTCGAGCAGCACTCACCGTGAAGTAGACATACCCCACCGTGGACACGATGCCAGAGATGGACCCGACAATGAGGGAGCCGTATGGAGTCAGCATCATCTCGGCGCTGGTGCCCACGGCCACGCCGCCGGCCAGTGTGGCGTTCTGGATGTGGACCTGCAGAAGCAACCGCCCTGCCTTGGCATCTCAGGAAGATTGTAATTGCTCAGGGATGGTGCAAATGGCAAAGTGGGAGAATCAGCTCTGAAAATGTTTCCAGAGGAAATATCAGGGCCCATTTTCCTGCTTGGTGGTGAAAAACAAGAAAAGAACAGGCGGCTTCTGTCTGTAGCACAGGTGCACATAGACTCCCACTCCCCGTACCACACACGTTCTTTGCATCCACAGATATGGGTGGGGAGTTGTGATGAGATGGAAATTGTCTCACCCGTGTGTCATGCAAGCTCTGCTGTCACAGAGACATGTCACCCACACATCTAACACGTACAAGTCAGCCCCCCGATTGCTCACGAGCTGCTGCGCAGGCCTGGTTTGCTGGGGAGCGCTGCCAAACACGCCCAGCAGAGCAAGTCTAGTCCCTGCTGTGACTTGGGTCCACCACAGATAGGGCATCACCCCACACCTCAAGCCCCGCAGGACTCATTCCCACTTTCTTATTTCAGAGCTTCTGCCTGGATGCTGGTTTCACCATCATGCCCTGAAACCCTGCATCTGTTCAGCATAGCACAAGTGCCAATTGTTTCCTGGACCCTTGATCAACCTCATTACATGTCCCCTGGGCAGTGCAGAATGCTCTGCTCCCATCTTACCATGTCAAGCTTGCCCTTCTTTTGCAGCATGCTGGAGAAGGCCATTGTGGTGAGGACACAGGCGGCCAGCGAGCAGTACGTGTTAATGGCAGAGCGGTGCTGGGCATCCCCGTGATCAGAAATGGCTGAGTTAAAACTGGGCCAGTACATCCACAGGTACAGGGTACCTGGTGGTGGGATGGGGCAGATGGGATGAGGAGGAGAAAGGGAAAAGAGAGAATACAGGGACTGAAAAAAAACCTCTAAAGAAGATACTTTTGCACAGGGGGAAATTACATCCCATAGTCCTCCTTCCCCCGAGCCGCACCCCGCATGATGAGACCAGCATCAGGAAAAGCTGGCTGAAAAAGGGAACCAAAATACATCCTTGTCTTCCCAGGCATCATCTCAGACCAGGCACTGATGAAGGGAGCTGAGTAACTCTGAAAGGTGAAAGCCCTCTGGGATGCAGAGCTCCTCAACTCCATATCCTGGGTTCAATTTTTCCCAGAGACACAGGAGGAACCACCCTGTGCAGCTGAGTGGTCCCCACGTAGCAGCACCCCCGAGATGAGGGCTGACTCACCGATCATAGCAAAGAGGTCGGAGTGGTACACGGAGCCCTGCTTGTCCTTACTCTGCTCCAGGTTGGGTCTGTACAGGATCCGTGTGACCGTGAGGCCGAAGTAGGCTCCGAAGGTGTGAATGGTCATGGAGCCACCCGCATCCTTTACCTGCAGCCATGGGAAAACAGAGGTTTGCTTCTGCAATCGCCACTCATTCTGGAGCTGAGGCCCGATTTGCATCATGCCCAGCTTGTCTGCGCACTTGACAGAGGGACCCAGTGCTCCTGAATTGCCAAGCTTACGTGTAAAACCCCAGAAGATCTCCCTTCTCAGGGAAGTACAACCCACTGCCCCTCTCCTTCATAATCTGTCTACTTTTGCTGCCTGAATTCTTGCATTTTAAATGCTTATGAAGGCAGTGGCTTGGTGGAGCCATAGCAAAGGGAGACAGTTTGGAGAGGTGCAGAGAGGAAGGAGCAGAACAAAGCAGGTACTACCTAAAGCCTTACATGAAGAAGGTTGAGGAGGATGTACTCGTTCACTGAAAAGAGCGTGACTTGAAACAAAGTCATGACAAGGAGCTGGATGGGGCTGGTTTTGCCCAGGATTGCCCCAAAGGCGATGCATACGGACCCCACGCAGAAATCAGCATTGATCAGGCTGGAAAAGGGGAAGGAAAATTGTGGTTCAATAAGGAAATACTCCTCTGTGAATCACTCTCACCTTCACCCTGCTCTAGAGATCCCACCTGAAGACAAAGAGGTGATTAGGAGACATCCCCGGATTTCCCACTGACCTTCCTCCCATCCTCACACACCCACATTATTTAGATAACGCGGATGATACGTGCTCTCAGCACTGACATCCGTGGTGCTTGGCTTGGCACTAAGGGGTGACACTCATCTCAAATCTCCCTTTGAGCAGTACCACCACAATGGCAGGTACCTTTGGACTGACAGGTGGAAAGCAAGTGGACGTATGTGGAGGGAAAACAACAGTTTAGAGACTGATTTGATGTAAGTGAGGGACAGGTGTTGCCAGCTGCTTGGCTCTCATTCCAGCTCTGCCACTGGCCAGGCAAGAGGTGCCATCCCGGAGCCCAACTCCTCCTTACTTCTCCACTCCAATGAGGATCTTCCCATTCTTGAAAGAGTGGAACCAGCCTTGCATCAGGAGAGCCCACTGGATCCCAAAGGCAGCAAGGAGGAAATTGAAACCCACAGCTCCGAATCCATAGCGCTTGAGGAAGGTCATGAGGAAGCCAAAGCCCACAAAGATCATCACATGGACGTCCTGGAAGGCTGTGCAGAGGGAAGGGACTGTTAGCTCTGTGAGGACAGCAGGGCTGAAAGTGCCACGTGCATTTGGTGTTGAATAGAAACTAATTACATCAGAAGCAGTACGGGGGAAATTCAAGCAGAAATGTGTGTTTGCCTCATGTCGCCACATTTCTAAGTCTGAAAAGGGCTCAGCTTTTGGAAACTGGCTTTTGGGTAAAAGGCTCAGCCTTTAAAGTAAATGTTTACTAAAAGCTGTGTGCAAAAGAAGACCTGAGAGTAATGGAGCGTACAGAGGAAGACATTTTTCTGTTCAGATTGTTTATTCCCCTTTTGTAAAAAACTCAAAAAATATCATGTGAAATGAACAGTAAAGTTTTGTTAAAACATGTAAGTGGTCATTTTGGGTAGGTCCATTCATTGCAGGGTCCTGGTGATGGCTCAGAGCAAGGAGAGCACAAGAACAAGGAATGTTTACAAATACATTTTTAAATGCTTTGGAAATCAGCGGCAAAATATCCTTGAAACCAGAAACCCACTTTGTGAGATTTTTAGTGCTTAAACCAGAGAGACCCAGTTCTTCCCACTAATGGTCAGACCTGCTCACTCGAGCCCCTCAGATGCCCTTCCCCGGGGGAAACCAGATCTGTGTGAGCCTCTTGAAAGACCTTCTTGGTGCAGTAAACCCACTGTACTTTTTAATGCTGCACGTTTCTATCAGATAAGCATTGCTTTGCAATTAAGTGAGCTGAAACGCTTGCATACTTACAAATTGAACCATGCAAACCCTCACACTGCAGGCCACTCAGCCCATGGAAAGAACAGGAGGCCCAAGGCTGGGATCCCCCCTGGGAGGCTCCCACCAGCAAACCCATGCTGTAGGACAGATAAACACAGCATTGATGGAGCTAAACCAGAAAGTTCTGCATTTTGCAGTGTACAAATCATTGTATCCACTATATCCAGCAACATCTGTGCACCTCAGAGAGGGTGTAAACTCAGGGCAAAGGAAATTCAGTGACTGCAAGTCCGCTCTACCCCGAACCTGTGCTGAAATCCATCAGCCCCTGGTCCATTTCCACAGAGCTTGTGTCTGCTACTTCCACTGAGGGCTGGTGAAGACTTGCATGAAGTGCAGCTCTGCAGAAGCCATGACTTTCATCCTTTTGTGCTTTAGAAGACCTTGCAACTTGTTTAAGATGAGCATTTGGACAGGCTTAAGCCATGTAGTGCCATGCTCATCTGCTTGCTCTTAAAAAATGCCTCCCATGCCTATGAAATCACTCTGAAAAAAGGAAGGAGGCGAGATCTGCAGCTGGCACTGTTCAGCAGAGGTCACTTCAAAAGCACTTCTCCACATGTCCTAAGAAGCAGCCTTCCTTACTGTGGTTTTTCCACACAATCCCATAGACTTTCTCTCTGCAGCTGTATTTATTTCCCCTCTCTCTTTTCCAGTGTAAGCAGCACAATATACTGCTAGAATTATCCACTGCCATTTGCATTACATATTCATTCTTTCTTCCTAAAAGCAGAAATACACACGTCAGACTTAAAGCTGTGGACTGTGTGCCTTCCAGAAACCCAGAGGATCCCACTGTGTGTTAGACCCTGTACGAACTCAGGAGGAAGAGCAGATCTTTCTTCAAACCGCACCCAGACTAAAACATTTTTCTAACCCTTGCCTTTGTTTTCCCTTAGTAAGAATAACACTGTTATCACTGAGAGGCAGAACAGGCATTGCCGTGCCCTAAAGGTTTTGTAAGCCCACTTTTGTGGGAGGACAATTGCCATAACTACCAAGAGGAAGTGTTTGGGCTTTGGGAATGCTACCCGGGATGAAAAATCGAATTTCTTTTTCCCTAGAGAGCAGATGAGTTACCCATTATGGAATATCCATGTGCAATCCAAAATGAGAAGGAATTGTCACACTGACTGGACCTGGCAATGGGCACCACTGACACAACCACGCACTGGCTTCCTGAAACCAGGACAACTTTCCTCTGCCCGCCTTCCCAATCATCTCTGGCTTGAAGGACCTGTCAGTTTGTCACTCCTATCCCTCTGCCATTGCAGACAGGTCCTGTGGACAGCAGTGATCGAAGATATGTGGGTCCAAGTGATCTTTGGGTGTTCAGCCACCACATTATTCTGAGCAGCACTGGATGGACACAAGGATTAAAATTCCAGGGCTTGGCCACCTTGTCATGTTTGTCCGTCTTAGCAGAGAGAGAATATTTCTGATTAGATAAGGGAGAAAGAACAGCTGCGCTTTTGGGCATGTGAACTCTTCCTCAGATCTGAAACAAACGTAATTCAAAGCTAAACTGAGCAGTTGCCCTTAGATTGACTTAGTTGTGTTGAATCCATGCAGCCATTTGAGGGGGAATATTTGGCACTGCAGAGCAGGAGTGGGATATGAGGACAGAAGAGATGTCACTTCCTTAGCTCCTACACGCTCTTTCTTGGACTCCTGATGTCCTCCCAGCACACCAGTGACAAGAGCAGCCCTCAGGCACTGCTTCTGTTTCACACCAACCTGCGTGGGGCTGGTCCCAGGGGCAGATGTCCAGGGAGAGCCTAGGGCAGCCACAACCGTACATGAACCCGGAGGCTGACTGAGCAGCAGGTTTCTGTAAGCCAATCCTTTTCTGAACTAGCTAATCCTCAGCAGCCACAGGTTGCTATAGCTCCTTTGATTTAGCAGGTGTTTTTAATGGAAATGTTCTAAATAGATGCATGACTCAGGCCTGTTGCTTCCTTGGAAACAATTGCCTACAGAAGCAGCCTGTTCTGAAGGGCTCACAAAGATGACCAGCCTTGGAGATCAAAGCCACCCAAAGGCACTGCCTGGCCAGAAGGGCTTTAACCTTCTTAATAATTTCTGTGTCACTACAACGTAGAGACCCAAGAACCCTGGGATCCTGGCAGCTTAGGAGGACTCTGGCATTGAAATGCCAGTAGCTAAAGGGTAATTCACAAGTGAGGGGGTGGACGGAGGAAGAGGAGGAAGATGTCACAGGATCTCGACAGCTGTTCCTCTGTGTGCACAGAAAGGCTTGCTCTGATCCAGAACTGAGGGAGGGGGCAGCAAGCTGAAACTTTCAGAGTGCTGGGAACACGTCAGCCCTATTCCTGGAAAAAAGACATCACGATACCCTGCTGACAGAGCCCCAAGGCACTGGAGGGCCATGAGGCTTTTCTCTTGCTCTTTGGTGAGCCTCAAACCAGCCTCAAGGCAAGAGCGTGACTTTCCAGCCATCGGTGAAGACAGCGCCTATGACAGGCTCTGCCACAGGACAGGATGGATGGGATGGGATGGGATGGGATGGGATGGGGACCAGCCAGCACAAGGATTAGGCTCCCAGAATACTCACAGGGGTATCGGAAGTAGAAATCATTCTCTATGTCACTGGTCAGGTTCATCTCTCGCTTCTCTTCCTCCCAGTGTGCATCAGCTTCGGCACCGAAGTGCACGAAGACCCCAAAGAGGACGATCATGGCCACCTCCCAGAGGAGGCACACGAGCGGGAGCCGCCAGCGCATGTAGGTGTTCTTTGCCATGCCTTGGTGCCTCGGCCTCTCCATCCACAGGGATTCCGGGGGACCGTGCGAGCCCGCGTCCCCCGCGCCCGCCCAAGGCCGGTCACATATATAGGTCGGAGAGGGCGAGGTGGGGCCCAGGGAGGTGCCTCTGGCAGGATCACATTTCAGAGCACTGGAGCTTCAGCAGGGTTGTTTCTCTAAACCCACCTTCCTCCCTGGGAGGAGGGACAGGCTTCAGTACCTTTCCTCTGAGCTGCTCCGAGCACCTCTGAGCCCTGCCTCCACGGGGACGAGAAGATGTGGAGGCCAGTGCGAGTGGGGAGTGGAGGCAGCGTGTCCAGCCCCCTGCTCTGCCCAGTCCCACACCCCTTCCCAGCCCCTGGGAGCAGCACCCTGATCCCTGCTGTCCCCTCCCCCCTGGCTCTGGGTGCTCCCCTCACCCCCCTCCAGTCCTGCGAGCGCCCTTCTCCTGCTGGCACTGAGGGTGAAGGCAGGGTGCCCTTTCCTCCCGCTCTTGGCTTTTGGAAAAGCAACGGTGCTGGAGAACTGGAGGAAGAGGAAGGTGTGTGCTTCAAACCAGGTACCAAGATCCTGCATTGAGTGCACAGACACGCGACGGCCCTGCCAAGGCTGCCACAGAGCTGTAAGGATGTTCAAGTGACACATGTTCCATAATTTCCCAAAGCGATTTACCCAGAGCATCCTCCTGGCAAGGCAAACGGAGCTGGGGCTGCATAACCAGGGCAATACTGTGAGATGGTGCTGGAGGCCTGAACGCCCCCTCCTCTGGTATGAGGTTTCCTTTAATTAACAAACATAAACACAAAACTCCGTTTTTCCTACTGTTTTGAATTATGTTCTCTTTCCCCAAAGAGCCGGGCAAGTCCTTCAAATGGATCCCAGCTCCTTCCTCTGCCTGCAGATCCCTGGGTTGCTTGTCAGTCTTCAAGAGATGAAAGACTGCAGCCCAGGCAAGCTGCCCAAATTTGCTGATGGCATCTAATTGTGGCCCGCAGGCTGAGCAAGCAGCGCTGATTTTGGTGTTGATTAGGCAATAATTTGAGTTTATTATTTTTTCTTGTGTGCTTTCTTCTCAAAATGACAGATGGCAGAAAAATGCTGTGGATGGTCTTGAAGAGACTGACGGCCACACAAAATCATTCCCCAACCTCATTTGAACCCCGTGCAGGCAGCAGGATAGAGACAGCGCTGGGAAAAAGAGAGAAGCCCATCTGCCTTAGCCCTTACCCTGCATGAGCAGAGCTCTGTGTGACTGGGGTCACTTTTTGGGGACACCTAAAGCAAGTGGATGTTGCTGTTATCTGAAGGATGAGCGCTCCCTCGAGCGATGCTGCTCAGGGTATGTTTTTGGGTCTCCCATTACACAGGGTTTCTGCAGGGCAGTCTCAGCTGTACACACCAGGAAACAAAAGATCTCCAGCTAGAAAGAAGCTGAAATCCCCAAACAATACTTGAGCTCTAATTGCTGGAGCACTGTTGACAGTTGCATGTTCTCGTGCCAACTATGTGGTAAGACCAGTATTCCACCCTGCCCTAGAGCAGCCCTTAAACACCTCAAAAAAGGCAGCACAGAGGAGCATTTTAAAACAAAAGGGAACTTGCTAAGGTACTGTATCCACCAGCAGCTATGCTCTGTGATTATGGTAAATAATAATGGCAAAAGAGTAACTACAGAGCTTTTCTAATCTATGGCATCACTGAAATGGCAGGGTGTCCAGAAAAGCAGCTTGCAAAGTCCTTGTGCAGCCCCAAGAGGCAGCAGTTCTGCCCCTCCTGCTGTCCCCAGCCCCTCTCCCCAGGTGTGGAGGCCAGGAACAAAGGCTAATGGTTTTTCTGCTGGCCTGATAGGCTCACTTTGTTGCATGCCTGGCGCTGCCCCTCCTTATCAACCCGCAGATCAGCACTTTGTCACTGCAGTCCCATCAGGGCTGGCATGCTCCACTGGCTGTCCATGCCGTGAGAGCCCGTTAAGGGACCAGCTTCTCTTCAGGCTCCTCCTGAGGGCCAGGATAACACTGGGAAGGCTGATGGGGCTGTGCCAGCGCCTGTCTGCAGCAGTGCTGGCAGAGCACTTCCTGTGATGCCTTAGACCACCATTGCATCCACCCTACAAGATACCCAACTGTGTGGTAGGACACACAGCGCAGGTTTCACCATGCCCCAGTCAAGAATACCAAGGTGCTTAAATGTCCTGTTGGAAACTCCAGGCTGGTGTGAGCTTGCTCCACCACAGAATTTCACTCATCACGTCCAGCACCCATAAGAGCTGCAACGTTTCCCCAAAAAATCACTGGGATGATGCTGGGGGAGAAAGAACATTTGCCTTTCTGCTTAAGAGATGTGGGACTAGGCCTGGCAGTGGGCAGGTCTTAGTTGCCTTGGGTGAGGGTTGTACAGTACTGGTCCCAGCTGGGTCTCCCAGTTTCTCACTTTTATGAGCACTAAAAATATTTGAAAGATGCAGAAACAAAATCAAAAGCACACAGAAATCCCTCTCTCCTGCCAGGAGGCCTTGGGGCAGCTTCACCCTGGATAGGAGGGAATGGGTGCTCCCCAGAATTAGTGGTCAAAGCAGCCACTACCAGTGGCCTTTGGGCACACGGGGTGGAGAGGGCACTGGAGAATGAGGATATGGGGAGGCTTGGAAGCCTTCATGCAGCACAAGGGAGACTCTGGGCACTGCCCAGTATCAAAGATGACTTGTTGCTTGTGCAGGTCCTTGAGGAGTGACCTGAAAGCAAAGCATCTGAGTCAATACAAAACAAAACTTTTTTTCGGGCTGGCTCAGCAGAAAGGCAAACAAACTTTCCACTGGGGCAGGACAGAGTGGTGGTATGAGGGGAGATCAAACAAGTTCACTTAAGTCTGGGCTTTCTCAGCCTTTTTTTTAGCCCCCACCATTAAGTATCACTTGGAGATAAATGCTGGAAGCAGAATGAAATAAAGCAAGACTTTTTTAAGTTTAAAAAAATCCTATCTGGATCAAAGTGTCAACCACATGTGAGCCAAAGTTACAAATGGTTTTTCTTGCGCCCTCTCCTTCCTCCCAAGAAACAGCATTTATCAGCAAGTAAATGATTGTCCAGAAAGAACCCAAGGACTGTTTGAGAGGGAAGTCAGTGTCCTTGTGGAGCAGGCAGAGAGGGCAAATGTCTCTGTAAGCAGCACAAACACGGGACAGCACAAGAAGCAGAGGTGTGAGCAACTCTGGCTGTCACACTGGGAAACACCATCACCTGGGCTCAGCCAACACCTCTGCTGGCTTTCCCAAGAGCTGGACAGGCTTCTAGAACAAATACACTGTAGTGGGGAGGAAAGGAGAAAGGGTTTGAGTAGCCAGCAGCAGTTCCTGTATTGGAAACTGTCAGACTTTGCTGGGAAACTCCCCTTTGCCCTGGGTTTGTTTCTGGTCCCAGGTGGACTGTGATAAGGCAGGTTTTGGTCACACTCTGCTAAGTGTCCTCAGCGGGCTGCTGGGACAGATGCCAGTGGCTGGACAATGGCAGTGACATGGTGTGGTTGGCTCTTCTTCAGGGCTCAGACAGCAGTGATATACTGGCAAGCAGCACAAGATGTCAACCCTCAGCCAGGAGAAGGGACCCACGGCTCCCCAGGGAGCCCACATCCCCAAGGCTGCAGGCTGCCCTCCGCACTTTCACCCAGGGAGAGCGGTTGTCCTTCTCCTGCTCTTGGTGGCAGGTTACTCCTGCCCACCCGAGTGGATCAGCTCCTTGTGTTCCAGCCCATTAAACCCACTTGTGTTCACAGTCACCAGCAGAGCCAAATGGGCAGTTTAGTGCCTGCTTGTCTTTGTTGCTTTATAAATACGACTGGCTGCTGGTGACACTGGTTTGGGCTGGGGCATTCAAGCTCTGGAGGCGAGGGTGGAGCGGGCAGCTGGGTGGTTCTGCTCATTGGGGATTCCTCTGCCCTTACCCAGTGCGATCACACCTTAACCACCAACACCATGGGGCAAGATGTGCTTCAAGCCCTGCAGGGAGGAGATGATCCTGGCCAGGGCAGCTGATGACGACCCAGGGTCTTTGTCCTCCACAAGTGTCAGCCCCTGTCCGGGTGCTCTGACCCTACACTTTTTCACAGAACCATCAGGGTTGAAGAGACCTTTACAATCAAGTCCAACCATCACTGTAACTCCTAAACCACATCACCCAGCGTCAGATCCAGATGCCTCTTGAACACCTCCGGGGATGCTCTCTCCACCACTTCCCTGAGCAACCTGTTTCAATGCCTGACCACCCGAACACTGCATTTTTTTTTTTCTAATATGTAATCTGAATTTGAATTTCATTCATTCAGGCCCTGGGCTGTCTTTGCTGCCCTCCAGGGACGCTCGGGGAGGAGGATGCCGTACCGGCAGGGGCCTCCACAGAGG
>NW_008239758.1:5183376-5209050 GCF_000691975.1 Corvus brachyrhynchos | reverse complement strand
CCCCCGCCCCAAGCCCCCCGGCGGGAGCCGCAGGACGGGGCTGGCTGCCCGAGAGCCCCCGGAGGCGCCGCCCGAGGGCTTCGTGAACGCCGTGTTCCTTTTCTCCCCCTGCCCGCACTCGCGGAGGGACCTCCGGCAGTTCGTGTCCGGGAACGATGCCCCCTCCTCCCCTGGAGAGCCGCCCACGGCGCAGGAGCTGGCGGAGAAACTCCTGCCCAAGAGTGTCCAGGAGTTGCTTACGGAGCAGAAAATCACCCTGTTCTGGGTGGACACTGCCGACTGGGCTCAGGTAACGAGGTTACACCGCATAGCTTTCAGCTGGGAGCACTAGCGGGACATCTGCCACGCTACTTTCTGGCATAAGTCATCTTTGGGTGGTAGGGAAGCGCGCCAAGGTTCATTTACTGCCTCACAATCTTAGCAAGGGACTGAAATCTGGAACGGAATTATCGACCTGGAAGCTGAGATACATCTGCAGTGGAGTAGCTGTGCAGTGTTTATTGATGAGATGTCTTGTGCTTTGAGTTAGGGGGGTGTTACAGTTGTTCAGAATTGCAGATAAGCAGCCTGATAGTTCAGGTGTGTAGACACCAGATTTAAAAAAAAAAAGAGCTTGAAAATATTGCTAGCTTTTAGATCACTGGGAATAGTATAAACTTTGCTAGGTTCCTGTGAAGGCTGATAAAGTCCATAAAAACTCCCAGGAAGCACCGTGTTTAGATGCTTTGGATAGGTTTCCTATACCAGCTTTTCTGAAAACGTGCAGTCTTTATTTGTTTACATGGAAGTTCTCTCACTGCCAACCTTAACTTGAGACCTCTCTTACTTTTATTTCAGCTGATCGAATGCCCGGATCATGGTGGCTACTGGACAATGTTTGAAGTGATTTGTCAGATGGGAGGCACCATTTTGCCAGCTGAAACCTTGGTGCACTGTTTGAGTCACCCTAGGGCAGATGTTGCTGCTGGCTTCCTTGGGGACTCCAGGTTCCCAGTGCCACAGGCTGTGCCTTGGACCACGCTTCTGCCGCTGGATGCGACTTTGAACTGCTTGTTCTCGAGGCCATCCGTGTATCGATCAGTGTTTCCCCAGCAAGAAGGAACGTTGTTTCTCAGCATGCCTGGTAATAAAAAAAAAAATGAAAGAAAAATATAGATATATATGATAGTAACTGATCTCTCATGCAGGGTCCTTGATGAGCTTCCCTTGTGAATAGTATGTGTAGAAGTAACTTCGGATATTTAAAAGCCTAGGTGGTTTTTTTTGTTAAAGTTCTGCTTGTGCTCTATTTCTGATTTAGCCTCTTCAGTTTTCCATGCTCCTAGAAGTTTGGATGAAGAGCTCTTTGCTGGTCCCACCTTACAGAGGTGTACTCCCTTTTCTCATCCGATTATTCAGTTTAGCTAAAAAAACCCCACAGATTAAAAGCCTCTTCAAAATAAAACAGATCAGCTTTAAAGCAGCATGCAGTATGGGTGGGGTCTTTCTTTAGTGGTCGTTCCATGCACTCAGCTCCTTGAGAGCTTGGGAAGGAGGTCAGTTCTGTAACACACTTACTGCAGAATATATTCCTCATTTAATCTTGGAGCTAACTTTTTTACATTGAACTTGTCTCTTCACCTAGATGGAAAAACCTTTTTTACTTGCTTTCAGACTTTTGTTTTTATCCTATCCTTGCACAGGAGGGAAGAAGCAGGAAAGCTGTGCCGTGATCCTGGAACCTCTTGCCATGAGCCAAAGACACCTGCAGTGTCCAGTCAGCATCTTCCTGAAAGGAAGCTTGACAGGTTGGAGCTTGGCACAGGCTGGCCACTTCCTCACAGAGAGCTGGATACTGCAGAGCTCACAGGCTGAGCAGGGAGAATGTAACACATCTCTGTTTCATCAGCTGTTGAGGAGTCTAGTGGCTGAAGGACTGCACATGGTAAATCTTCCTCTTTGCCTTAAGCTAATATCTGCTCTGAAATGAGCTGTGACAAAAAGGGTGGCAGTATCATGTTGGGAAGACAATAATAGTAATAAAAGCTGCACTGCAAATTGTTCATTTGAAGCTAAATTCAGAACATTTTCATTAAGATCATGTGACTCTACAACCTGCTTGTAAAGTATCTGTGCTCCTTAGGGCTCTGTATTTCCAGATAATGTAAACTCTTCGCTTTCCCCCTTTTTTTTTTTTCTTTTAAAATGCAGGTTGCTGAGGTATCTCTGTCTAAAACTTGGTGCCCCTGCACTGCTGTTCTGTCACCACTTTCTGAGGATACTGCAGTTCTGACTGTGCTTGGTCCTGAGAAGACTGCTGAAATTCAGGGATGCAGCCTTGAAAGAGCTGTAGTGGAAGACTCTTCCCAAGGCTGTGCTACTCACCTGCCAGAGATTGTGAATAGTGTGTTGAGTAAAATTGACATGTCAGTGGAAAATTCTCTGGCCAGTCTGGGTAGGTGTCAGGAAATGTAAAACTTGCCATCTTTTGATCATCTCCAGATCTGCAGTGGAAAAAATCTAAGGTTAATGATTTTGTCCTTGAGGAGTCTCATTTTTGGGACTTGTTCATTGTGTCATCTGTAGCTGAGGCCTTGTGATGTGACACAGAAAGAAATCTGCAGGGGTGTAGCTTTCTGGCAGAGTGTTAGTTTCCATTAGCTTGCAGCTAAAGCACAGCTACATGTGCCTGGGGCCATGTTTTCAGAAGGAGGCTTCCTAAAATGTGTCACATAGGCTATCCCTGGCCAGGAAAGCCTTTGGGTGGGACGGCAGCAAGAAGGCTGCTTTTACTCGTGTGTTTTGTGTTTGAGTGAATCTTTCATCTTCTGATGTATTAGCTATGAAAATGCCTTTCCAGGATCAAAGGTTTGGGAACCTCTGCTTTAGAGCCTCTCTGAAGCCTGGGACCTTCTGCCACTTCGTTCAGCTTTTCTAATTTTTATGTATGTGTGTGTCTGCTTACAGGAGAAGAAACTCCAGTGCCAGAGTGGGTCCAGCGGGAACTGTCCCACACAGGGGCCTGGCATCCTTCAGTGCTGGAAGCGTGGTATCCTGCATCAAATGCTTGTGGAGCAAGCTCGGATCTGATGGAGTCATTCAGGTATTTTTCTGAATGTCTCTGAGTAGTAATCAAGGATTTCTGCTTCCAGTTAAAGGAGTATGGCTGTAGCGTTGCTTAGAGTTCTATAATTAAGTGCCTCTTAATTAGTAGTGCTTTTATTTCTGTACTCAGTTTACTGTTGGCTTAAATCTTGGTGTATAGACAAAAGAAAATGGGAACAGGTTGTTTGGGTATCAGTTTGTGTGGATCAAAATCTTGGTAGTTTCAAGAGTTATACAGGTCACTTAAAATGACCTTAAGCTACTTGGGAAATTACAGGCTTGAGCTTTTATGGCATGGTGAGATCCAATGCAAGATACTGAAGATGTGGTTGTGTTCTCACAGTTGGTATTTATTTGGAATGAATGAGCTTGCTTTCTTCAAAGAGCTTGCTGAGTGAAACAAGAGAGCCTAATGCAGGGCAGTTTAGAAAGCACAAAGCTGCTGATTTAGTTTTGTGGTACAGGTCAGTGCCATATCCATTGTACATTAATGTAATGCTTGTTTCCAGCTTGCCATGACCCTTCTAAGAGGGTGGTTTGGGTTTTTTGCATCTCCTAAGTGTGTTGGGGAACAGGTGCTGGAAGAGTTACTAGTGTGTGCTACTTGCATTGTATTGCTGCAGAGTGGAACCTAGAAAAACCTTGTTTCTGTCCACAGGGAAGAAGGGATACGCCTCCTATTCCCACCTTTTTTTGATAACTGTAGTGTTCTTTCATATAGGCTCCTGCAGGCTCCTTGTGCTAACAGGAAGGATGATGCAGACCAGTCTGATGTGGAGCTCTCAGAAAGTCTATCTGAGCTGTACCAGAGAAAATTCAGTGAAACTTCTGCTGCAGCTGGACCAGGAAATAACAAAAAAAGACGTATGTATACTTTGGGATTATATGTGCATGTTGTCAAAAAAAGATAATGCATGAACTGCAGAGATATGTACTCTTAAGTAGTAGCATGCTTTGGATTATTTTATTTAGGGACAGTCTCATTTATCTACTAAGTATTAGGTTTGTCCTATAGTAGAACTTGAATTACTGTAATTCAAGGCTGTGCAGTGACTGACAAAGCTGTTAAAAGCAGCATGCAGAGCTCTGCAGTTTAATTAGCTGTTGAAACAGGGACTGCTACAACTACTAGTAAATATTGCAACCTCTCAATTTTGTTCTAATTAGAGAAATAGAACACTTTCTTCTAGAAGAGTTTAATCATTGCATTTCTCTACACTAACCATAGTTGACTTTACCCTAGCCTCATGTATCTGCAAGTCCTACCCTGTCAGCTGTTTCTATTTCTGTGACATAAGATTGCCTCCTATATATATAAATTTGATTAAATCTACCTAAGTTCTTATGCAGAGCAATGTGCACCTGCTTTTTATTTGGGGAAGCAGCTGCCTACTGTGCTGCCTGTATGCTCATTTCATGAAGAAATGTGAACCTTTTGGGTCACACTTTTCTCTAGGAGGTTACTAATTTCACTTCACAGTTACAGAGTTTAGTGTTGTGCTCTACCTTGGATGGAGTACCTGTCCCAGCATGCCTGATGGTAGAACACTTTTTTGTGGCATTGCAGGTGGAGTTCCCCGAACTCCAGTCAGGCAGAAGATGAAGACCATGTCCAGATCCCTGCAGATGCTCAATGTAGCAAGACTGAATGTAAAAGCTCAGAAGTTTCAACCTGATGCTGTGCCACCAGCAGTGAACGAGAAGGTTCCACAGAAGCTTTCAGCAAAAAGATTGGATGAAAAGGTGGAAGGAAAGGAAAAGGCACTTAAAATATCAATTGGTGTGTGTTAAGTCCTGTTATCTTTCTGTCTTGATACATCCCATATGAACTCTTGATATCCTGATATAGGAGTCCATGCAGGATTTTTATGGAAGGGAGAGCAGAGAATAATGGAGTATTCAGTGCCAAGGAGCAGATCAGTGTTTGGGTTTCTGTATCTTCAGCATGGCAAACAGTAGACATTTTTTTCCCATCTTTACCCCATTTTGTTTCTGTCTCTTTACAAACTAGTGTTACAGCTGCTTCTGGGGTTAGTTTCTTGCCTTATATCCATCTGAAAAAAGCAATAAGGATTTACTTCTTTATTTTTTTAACCAAAAAAAATAGAGGGAAGCACCCATCAACGTGTAACTGGAAATGTAGTCCTGTTTACTAATTAGGTGGAAATAAAGGGCATTTCTTGACTGCTACAGTAGCCTAAAAGTTTGCTGACCTTAAGCAAACTTTGTTGATTATAGAATTGGTTTAGCTTGTAGTATGTCAAGGGCCTGGACCTGGGACTGCTTCTGTTAGTGTTCTGTGGTCTGGATGTGTCCTTGCTGGAGAAAATATTTATTACTTCCTCTGTTCCCCACTTCAGCTGGGGTGAGTATTTTATCGGTGAGGTGTGGGGAACAGGCATTTTGTTAATGTAGACCATTTCCTTGCAGACTTTCAAACAGAGGAGGAGCTGCAGTCCCACCTGACTGCGAGCTACCAGAAGGCTGTTGCTGAGGGAATTCCCTCACCTGCACGTGCCCAGAATATGATCATGGCCATTAAAAGGTTCTTGAAAATACAAGATGCCAAAGAGAAAGAGGTAGGTAAGAGCGTGTGAGCGAGGTTGTTACTGATCTGGAAGTCAGAATTTTTACTGTTTTGGGCTACCTTTCCTTCATGTTCTCTGAAGTTTTATGTGCAGTTGCACCCTGATCACTGACTGCTTCTATCTGTGAGGACTCAATAGTGAAAAACTGTGGATGGTTGTAAAGAACGTAGGAAAATCCAGTTCAGTTATCAGTTTACAACTTTGCTAAACGTTGCAAGACGTCTTTTCTTTATATTGGCCTCCTTAAAAATTCTAATTTCAAAGACAGTATTTTTAAAAATACATTCTTGCAAACTGTATTGTAAAGAAGGTGCATCTTTTGTTTTTCCATTACGTGGCAAATCTAGGCCTGGCTTTGCCAGCAAAGAGAAATCGTTCAAGGTATTTCTTAAAATCTTTAGCACTATTTACAGGCTTACAACAATCTGAAACCAAAACTGGTAAACCTGTGATTAATTGAACAAAAATACCGTGAGAGACAAATCCAGAGTGAAGAAGGCCTGAAGCTGTGAGCAAGAAACCTCTGTGATTTCAAGCTCTAAGCTGTTCTGTCTCATCATAACTGTGCTACTGAAAAGTAATTCCTTTCCTTGAAAGAAAAGGAAAAAACTGAACTACATCCAAAAGAATGTATTGGGTTGGGGGGATAACTGGGGGACAAGGGAGGAACCTGCCCTTCAGACAGGGAACAGAGTTGAAGTTCTTGCTGTCATTATGTGTCTGCAGGTGGCCTGTGTGGAAAGAGTCAGAAACCATCTCCTGAAGACCAGCAAAATGCTCAGACAGCAGCAGGGCTCACAGAAGGAGACCAAAGTCAGAGAGTATGAGACACTGTATTTACTTCAGCTTCTGAGATACTGTGGAGTTGGTTAGCAGTTTTTAATGGTGGCTTTTTTGTACAACTGGAAAAGTATTTCCATGGGGCACATGTTTCAAGGAGAATCTCTGGTTGCAGTAAAACCGTTTCATTAAATGCAGATATACCCATGCTGTGTGATAAGCACTGCAGCCTGTATCTGGAATGAGACATCTCCCTTGCCACCAAAATGAAATGCTAACTAAATTTTGCTGTCAAAAGGAACCACTTCCCTTCCCATTGCTTTTTTTGAGCACACCTTTTGCAGTAAATATGCTGTTTCCATTAGAAAAAGAGGTGGTAGATAATTACTTGTTTTCTTAGGTGCCGACTTCAGGTATTTCTGCGCCTTGAGTTGTGCCTTCAGTGCCCTTCGCTGCAAAGCAACGCTGAGGAAATGGAGCAGCTGTTAGAAGAGGCAAGTAAAGTATAAACCAGGTTGTGTTTCTGCATGGCACTGGAAATGCAGACCTGGAAACTGCTTTTCCTTTGATTTTACACTAACACTTTATATTCTTTGGTAAAATATCTGGTGCTGCAGCTGTCACACCTTAATCCATTTTCCCACCTGACTTTCTCTTCCAGATGACAGATACGCTGCGCATTTTATGTCTGACTGAAGACCCAGCCTATCTTACAAAGTTTCTAGAGGAAATATTAGAATTGTAAGTTCTTTAGCATGACTTATGTGTTGCTGGGGACTGTGGTTTGGGTTGGATGTTGTCTGTGAGTAGACAGCAATCAATAGCTTTGATTACTGCATCTTTGTAATACCCAGAAATTTACATGTGTTCTGTTTCTTATCTCTTGATTAAAGAAAAAGTAGCTGATAAGCAAGTAAACTAATTAAAAAACCCAGTTGATATTCAATTTGTTGTTTGTTTTTAAATTGACATGTAAGAACAAGGATTTAGCTCAAACCTTGGGATTGAAATACCAACAGTTTTGAGGAGGGGTGTATTTGATGTGGGTTCTCTCTGATGCTCCAGGTATATGAATTCTATACCGAAGACCCTTGGAGATATTTATTATGGTCTGGGTACACAAATACCTCCGAAGCTGGCATCTGTTCTGCCTTCAGACTTCTTCAGTGATGACTCCATGACTCTGGATAGCAAATCTCCAGGCCTTCCACCCTCTTTATCATCTGTCTTAACTCCCAGCGCTGTTTGCAGTGAGAGTGATCAGCTGGAGGAGCTGCGCACCAGATCTGCCAAAAAGAGAAGGTAATAATTCCGAACAGGAGGCAGCTTTTTGTTGGCTATAAAAATACAGTCTTGGTTCTGTATTTGTATCTTATGCAAAAGTAGAGTTCAGGAGCATTGTCTAGGAGAGGAAAAGCATGTTGTGCTGTGCAGTAGCTGACCTATATTGTTAAAAGTGATTTACTGGAGATCTCTGTGTTGGGGATTCTGTGTTCATATTAGCAAATTGTGAATGAGTTGCAATACCAACCTTAGATAGGAATAGCTTTTGATATTGCAAGTCATATCTTAGTATAGTAAGTGAGTTATCAATGCAGTTTGCAATTTCAGTTTAGGTAAACACTTCCTATGTCTCGAGTCAAACCTGAGTTTAATTGTCAGTAGGTTGATAACTGTGCTTCTGATCTTATTTTAACTTTTGTTTGTCTTCTAAAGGAATAATGTGTTAGCCAGACACAGGAGCATGACAGAAGCACCACAGAACTTGCGTCAAATTGAGATTCCCAAGGTAGCCAAGAATCCCATCAGAAAGGTAAAACTCTTCCGGAAGGACTGTGTATGAGTTGCGATGCTTGACTGCAAAAACTCTTGCTCTGTATTCCCTTAGTAAGTGTGCCCTGTAGCAGCTGTACAGAGATCAAATTGTTTCAAAGGAGAAACTGAAATAATGTGTGGTTCAGAGCTTACAGTTAATATTCATACTTAAACATAACATTGCACTGCTGCTGAGGCTGATTTCTCATTTGTTTCAGGAGAACTTGCGTTCTTACCTTGCCACTGAGAAGTCCCAGCAGGTACCTTTGTTGCAGAAAGAGGCAGTGCAAGGTATATTGACTTCTGGCTTGTTCATGGAAAGGTGCATCTTCAGCACATGTTGTCCCTGTAAATTTTACTGAGCCATGATGAAATTATGCTGAGGCATGCTGGAAATGTGAAGGAAGTTTTGCTGAGTTGTGCAAAAACTTTGAGGGGGAAAAAAATACGCGATATTCTGTGTACTTATATGCAGAAAACTTAAATTCTGTGTCCTCAAAAGAAAACCTTGACTCTTGAAATTATTTCCGTCTTCTCTGTCCTGGAAAGAAAATGGGGACAAGAATGAACTATATCTGAAAATAGGATATATCCCCACAAATACTTAATAAAAATAAATCTCACGTGTTTTCTCTCAACCAAGATGTGCTTTGGTTGAGATTTTGTAGTACACCTAATGTTCCACATGGGACACACTGACTGTCTGCTTTTTCTGCTATGGCATCTGCTTGTAGTTTATTGCTGGAATAATGCAAATAATAGAAATTCAGGAGAGAAGGCTGGAATGGATTTAGAGGAGGACATGTTCCAGTAGCAGAAAAAACAACTTTTCAAAGCTTTGTAGCCTCTAAAAAGTTGTCTTTCCATGCTGGTAAATTGTTCCTATCCCTAGTGGCCTGGCAAAATTAACTTTGTATGATTTTTCCTTTCTTTCTTTTTTTTTTCTTCTGCTTTTCCTTGTAATCTGATCTTTTCTTGCTTTTCTTGCCTCACAGAGGTTACAAAGGTAAGGAGGAATCTCTTCAATGAAGAGATACCTCCACCATCAAAAAGGTCACTGAAAAAGATGCTTAGAAGCCAGTCAGTATCTGCTGTGGAAGGCCTAAAATACAAATGCACCAGTGAGGGCAACAAAGGTAGGCTATGACTTGCACATGTAAGATTGTTGTGGAAGAGCTTTTGCTAAAATTCCTATTTTTGCATTCTTAGTTCTATGAAACAATTAGGATCTGTTTTTAATAAAGGAGGAGGTCATCGCTGTGGTGCTTGGGGATTGAATAATGATGGTATTGAAGCTGAAACCTGTTTTTTACTGAACTCTTTACATATAAAGAAAATTAAAATGCCTGGTTGAAAAAGGACCTGTGAAATAAAGATGAAGAATGAAAGTTATCTCAGTAGGTTAACTGTGTCTGGCATGGTACTATTAATAATATTGAGGGAGTGGGAAGGAGGCGTAGACACTGGACTGAAATAATGATAGCTTGTGAGTGCTGGGAGACAGCACAGTGGTTCTATATTGACTGTCATTCTTAAGCTGAAGCCTGTATGAAACTGTATTTATTTATTTGTTCCAAGTGCTTATTAATTGTGGGATGTTACACATCTTGCATGATTTTTAGATCATCGCAAGTTACTGACCAGGAGAGTTGCAGAAACACCACTACATAAGCAGGTGTCCAGGAGACTCCTACAGAAGCAGATCAAAGGCCGGTGAGTTCCTTCTGAATTTTTCAGTAAGTATTGGGTGTCTAATTAATGGATGTCTAATTAGTGGCTATGAGCAGAATTATCAGGTATCGTTGTGGTCGAAGATCATCTTCACTTAAGGCAGCAAGGGAGCCAGCGGAGGCTAAATGCCACTGGGGGAAATACTGCTTGCTTCATCATGTAAGTCAGGCTGCTTTAATTCCTGCAGCTAATGTCTGTCTGGGTTGAGTTGCTGATTCCAGGGCTTCTTCAGAAAAGGTTCCTGCTGTATCTTGTGGGCTCCAGGCTGAATTGTAGCATTTTCTTTCATGTAGAACTGTTACCTGTACAGCTAGGGAGCTACCCATACTCAATTACATGTTAATAGGAGGTGAAGTGCTCACTAACTGCTCACTTAGAGTAGCCCACAAAGCAATATATTGGTGTAGAATAGAGTACTGCTTTTCAGTCTCTGTGCAAGTTGTGTTCCTGTAAATGTGCTTAGTATGCTAAGCCCAAAATGTCTGTTGTTTCTCAAGGTCTTCTGATCCAGGTTGTGACACTGGTGTTGTAGAAGAATCTCCAGAGAAGGCCATATATGGTAAGCACTGATTTTTCATTAAAGGTGGTTTGGCTGTGTCATAGCTTGTAAGACGAGTGTGCTTTGATTTAGTTAATTTATGAGAAGTCAGCCCAAAAGTGTTGTACTGTTCTGTTGGTGGAGCACAGCTGCCTCTGAGAGAACCACTTGCTGCTCATTGCTTTAACAGCTCTGTACAGTAGAGGTTAAGAAAGAGAGGTAGATAGTAAGTCTGTTAAATGAAAAAACATGAAGGACTTGAAGGGTGAACAAGATTCCGAGCTGCTATAATTACTGTCAAACCAGCACATGCTTATTTTTAATGTAACTTCACCATGTTGTGCTGTGACCCTGCTCTGATTTCTGCTGTAACAGACAGCCACTTGGCTCTGGGGAGCGTCTCTTATGTTGGCTACTGCTGTTCCTTATCCCCAGAAGGGAAGAAAAAACCAGCACGTCTGGGCAAGGAGGAAAATGAAATTGGTAGCAGAAAGAGACAAGAGTATTAACCCATCTTTTAACCTGGATGTAACTTGCACTGAACATGGCTTTTCTAGCATTCCTTTCCAACTAAGTGCTAAAGAGGAATGAGTGTAAACATGACTTAGAGGAGGGGGCATCATAATTTAGAAGAAGATTGGTATGCATAAATATTCCAAATTCTCAAGAAAGCTGAACCTTTTCTTCACCTGCTTGCCTTGCTGGGTGAGATAGGTATCTGTAGAGAAGTTTATTCTGAGAGTATGTTCCTTGCAGTTGGGAACTGTTCCTGATGATGTGCCCATTGTTGAGGGAGAAAGAAGGCTCAATCTCCAATGTCCTTGCCTTTGCAGAAGCAGGTTTGAGAAGAAGTCCACGCATCAAACAGCTGTCTTTGAATAGGACCTGCTCTGGTGCTTTCTATTCCACTACACAGCCCAGCTCAAAAAATTCAGAGCACCTCTGCCAGAGACAAGAAAAGGAGAGCTGTAAACTGCAGGATGTAGAAGGTACTGAGTGGGATTTGAGCAGACTGATACTGCTGATCTGAAAAGCTGGCATGGATAGCTCTGAGTTTGATTTGATTTGGCTCTACAAGAGACTGTAAGAAGCTAAGAGCTGTCATGTAATATCTTCTGTAGACAGAAATTCATCCTCAGTAATTATTTTTTTTAATTGGTAATCTGAATTTTGAGGATGGTAAGGCAGCTATTTTGAATTCACTGCCAACTTAACAAACCAGTCAGGCTCATCTAACAGAATACCACTGATTGTCAGTCTGCATTCCTTACATGCAGTGAAATCCTTGTAAAATATGGGACAGAAATCCTATAGCTTACTTTCAGTCTACTCTGTGGCAGCATAAAGCAATGACGGATGGGATCTTCTTTGCAGGCTTTCTCAGTAGGATTATCAGCTAAAAATGGTGACACTTAGTTCTTTATATTCTACTTATTAGAATCCTTAGTCATGAACCAGAACTATCTAAAGCTACAAGCTATAAATAGAATAAGAGGCTGAGGTATTTTGTACCTTTTTTTACCATTGGAGCACTCTTCCTACAGATGGATATTAATTTCATAATGGGAAATAACAATAATTCTGATGAAGCTTTAACACTTGGCTAGAAAAGCACATGCCAGGGATATGAGCTTTTTACACTACTTTTCCACACACCTGATGTGATTCAGACAACTGTGGCACGTTACTTTGTATTAGTTAAATTGTACTGTTCCATATTATAGGCCTTAACCAGCATTCAGAGAGCCCCCCTGTCCAGACTCCCAAGAGGTTTTTCTTTGGTGCAGTCATTGACATGTGTAGTCCTGCAGTGAAGCATTCACCTGGAAGGAGGAGAACAAGAAAAGATTCCTTACACTTAGAGGAAGTCACCTCATGTCAGGTAGAAACAGTTACCTCTTTCTTCCCATCCTTGTTTTCTATTAATGTTTAGTCAGACCTATGCGTCTTAAATGTAGTGTTCTTTAAGTCTAATCCAATGGGTTTTTTGTTTTTCAAATCTTGGGAAGTAAATATGAAGATGAGTAGATGATTAAATTAAATTCTTTAATTTAATTTTCCCCTGCAGACTCCTAGGAAAACACCTCATAAATTTGCCCAGAAGCCACTGAATTCTGCCAGTAAGCTCCCAAGGAGATCGCCTCGCATTGCCCACAGGACGCCACAGAAGCTGGAGAAGACACCTGGCAGAAGTCCAGCAGCTAAGCAGACTGTAGCTAAATGTTTGGGAAAGTACTTTTCTCATCCTTCACAAAGGGTCAAGTCTCCATCTGTGCTAAGTGACAGCAAGAGGGTTCACTTATTGCAAGTAACTGCTGAGGCCTGTTGTGCAGCACAAACACTTTCCCCTCCTTGCAAAGAGTCTGGCTTGCAAACACCAAAACGTGAAGGGTTCGCAGTGCTTAAAGCCTCAAAATTACCTCCAACAGATTCAAACCCAACTGCTGCTTCTTCCCCCTCTGCCATCCAAGAAAGGTGTTTTACAGAACTTCAGACTCCAAGACG
Organism: Corvus brachyrhynchos; assembly: GCF_000691975.1. NCBI lineage: Eukaryota > Metazoa > Chordata > Aves > Passeriformes > Corvidae > Corvus > Corvus brachyrhynchos. Next base: position 5,196,009 of record NW_008239758.1, on the reverse strand, counting down.
TTCCTTGAGATACCTCTCAAAATTAGCATCTCCAGGTAGTGCTCGAAGGCAAATCCTCACAAACGAAATTCAGGTGCAGTTAGATCCGTTACCTCGAACACCTAAAAGGACTCCCAGGAAACTTGAAGATCCAGGTTCAAAGTTATGTACCATCCCACTGAGTACAGAAATACCTCAGCTTTTTGTGAGGCCAGAGCCTTTCTGCAGTTCTCCACTCCGTGAAAGTTCCACAATCACTGAGACAATCTGCTCTCCTTCCCACACACAGGCTGGGGAGTCTGGTGCATCTAAACCATTTTCTCAAAAGACTCCAGGCACTTCACTGAGGTCCCTGCTTCACACATCCAAGCTGGCCACACATGATCCAGATTCTAGAGGAGAGAGCCTCACACTTAAATGTACAACGCTTTCAGAAAATAAGGACAGTCGTCATGATACTGGTGGTAACTGTTCTGTTGAAAGCCTTCAGCTTCATCAGTCTGAAAATACCCCTGTATCGGAGAAAAACAAACAGATGGATAGAGTGTCTCAAAAGCCTCCTTCAGGGGAGGACTTGGAAAACCATTTGTCTCCAAAGCCTTTTGCTGGAGGGCAGGAACATTCACAGAATGCTGAGAGAGACTGTGAGCCATCAGTTAAGGGGGAGAACTGCAGTGCAAACACCTGTGAGTCCTTCCTAAGTGATTTGCAAACAGTTAGTGATGACTTGGAAGCCAGAACTCTGCTGAGGGAAGACTATATGGGGCTGAAGGCTCCAAGTCTCAAGAGACGCTCCAGATTTGCCCTGAATACGTCGCCTCCTATGCAGAAGTCTGCTCCTGCCTATTCCTTACGCTGCACTGCAGACAGGAGGCAGCGGGAGGCTGCGGCACGGATGGGAGAGCCTCCCTTTGTAGCCAAATTCTCGACTCCTGAAAGTCATTGCAAACTCCCTTCTGCCAGCCCACCGACGTACGAAGTGGAAATTGAAATGCAAGCTTCGGGCCTGCCCAAGCTTCGCATTAAGAAAATTTGCTCTTGCTCATCGTTGGAAGTTCAAGCTGAAGCAAGTGCCAGCAAACTCAAGGGAGGAGAAAGCCCCTTTGGTGATCTTGCTATGACCTGGTGCAGCAAGCACCCAGGAAAACTAGCAGCTGCCTGTGTTTCTCCGTCCTGCTGCCGTTCTTTCCACAGTACACCTGGGAAAGGTGCAGGACAGACGTACATATGCCAGTCATACACCCCAACAAGCTGTGCCTCTAATGTCACCTCCCCATTTCCCTTGGAAGCAGGAGTTCTCCAGACACCTTCTCCAAAGCAGAAGGGGAAGACTACTCCTGATGCCATCAATGACTGGCCTCGGAGGAAGAGAGCAGCAGGCAGCACTGCTAACGGGAGCTGTGCTCAGAGCGAGAGGAATGCTGATGAACGGACGTGGGTGTCAACAGGCAGAGAGAGAACGATGAGGGTCTCGGAACACTGCAGCAGCAAAATAACGAATGCTCTTGGGGAATTTGAACTGGAAGGGATTTGCAGGCTCCAGGATCAGGCATCTCCTAGTGACTCTGAACCGAGGGCTGATGAGGACTCTGCCATGGGAGCTTTTGGCTTGAAATCTCGGAAGCGGGTCTTTACTTACCTATCACCAGAAAAGGAGGAGAGTCACGGTGCCAAGAGATCACGTGCTGATAGGTGCAGCTTGGATCTCACTGGCTGTTCCACAGATGAGAGCAACAGAAGCAAATCAAGGACAGACTCTGTACTACCTGAGAAGCCAGGAGCATGTGCTCTCAAAGCACTGGAACAGCACAGTTGTCTAGGGGATGATGATGTCTTCCTTTTGTCAGGTAATTAAGCGGCATGAAAGACACTCCACTGACGTTCAGATGTGGTTAAAAGTGGAGGTTAGACAAAAACAAGAACCCAGTTGTTTTCTGTGTAATTATCTGAGGGAGAATGAGGTGAAAGGGGAATGGTTTGTAGATGACATGGAAGATACTTATGTGGAGAGGCAGACTGGATATGAGTATTAATGATGGAAGAGATATCAGAGAAATATGAAAAGAGCAGGAGGCTGGAGGAACTAAAAGGAAAGTTTGAGAACTTGAGAGAGGATTCCAGTGGCATCCAGCTGGTGATTTGTTCAGGTTTGTGTAGATGCCACTGGCTGTTTCTGCCCAGCATCCAGCTCTGAAGCCAGCAGTCTTAAGTTTAAAGCTTGGCTGCTTCAGTGTAGACTGGAGTGTTGGTGGGGTTAATCCTGTGGGTGTTGGTGTTTATTGGTGCTCCAGTTGTCTCTGCCTGTGGTGGTGGGCCCGTTGAAAGTGGCTACCAGAAATGATTCCCTTGCTAGCAGTAATGTTGTATCAGTAGGTGTATAGGTTTAAGCTGCCTCATTGCTTTTGCTGTGGGTACAGACGAGTCAGCTGACCATGGTGAAACAGCTCTGTAAACCAGGCCTTGTGAATTTCAAATACTTAATCCAGTATTGTAGAAATCACAGGGGCTTTGGCAGGTGTTGTTCTGAAGTCATTGCACTTAGCTTTGGTGTCGTTCCTCTTGCAAGGAAAGATCTGTGTACAGAGGCAGTGTCTTACTCAACATTATAACAGAGGAAAAAGGCCGAACCTTTAAGCAACATTACTCCATATTCAGGACATGAAATAATAGCAGTGTTTAGCCTCAAGGTGGTCCTGTAAGAGACATTCTGTACCTACAGACCTTGTGTTTATATTTCTAGATCATCGTGGTTATAATAGTTTTCTTCCAGGACATGTGAATTACCTGTGTTTAATACAAGTGAAGTGCCTTTCTGCTAAAACCAGCTAAGAAAATTAAATGTGCTAAGAGCTGATTCCAGACTGCCATTTACCTTTCTTGAATGCCAAAACCCCACTGTGCCAGCCTAGAGTTTGCTTCAGATAAACTCAAAATATCACTTGTATTGATGGCAGTTTTGAGGTAGCATAAAGGCTGTGTGTGAGGCTTAGCAGATGAGTTGAGTGGTTTTGCTGCAGCATCTCACTGTGCTTCTCCAGGCTCCACACCACCCGTGGAGAGAGGACTTTCTGCCAGCAGCCTTCTAGCCCTGACCCAGTCTCCACTGCTGTCCCCACCGCCAGCTCGGAGAAGGCATGTCCAAGGTAAGCACAAGTGAGGAAAGGGCTAAGTGAGAAGTGCAGCTTCCAGTTCTTGCTGTCTCCACTTGGTATTTGGCTTCTTGGAATCACCAGTGAACTCTGGTAAATTGTGGCTCTCATGTATTCTTTCTGTTTTTTTAGAAGAGGAGTCTGATGCTGTCCAAATTACTGCCAACCAGGAGCTGTCTCCATTCCACATCATGGTTTCCAGGAGGCGTCCCCTTAGCAGGACTTACTCACGGAAAAAGCTGCTCAGCTGAAGTTTGGAGCCAGGATAGTACGGGAAACTTTGTATTATCCCAGCTGTACAACACACCTTTTAACAAAGACCTGTATTTGGTGCTGGACTGGAGCTGGCTTGTGCTGGTAGGAGACTGGATGCAAGCGCATGGCAGTAGAAATAAGGACCACTCTAAAAATTTATGGTTTCTTAAACATCACTTGCAGCATCTCTCCATCCATTCAAAGCCTGGCTCGGTCCTTCTCCTTGTGGAAGCTTAGAGTGAGTTCTGCACTCTAAGAAGGTTCAGTTCTCCCAGGTCAAGAGGGAGAATTGTCAGTTCTCTACAGCTTTCTTGTAAAATAAACTGATACGAATCTTCTTTGTGTCCCTTAATCCAAAATCTGTCTTTGGCTTTAGGGATGGGGGCTGCAGGAAGGAGGATGCTGGAGGCGAATGGGTACAGAACAAGCTGCGTGCTCCTGCTGTGTCTTGTCCTGATACTAAATGGATCCCTCTGTTAATTGCATCCAGTTTGCCACAGCTTAGTGGGAAAATAACAAGGGAATTAATTAATTAGCCGAGTGCCAAGAGTACAGAAAAGGGGAAGATAATTTAACTGGGAACATGTTTGTAGATCATGAATGGTTTGGTGTATCCGCTCCTGGCTACTGCTGGATAAGCAGATGCTGATGGAATGACTTCATTGCCCTTTTCTACAAACTTGCAGTAAGCAAGAGAGAATTGGCTGGGGAAGTGTCCTTGAGAAGTAAAACTTGGATGGAATAACTGGAGATGTCAGTTTCAAGACTACTCTTTACCAAACTGAGTCACGGATTAAATAGTGATTTAATTGCCCGTGCCACATTTGTGTTCTAACCCCATGAAGAGAGCAGGAGCTGTGGTTCAGTGCCTGAGATGTAGCCTACAAGGGGCTAAAATAGTGCATAATATTGGAAGGGCTGAATTTTTTCCCTTGGGATAGTGATCTGTTTGTGCATAGCAGGATGTTAGGGAAGTCACCCCACTGTGTCTACTGACTGCACAGGAATTGGAGAGCTATGAAGATGGTGTGAGGTCATCCTAAAACAGGGCATGGGAAACCAGAGGTTTGTTAGGTTGCTTTAAGGCTTTGAGGGGCTAGATGGGATTGAGTGGAGCTTCTTTCCTGGACACACTATTCATTGCAGGAAAGCTGTTCGTTTCCCACTGGGAAGAGGGGTGGAATCCTGTGCTTAACAGGGATTGTTTTGCTTCTGGGAGAGCTGCACCTGCTTCAAGGACGTCGAGTGACAAGCATGGAGCTCTAAATCTACTACTTACTTCCAAGTAGGATGGATTTTTTATTTTCCCTAGTGAAGATCTTTGTTTTCAACAGCAGGAAGTAAAGTCTCTGAACTTAATCTTGTGCAGCTCAGCCACAGCCAGAGCCCTCAGTAATATCCCCCCTCACTGTGACACCACTACAGGCAAGGTCAATGATGCAGGAGATCAGAAGGTGGTTCTTAGAACAGATGCTGGCTTTTAATGTGCTGTGTTACCCCTCAAGTAGTGGTTGTGGTAGCTGTTCTCATGATTTCAGGCTGAAGCAGAGGCTTGTTTTTAGGGTCAGGTAGTCAAGCAGCCCTTTGTCCCTGCCCCTTGCCCTTCTTAAAGCAGATCTCTGGGCTTTCATTTCTTGCTCTGCCGGAGTTAAACTTACGTCCCCCTTCATGAGCTGTCAAGTGTTAAGATGCAGGATTATATTTAGTCTCCCTTAAATCCAGACTGGAAGTTCTCTCCAGAATATTAAAACCCTGCTTAAAAGCAGCTTATAGGCTGCAACAGAAAACCAGAACCACTGAGTTATCATGGATGTTTCAAGACAATTCTGCTGCTGGCTGGAGATGCTCTTCCTGTGGCAATTTAATGTAGGAGGCCTACTAGATCTGGTTGGGACTACTTAAAGCAGGTATTTAGACATTAGGGCAACACTGTGACAGCAGCTGACTTCCCATGCAGTGAGATTTAAATACAACTCCTTTCCTACATAGCTGGAGTACGCGGCCCCTCCGACAACTGACCATTTCATAAAACTCACTCTGCTTTATTAGAAAAGTTATAGTAGAAATGTAAAAAACTCAGAGATACTACAAAAATCTATGTACAAGTTCTGCAGGACTGCAGCGCATCTCCCTCTGAAGCTGCCAGGGCTGAGCAAACCCTTGAGCTGAGGATTCCAAATTGTAAACAAGTTTTTAGTGTTAAGAGGCCTGGAAGGAAGGTGTCTCCTGCTTCACAGTGTTTAAGCTGCTCAGGGAGCAGAGAAAAAGTCCCATCAGTGCTGCCTGGACTGGCAGCACTGTGGAGAATGTAGGCTGGTGCTCCCACACCTTACACCCTCAACTCCCTTAGGGTGACAAGTCACATCTTTCTCAGGCCTCTGAAATGTAACAGGGTCGTAGTCAGGCTGGCGTGCGGGGTCAGCAACACCCACTGCTCCCTGCCCGGTGCCAGGTGAGTGTGAAGGCTGTCTCTAGAGCGGGTTTTTCCTCACATCTATCATGGCTGGGTGATAAGGCACTGGGCTCATGTTCAGGCTGGCTCTGCGCAGCTCCCGGCGGGGTTTGGCAGCAGGAGCCAGGCTCCGCGCTGGCTGCAGCTCGTGGGGCTGCCCCGCTCTCAGCGCCTGCTCTGCGTCCCTCTGCCGAAGGTCACCGGGGCTCTCGTTGGGCAGCGAGGAACGCCTCCAGGTCGAGGGCAAAGGGGCATGCACCAGGTCCCTGCTCTCATCCCTGGCCCGAGGGCTCTCTTCAGCGACAGCTGGAGGCATGGGCTGTTCCCTGAGGCTGGATTCCTCACAGGTGCCGAGCTCAGGGGCAGCTCTGTCCCCAGCCCCATGAATGCTTCTCTCCATCCCTGCTGAGAAAAATTGAGGGTACAGTGAGGTGAGTATCAGGATCCCTACTTTCCTCATCAAAGTTGGTGCCTGTATAGCAGTTGCTAAAGGACCTATACATGGACTGCTCTGGACTGCTCCAAGCTCTCACTGCCAGGCATGGCAACTGAAACTCCGTTTTAACTTGGCAGGAACAGCAAAGCCCTAGCCTGTGTTTCCTCTCACCTTTAGTCTGTCCAGGCTGGGGGTTCATGTTACTCAGTCTCTGGTTCAGCTCCTGGTTTGCCCACATGTAACGGCTCAGCTCCTTTTCCAGCACCTGAATCCTCGCCTCATACTGCAGCTTGCTGCTGGCCAGCCCCTCGTCCATGTGCTCTACAAGAAAAAACAAGGCTATTCCAGCCTGGGCGTCCTGTGAAAGACCAAAGCAGTGGCACTGCTGCCCGTTTGGGCAGCTGGGGGGTTACCACGGCTCTGCTGCAGCAGTAACTGCATGTTCTGCTCGTGCTCCTTCTGCTGCAGGGTGAGCTGGCGATCCATCTCCAGGCGCTGGCGCTCCACAGCTGCCTCCAGCCAGTACACCAGCTGCTGCTGCTCCTCCAGCTGCATCTCCAGCTCTGAGAAGGCAATGTGCTGCCTGTGCTGATCCTCTCGCAGTGTCACCACCTGGGCAGGGCCCAAGAGGAAGGAACACTTCAGCTCCTTCATGCCTGGGAAGATTTCCTGCCCCACTGAGCCTCAGTCAAGTTAGTTTTTTGGTACAGCTTACAGAGGTTAGTATTGCTGGGATGTCAGAGCTGCCTCGTGGAGGGAAGAGCAAGATGTGGCTGCACTGATGTGGCAGAGCCACTGCAGGGATCCATGCATCCTATGACTAGTTAAGCCCCTCTCCCAGCTGGGGGTCATGGTGCTGTAGCTTTGTGGCCTGAGTTTACAGGAAAACTACAGTATGATGCAAGGAGAAAGCTTGAAACTGAGGAAAACAAGAGTTTGGTCAGATCATAGTTTCTGTTAACAAGTGCTTTCAAGCTGTGTTAATTTCATTATGTGTTCTGGCTGGCTAATAATGTAATCACTAAAAGCCAGTAAATGAAATACAGCTCCCACCAGCACAGAAGGCAGTTGTCTCCCACCTTGTCAAAGTACTTGCAGAGCAGAGCTCGTGTCTCAGAGGAGGAGAGGTAGCTGAGCTTGGCCATGAGGTTCATCTCACACTGGGACAGCAGGCTGGCTGAGGCCCGCAGGACTCGCTGCCTGCACGTGATGGACTCATTCTTGTACTCAATGGCTGCATCCAGAGCCTCGATTGCCTCATCCAGCTGGAACAAGATCCGTTCTTCCTGCCAGGGCAGAGCTGCAGTTACTAGGGAGCAAAGGGTTTGCTCTGTCTCACCCTGCTCTAACCTTGTCATCACAATAGTGATGGTGGGAAGCTGGGATATACACTGTTTGGGATGCGGGGGAGCATCTGCTAATGACCTTGTGCTCAGGTTTTTACTTCTCTCCTACAACCTCCTGCTCCCCAGCCCCAGCAGAGGTACCTCTGGGGACAGCAGGGTGCCCTGACGCAGCTTGTTGTCGAGCTCCAGCCTCTGTTTGAGCAGCTGGTCCTTCTCCTGGCGCAGGCTGTTGATCTCCTGGCGGATCTGCTGCTGGTCGTGGGCACTGCCGTGACGCAGCTGCCCGTTCTTCTCGCTCAGCTCCTTTTCCAGGTGCTCCAGGCGGCTGGACACACGCACGATGTCATCTGTCAGGGCCTGCAGCAGAGGATGCTCAAGGGGAGCTACTCTGAAGGCAAGTCAGGCCCTCAGCCCCGTTCTACTTCCTCTGTAGGTCAAGTGACCCCCAGGCAGACGTAAGCCAAGGACTACCAAACCAATGAGCTCAGAGGCACAGCACAACCAGTCTTCCATAGAGACAGAGTTCCCACCCACTTTCCAACACCAACTAATCCTGGCCTGCAGCCCTCTGCCAGACCCAGGATGGCACCTACAATTTCCAGCCTCCACCTCTGCTGAAAATGAAGCACGGGGTTGAGGTGTCACACTCCTGTCCTACCTGGCTGGAGCGCAGCCGTTTGCTCTCCAGGCCATTCTTCTCCTGCAGCAAGGCTTCCTTTTTGGCCACAATAGCTTCCCGCTTCCTCAGCTCATCTTCCAGCTCATCCAGGGCCCGGCGCTGCTCAAGAACTTTATCCATCTCCATGTCCAGCCACTTCTTCTGTTCCTCAATTTTCTGATGGAGGGAGAGGCAAAAGGCATGTGTGTGTGCAGACAGCAGCAGCAATGCCCAGGACTCCTGGACTAAAGGGCAGTGGGGTTGAGATCAGAACAAAAGTCTCAATTTCATCTCTGCTAACCCCTTCAGCCCAGACTCCGCTGGTTTTATCCTTCCAGCTCCTCCAAGAGGCAAAGCTAAACTAAATTCCCAGCTGTCAAGGAGTTCTTGGAGGGCACATCTCCCACCACCCTTCTGCTAGCAGACAAAATTTCAAAGCTTCTTTACCAATGCCAGGATTTAGGAGAGATCCTGGTTCTGGGGGTAAGACAAGATCTTAAGTCCTCTGCTACTAGATGCAAATGACACTATGGACTGTCCTTCTCAAGGGCAGGATGGGCTCAGGTCCCTGTTTTCAGATCTCCCCCATCAGCCTGCAGTCTGCCAAGCATCCCCTCTGAACACGAATGCGGAGGCAAGGCTTGCTGTCTGTACCTGCTGCTGCTCCAAGCTGATGACAGAACCATTGCTGCCACTCCGCCGCTTCCTCTGGAAAGCCGCAATTTCCTCTGTTTTGATGCGCAGGATTTTCTGGTGCTGCTCATGCTTCAGTTCCAGTTCCTGCGTGTGAAAAAGCAGCCATGAGCATGGAGGGAGTGGGAGGTGTGAGGGCTGAGGGACAGCTTATGTTCTCCTCTATCTCTTCGGATACTCTCCGTCTTCACGCTCTCCGAGAAAATCGCAGACCACATCAGAGCCCACCCGCTGTCATCCTCACAACCACCACAGAAGCACAGCTGCTCCTGCCCTCTCCTACCTTGACTCGGTGCTGTCCCTTGTGCACCTCAGTCTCCAGCCGCCGTTTCTGCTCGCTCTCCTCACGCAGCCGCCGCTGCAGCTGCCCCTGCTGCCGCCGCATCAGCTGAATGTTCCTCTCCAGCTCCTGCACGCGCTTCTCGCTCTGTGCCGACAGCGACACCAGCCTCTCCGTCGCCTGCTTCTTCCTGCACAGAACCTGCCGGAGGGTGAAAATCGTCCTTGCCCTCGGCATCTCCCTGGTGCCCTTTGCAGAGACGCCCCCAACTCTGCCCCTGCTCAGCGCCGGGGTGGGCAGAGCCCTTCCCCCTCACCTGTGCCTTGCTCTGCGCGGCCGCCACGCGTGTGCGGTACTCCTGCAGCTTGCGCTTCTCCCCGGGGTCCCATGGCTCTTTGCCCTCCAGCTCCTGGAGCTGCTTCTGGCTGTCGCTGAGCTCTGTCCGCACCTGCTCTGCTTCCTGCTCCAGCTCACTGATCTTCCGGCTGTACTGCCTGTTCAGAGCCTGGGCGTCCTTGCCTGCAACACAGTCCCCTCTCTCACAGCCAGGATCCTGACCCTTTCTCCCCCTCCCCAAGTATTTCTGGCTACAGACACTGAATGTTCCCTTTCCTTCAGCCACTCCAGAGAAGCAAGAAACCAGTGGGAAGGGTTTCTGTCAGCTGGAGGGACGGGCAGACAAGGCCCTGCTGCTTACAGGGGAAGAGACTGAGCACAAGCAACACAGGAAGAGAAGACGGGGATGGAAGCAGAGATCAAGCACCAAGAGTAGGAGCAGGTTTCATGGGAAGTGGGTGTGTATCCCACCAGTAGTTCTGCACCTGTCTTAATGAGCTCTGTGATCAGCTCCTCTTTCATGCGGATGTTGATCGCCAGCTCTCGGATCTTCTGCTGTGCTTGCACCAGCCTCCACTCAGAGTCCTTCCCTGGCAGGCGCTCCCAGGAACCAAGCAGTGACTCCCGCTTCCCACAGACTTCTGGAACACAGATTCTCAGGTAAGGAAAGTTGTATCTTAGCAGCTGGGTGACAGAAGGATGATCTGTTATTGGATCTGTAGCCAGAGCCTGGCACAGCATTGCCCAGAGTCACCTGAAGCTTCCACCAAAACATACACCCTTGCCAGACCCTAGGAGTTCAAGTTTCTCCCTAATAAAAGCAGCTGGACTGTCAACTGCTCCATTTTTGTCCTCTGGGCTCAGGTGGGACATCAACATTACCCAGTGAAGCACCGCCAGCCCAAGAAGATTGTCCAACAACCTGTGGTTGCTACTTGCCTTTTGACAGCTCCAGCTGCTCCTCCTGAATTGAGTGGGCATTGCCTCCACTTGGCTCCTCACTCAACTTGAAAATCTCTTTCTTGCTCAAATTTTGGATCCCATTTCTAGAAGGAGAAGCAAAATAATCAGTTTGGTCTGGGCAGTGCTAAAGCTGTTCCCAGTAAGGACCCTTATGATCGACAGGCTTCAGGAGGAGATGGAAACAATAGCTGTGGTCAGGAGAGACGGTAATTAGCTCCCCAGGGAGCAGTGAGGTGTCTGGGCAGCATCACTGATCCCTCAGGCAGCATTTGCCCCCATATCAGACATGAGGGCAGAGCTGCAGCAGTGGGACAGCCAGCTCACTGCCCAGGGCACTGCACAGGGCTGGGACAGCCCCAACTCACCGGCGCTGGGACAGGGACCGTTTCCGTTCCCATTCCTCCAGCTCCTCTCCCGAGGACAGTTCTGATGGCTTCTCCAAGTCCTGGCTGAGCTCCCTCCGCAGCACCACATCTCTGACCTCAGGATCACCAGTCAGGCACTGGGTGTGGTTCGGCTGCCAGCCTGCCGGCTCCTCCTTCTGCAAGGAGGAGCTGCTGCTGAGCTTCTGGGGCACAGAATTGGAAAGAGGAAACAAGCTGTGTGAGAGCCAGTGTTAGAAAAAGCGGCTCCCAGCTGAGCATCGCTGCTAGACATAAAGAAAGGCAACAAAATGGAGCTGAGTGTATTTTCAGGAGAACTGGTGTGTTGCCAGACCCAGCTGCCTGTGCTTCTGCTGCTCAGACACTGAACAAATCTGGGACTCACCCACAACATCAAAATAAAAGCCTCAGTTTTGAAGCTGGGCTGTTTTTGCCAGAGCTGTAAAACTCCGGATTTGAACACTGAGCACAGTCCTCTGGACTATGCTTCTGACAAGGGTCACACTCAACATAAGGGAAAAAGCAATTCCTACAGTGGGGAGCAGACAGGTGAAGAGGCAGCAGTTCTTCAATGGCACAGCCTCATGCCCTCACCTTCTTGCAAAGAGCTCTTCCCGTCTGCTCAGGAAGCAGCCCCGAGGGAACCCCACCAAGGCCATGGGATGGGGCAACATCCAGTGGGGCCGTGTGAGGTCTCTGGCTGGCAGTCACCAGGTGAAGATTTTCCAGCAGTCCTGGCACACACAGGTTTGGCATTGCCATCTCCAAGCGCACATGCAGCTCCGAGATCTTATCCTGCTGCTCCTGCAGTTTGTCACTCTAGGAAACAATGAGAAAAATATGTTTACACACATGTTGATCTGAGACCTACTGCAGAGGAACCTGAAAGCTGGGCTGAGTGCCCCTGGGCAAGGAGAGGAGTGGGGCAAGTCCTGCAGAGAGAGCAGAGCCCAGAAATACCTGCAGCTTATACTGTTCCATAGCATCCTCCAGGGCAGCCAGGAAATCACGGTTCTCCTCCTCCAGGCGTTCCACTTGCCTCTGCAGCTTGGCCACTTGCTCGTCTTTGATGGACTCACACTTCTTGGTGCTCACCTGCTCCCCAAAATAAAAGAGAGGCAGCATCAGCACCCACCTTGGCCCTTCCCATGCTGAACTCTGTAAGGACACAACAGCTCTGCAGACTCAGATTTTTCCTGTAAAATATATCTCAGCTGCAGCTGAATCCAATTTCTCCCTCCCTGCTGGGATGACCATGTCTTTCTGCCTCCCTAGGGCCTCCTGGACAGGTTGCTTCTCCTCCCATCCCTCTCCTGACCCTTCCATCATGCCACGCTGGGGCTGCTGTGGCCATGAGACGAACCCAACCTCAGAGCTGTAACACCCCCATCACCTGGGCTTTTGCCAGCTTTGAGCCTTGTGCCTCAGCGCCCTGATCTTCCATGGAGGTGCTCTCAATGCCGCTATCCAGCCCGGCTGAGGTCAGTTCGCTCCTCTCACTCTCCACCGCGCACAGCCACTCCTTAAGGCGCAGCACCTGCTCCACGGTGAGGTTGCTGTCCTCCTGGAGCTCCATGAGCAGCCGGTACGCGGCGTCGGTGCAGGTGCGGTAATGGGCGCACTCGGCCAGCAGCCGGGCCGTGGCGTCCGGCGCGCAGCGCTTGGTGCCGGCCGAGCGGGGGGTGAGGCGGGGGTCGGCGCGC
>NW_008239758.1:5180695-5183300 GCF_000691975.1 Corvus brachyrhynchos | reverse complement strand
GCGCTGGGTGCCGGCGGAGCGGTGGATGATGCGGGTCTCGGAGCGCTGCCGCTGCTCCAGCGCCTTCTGCAGGTTCTTTATCTGCAGGTGGAGCTCCTCGATGTGCTCCGTCTCCTTGCGGCAGTTCACCACCGCCTTGTTCTGGATGTTCTGAGCCCGGTTGGCGTAATTCAGAGTGTTGAGGCTCTCGTCGAAGTCAGAGGATGATGGGCTGACACAGGCTATCATCACGGTCTGGGCGTTCCCCCCCAGAGAGTCTTTCAGGATCCTAAGGGAGAGCACAGGGATTAAAATTGCGGAAATACAAAGTAACACAGGAAACAGAACGTTTTCAACCCTTTTCAGAGGTTAAGCTGAAGGAAAATGATGGCCTTGCTCTGTAGGTGGTTTGGCACTAGTGAGGTGAGTGGAATCATTAAGCAGAGGATTAACAGTTTGCACCACGGCAAATTTCCATCCACGTAACTCCTCAGGTTGGGAGCTCCCTGACTCTGTGATTGCTGCTAGGTATGTGCTGCCAGGGCTCCTGCTGGAGACTGCAAAGGCCACCTGCTCGAGCAAAGAGCTAACTGTGGACCATGAACTGAGCCTACTGTAAGTAGTTTTTATTCCTTGCCCGGCAGGAAGGGCAGGATAACCCACAGCAACACCTCATCTCAGCTTCAGCAGCACGACTCATGCAAGCCTCATTTTCTCCAGCACTGCAATGAGCTAGGCCTGCCATTTCTATCCTGGCCTCATTGCTCCTTGAGATTCCGAAAACCCACAGAGAGGGCAGACCTGTTAACTGAGCCCGTGAGATGTGGGAAGTCCTGGTCCCAGAGGTACCTGGTAATTTTGGAGTCTCTGTATGGGATGTGGGTGGTCTTTCTCCGAGGATCTCCCAAGGCACTGATGACGTTGCCCAAGGCCAGGAGGCCGCAGTTGATCTGGATGCTCTCCTTCAGCCTCTCCCCTGTGTTTCCTGTCTTCACAATTCGCTCTGAGCCCGCCAGATCCACAAAATGAAACTTGGACACCAGGACCTGTCCGGCGGCGGGGACAGCGGGGGGGCGGTGGTGCAGGGGCAGCCGGCCAGCCCCACGCCGCTGCTCCATGGTCACTGTGAAGATGGTGTGCGAGCGGCTCGACTGCCTGTTGATGTGGGTGGCTCCCGTGTGCTTGGCTGTGTTCCCCATCTCCAGCAGGCTCAGCACCTCGTCCAGCCCTTCCACTTCTGACTCCTTCACACCGCAGAGCACTGCAAAGCAAAGGCAGCTGCGGCTGGGAGGGATGGGCTGCCCGAGGATGCAGCTCCTCTGCACAGCCTGCTGCTGTCACCCTGCCTGTAGTGGGCCTTGCCCAGACCGGCTTTCAGGACTAAACACAGCAAACTGCTGCAGGAGACAAAGGGATGGAGGAAGAAGACCTGGCTCTGCCTTCATGGATAGATAACCCAACTCTGGCCTACAACGTGGGGAGAAAAGGAGCCCGCGCACAGCCACACATACCAATGTTCCCCTTGTCATCCTCCCGGATCTGGATGTCTTTGCTGGCTGTATCCACCTGCAGCAAGTCCCGAAACTCCTCCTTGTACACTTCCAGGTAGGACACTCGGACTGTGTAGTCGATCAGGTCATTCTCATCGATGAGCCTGAAGGTCTCGGCCATGGCTCGTGGGATGATGCCCTGCTCATCCTCATTGATGGAAGCTGGCAAAGAGAGGCACACACTCACGGAGAGCAGGGAATGTCCAGGGAGCCCACGCTGGCTGGGGACAGAGCTGTGGTCAGAAGCCTGCCTGCAGCACACGTCAGCTGGAAAGGAGCAGCCTCACAACTCTCCCACTGCTCAGCCCTCGCAGCCTGGGTTAAACATCCCACAAGACCTCTGGGCAAATCCTATCCCACTGCTGTGCTGGATTCCAGCAAAGCTTCCTGTTTCCAGTCCTTCCTCAAGAAGGAAAAAGCACCTAGCATTTTAGTGAGTATCAAACACCATGTCTGCAGCTACAGTGTGCTGTGCTTTGAAGCCAACATGGCTCTACAACTTTTTCCAGCTCCAAGAAGAGGTTTTTTTGATGCTTGCAGCTTGCTTGTATCTGACCACAGCACTCTGCTGCCTGAACTTTAAATGTTTTTCCTTTTGTCTCCAACAGCCATGTAAAATGGCAATTCCCAAATTTGGTGCAATGATAGCCTAAAATGGGAGACTGAAAACAGAGGTAGATTAAAAGTATGAAACAATTTAGTGTTTACAAATGATGCAATTAAGTAAAGATGACTGAAATATTTACAGTACATCCTCTGTAAGAAACCACAATGCCGTTAAATCAGAATGAAGAAGTTTCCTCTTTCTCCATTTCCTTCATATAAAGAAACTTACAGGATTAACACTTGCAAACCTCCCTCTCCTTCAGGTTTATTTCAGGACCTAAGACTATCACCACCACCTCCAGAGCTGGTGGAGGACCAGGTCCTGTCACTTGTCCTGCAGTGAAAGAGGAGAAACCTGCACACCCTGATCTCAAATGTGTCCATGGGGGTTGGCTGCAGCAACAAAGGTAGGGGGGAAGGAAAAGCTGCCGGGGGTACGGGGGGGGGGGGGGGTTGCGGTGGGGGGGGGG
>NW_008239758.1:5161546-5179508 GCF_000691975.1 Corvus brachyrhynchos | reverse complement strand
GGCGCTCCATCACTCTTGGGATGCTTCGCCACTCACAGGGGGCTCCATCCCTCGTGAGATGCTTCGTCACGTGCGAGACCCCGTTAATCGTGAGGTGTTCCGTCTGTGGTGAAACACAGTTCCCCGACCCGTGAGATGCTCCGTCAGGCACAAGGGACTCGCATCTCTCGTGAGCTGCTTCATCGCTGACGAGACACCCCAGCACTTGTGACACTCCTCCACTCCTCGCAGACATTCCCACGATCACCGTGGGGAAGGGAGAAGGGGCTACGTGGCCCTGCCGAGGCACAAAGTGCTTGAGGTGGAGGCGTGGGCACCTCCTGGGATGCAGTTTGCGGAGCAGCTGGTGCAGACAGCTGGTGCTTCCCGGCCGCCCGCCGTGCTGGGGGCTGGCAGGGCCGGCTCAGCCACTGACGTATGTTCAGGACAATCTGAGCGATGACAAAGTTTTTCATCCGGCTGCCTGCAGTTCCCTCTGCACCGCCCCTGCGGCTGCGGGGAGGGGTATGGGGCCTCGTGGGTCCCCCGGGTGCCGTGGGAAGCGCTGGACTGTCGGCTGTGCCGAGCGGAGTTGTACACACGGCTGGGACTGCCGGAGGGGCACGGCCACGCTCGGCATGGGGCTCCGGCTCCCACTGCGCCGCAGCACCAGCTTCACCCCCGACCACCCTGCCCTCATGGAGGTGCCTGGCCCCACTGCCCTGAAGATGGAAGCGAACGTCCTTGTCATGGGAGCAGACAACGTAGGGAAATCAGGTGAGAACTGACCGTGAACTGGAACAGGGGATTCCCAGGCTGAAAACTGCAGCGGTGTTTGGAGGACGAGTGGCAGGGAACAGCCCACGGAGCAAATTGATGAGGTGGGGCTGAGCCCTGGGGTGCAGCTGTGATTCAAGGTGGGGACGCTGAGCACAACCTTGTAGGCAGCTGGTGAATGACAGGGAAAGGTATTTTGCACTGAGCTGCAGTTTGCTGATGCTCCGGGTCATGCTGATGCTTGGGTTTGTGCTGTGCCTCTGCTGCACTCACAGACCTGCTGGGGGGAACTCAGAGGTCGTTCTTGCTTGTAGGAGTTTACAATGGGATGGTGCCTGACTCTGCTCTGGATTTAGAAAGGAGAGTCCTCCAGGTTTAGGGTTATTCTGATGATTCCTGTCCTTCCCTCTGCAGCTCTGACCGTGCGTTTCCTGACCCGGCGTTTTATTGGAGAGTACGGAGACATGGGTGAGTGCCAGGCCAGGTCCAGGCCAGTTCCCAGCAGGGACTGGGGTTGAGAGACAACCCTGCTTCTGCCTATGGGATTTTATTGCAGCCTATCCTCTCCTGCCTTTCTCCAGAGCCTTTGCCTGCTCCCAGGGGCTCAATGTTGTATTTGTTCAGTGACCCATCTGTTTGCTCTGGAACTGCTTCTCTGGGGTGCAAAAGGTCCAGGGTGGCAGCTGGTGACACCATGAAGACGACTATTTTTTTTTCTTTCATGGGGGGCAGAATTCATCTACAGCCACAACCTGACTGTGGATGGCCGAGAGATTCTCTTCCACATCTGGGACGTCCCCAATTCCCAGGTGAGAGGGCTCCACTCCTATCACCCGCTTCTACCCCAGGGACAAAAAACCCCTTTACTGGATGTTACCTCTGGGGAACCACAGGCTGGGAGGTGCAGTTGAGCAAAGCTCTCAAATCGGAGTTTCATAGGTGACGGAACCCTTCTCACCTGCCAAGCACAGGGCAGCAGTGTTGCTGGCAGGGTAGCAATAGTTACCTTAGCCCAATGGCCCTCTGGCTGAGAACACTGGAGCTGAAGCACTGATGCTAATACAGGACTGTGCTAAAGAAGGGCAGGTGCTGCTCTGAGGTCCCCACACTCTTACCACCTACAGCCTGCAGTGCTTGGCAGCTGGGTGAGGGTTAGGGTTAGGGTGTGATGCTGAAAGCTGAATTGTTCCTCCGTGGTGAGGTCTGCCAGGTGCTGCTCTGCCCTCCTCAGTACTCCTCTTTCTCTCTGCCCTTTTGCTGTTCTCTAGCCGTCCCTGTCCCGTCAACCTCAGGATTGCCCTCTTCTAGCAGGCAGGCGTGGGGGGAGGGGGCCCGATAAAACAACCCTTCCTTTCCTCTTTCCCCAGGAGCAGGCAGAGGATGGCTCCTCAGAGGAGAAGCGAATCCAGTGGGCAGACAGCTTTGTCCTGGTCTACAGTATCTGTGACCGTGCCAGCTTCAACATCCTGCCCCTCAAAATCCAGTTCATCAAGGCAGCCAAGGAGGGGCAGAGCCAGGAGAAGGTGCCCATTGTCATTGTGGGCAACAAACGGGACCTGCACCACCAACGGGTGGTGTCCAGCGAGGAGGGGCGGCTCCTGGCCCTCTCTTTAGACTGCGGTTTCTATGAGGTGTCTGCAGCTGAGGCTTATCACGGGGCCCTCATGGTCTTCCATGGACTGGCCAAGCGTATCCCAGACACCAAGCTGGCTCTGAAGAAGGGTACAGGGATCCGTGGCATCGTCAAGACCATGTCGGCTGTGTTTGCCCGTAAGCGAACGGACTCCCTCTGAGCTACTGCACGGATGTTGCTGCCCTCTGTGCTGCCCAGCTGGGCCCAACCTCCTCACTGGGTGCCCATGGAGATGGTGCGTGTCTTTCCATGAGTGTGATGGGTTCCTTGCTGTCCTCCTAGCGTCAGGGTCTGGGTGTCCTGCCATGCACAGCCAGTGCAGCTGAGGACTGTAGTGTGTTACTCTTGGCTCTGCCATGGGACAGTCTCATCTCTTTGCTGTACCAGCTTTTTAGGTGCCTCCTGCTTTCTTCTCCTGTCCTCCAGCACTGGAAAACATGGGGTGATTTTGCCAAAGCTCCAGGCAGCAGCATCCCTAGCTCCTGCCACAGGACTGCCCAGGCTGTCAGCGAGTAGGGAAGAGATCCTGCTTTTGTACAGCACACGACTCCCTGTCTCTCCCCTCCTACCCTGGGATCCTTATTCCTCTTTAACACTCATCAGGATCCTCTTCAGTAACCCTGGAGCACCCATGAGCTGGAGAGGAGGTGGTTTCTCCGCTGAGGAGGCACTGGTAGTTCCCACGTCTGTATCACCGTGTGAGAGTGTCCCAGAGCCCACGGCACTGGCAGTCCTGGAGCATTTTGGTGAGGGCTGGTGCTTCCCATCCCCCTGCCTTGCTTTTGAACAGTCCTGCTCGTGGCCTTCTCCCCCACAGCCTTTCAGCGATCGCAGCCGTTTCCCTTGAGCGGGCGAGTGCTGTACAGGCTGTGCCTGGGAAAAGCCAGGCGCGGGGCTCGTTCCCAGGATGGGGATCGCACCACGCGCCTTCCCAAGCCACTCCTTCTGTAGGGCTGCCAGTCCCCGGGGAGGAAAGGAGGTGGGGAAAGGGGTCGCTGGGCTCCTTGATGAACCCTTCTCCTGCTGGGAGGTTTTTCCCTGCCTCTCCCAAACCCTTCCCTTTGAGCCCTGGGAAAGCAGTGTGTTGGAAGAGGGTTTGTGCGTGCTGAATGGACACTGATTTCTCTGCTGTGTTCTTCTGGAAATGCAATAAATTGTCTTTGGCAGGAAGCCCCGGCTCCTTGGAGCTGTGAATTTGTACTTGGGGCATGGGAAGAGACACGTACCGTGCTGGGCATGAGCACCCACTATTCCTGTGGCAGCTACCCACAGGGAATGTAACGGGATGTTTCCCACACCCGCTCCCCTGGCCCTGAGTTGGGGGTCTCACCCCACTCTGTTGCCTTGGTTGGGTGTCTCACTCCCATAAAGCAGCCGAGCACATGGGGTGAGCGGCGTGTGGTTTATTATTGCAGGTTTATTATTGCAGCAGATACAACAAGGTGGTGTGGGAAGCCAGGTGATCCTGTGGGAGAGGGGCTCCAAGAGCTCCACCTGTTCTCACCAGCCTTTTTCCTGACCCCACCAGCTGGGAGGGAGGTCCCAGGGCTTTCCCACTCATGAATCCTGCTGGTTGGTGGGGATCTTCAGCCCCTCCATGGAGGAGAAATCTGTGGCCAGGGATGGGCCCTGCAAGGAGGGATGGAGGGAGGAAGGATGGAGAAACAGGCTCTCTATGGTGATGTTTGACAGCTTTGCCATCCTCCCTGCTCTCTCTCACTGCTGTTCGCAATGTGTAGGCCATCTAAGTTCACTCTGTCTGCTGAGCAGGCTCCAAGGTAGCCTCGTGCCAGCCCTGGCTGGTCCCTTTCTTCTGGTCTCATGGTTCTTTCCACATCTCCTTCACCTTTCTAGTCCCACCTTCCCCCACCTTCTCCTTCCAGCAGCAGAGCTTTTGGTTGCCTTTATTCCCCCATCCTGGCCTTGATGCACTCCACAATAAGCTATCCCATGGCCTGTCTACCACTTCAAGCTCCTGTCCTGGAACAGGGGTGTGTGTGGGCAGCTGGCAGGGGCCCAGGCAAAGCGTGCTGAGGGGATTTGAGAGAGGCTGGGATGTGCTTGTCCCCCTCCCCGGCTCAGTCCTTCTTGAAGACAGGACTGTAGAAGTTGCCGTAGTAGGCCCGGCTGTACATGGACTCGGGGCTGAAGCGGTAGGAGCCCTCGCTCACCCGCCTGTTGTAGGGGGAGAAGGCGGATTTCCGCGGGAAGGGGTAGTCGGGATCGAAGGCAGGGCTGCGGTAGTAGTTGTGCCGCAGGAAGAGGGGGTCCTCGAGCCCCAGGAAGGACAGGGGGTGATGGCCGCGGTACTGCCGCCAGTCACTCCTTAGCTGGGATTTCTCCTCAGTGGAGGGGGCAGCAGGCTTGGTCTCCTCCTCCTCCTTCTTCTCCTTCTTCTCTGTGTTGGTCTTGCTGCCCCTGGATGCTTCTTCTTCCTTCACTGACTGTCTGCGGAGCTGAGAGATGGGGTAAGCACCTGGCCAGGCTGTACCCACCTGCCAGCCCTGCTCCACCTGTGCCACACAGCCCACCCTTAAATTGGGATAAGCCAGTTTGCCCCCAGGGTGGAGGGGAGTGGGTGGCTTGCAGCCCTTGAGCAGCTGTGGTGGAGAAATGGTCCCAGGGGAACAACAGGCTGAGGTAAAGGAGAGAGGACAGGATCTCAGCGTGAACTTTCACCTTCCCAGGAGTGTGGTCACACCTTGGCTTGGGCATGAACTGTGAATGTGCCACCACAGTCTGACCTGTTTGTTCTACTGGAGGCCTCACTGTCATGGCTTGGGGGATGCTCAGGAGGAGGGTGGGGCTGAGGGGTCTTCAAGGCACCCCATCCCCCAGTCTGGTACCCCCTGACATTGCCTGGAGTTATGGGGTGCTCATGGGAGGAGATTAAGCAAAATGGGGTTGCTGGAGATGGACAGGGCCTGGCTGGGGACAAACTCACCGGCACGTAGCTGTACAGGGTGCCCAGCAGATGCTTCGGGGCACTGACGAGGGTGCCCCCAAGAGCATCCACTGTCTCCATGGCCCTGGACAGCCTGCGGGGGGTGAAGAGGATCAAGCCCTCTGCCGCATCCCAGGCCACGGCTGGGACCTTCTTCACGCTGGAGATGCCAGAGGCGCAGGCTGTTTGCAGGTTGTGAGCCATGCTGCCCACCAGCCCGGGGTCCTGCCCTGCCTGCCCAGAGAAACCAGCTCAGCTCCTGGCCGTGGCCTCTGCCCCACCGGCCCCTCCAGGCAGAGCAGGGGTGGCCCTGGGTTCCCTATCCCCTTTGCAGCACTAATCCTGAGAGATTTCAGCTTGCTGCTCTGCAAAAGCCACCACAGCTCTTTGCAGCAGGGTCTCTCCCTCTCCCTGCCAGCTCCCCCCACTCCAGGCCCCGGGGGACCCTCTGCTCGGGGCTGTGCTTCCGCTGCAGGCAGAGGCAAAGGGCGCTGACCCCAACCTGCCGCTTCCCGTCCCCAGGTCCCAGCGGAGCCGAGGCTGGAGACTGTTCCCAGCGCCACTGGCTCACACCACCCCTCACAGCTGGGACCATGGCAGGGGGATTTTCAGAGGTGTTCAGAGGCTCAGTAGGGAGTTTGGTGCTGACATCCCACAGCTCCAAAGGAGTTTTGAACATACAAGCTGGGGTGACTTTGCCTGGCACAGAGGCTGCCCACAGCCCCCAGCTTTGGGGAATCAGGGAAGGGGACAGCTGGGGCTGCCCCACTGCCAACCCCTTCTTGCCTCCTCCAAGCTGCAGTTCAGGGTTGAGCAGGGGTGGGGGCCTGGTCCCCAAAGGTGTGGGGGAACAGCCTCCATGCTTGCATGCTGCATGGGTAGAAGGATGCTTTGGAGCATCCCCAGCTCATTGCTCTGCTTTTCTCCGTACCTTGGTGTGCTTGGTGTCTTTCTTCCCTGCCTTCTCCTGCTTCTGCTCTGGTGCCTTGCTCTGGTGCTGGCTCAGCCAGCCCGTGCTGCCCTGCCCATCACTGCGGGTCTGTGGGGCTGGGGGGACACTCGGCTTGGCCAGGCTACCCTGCAAGGGGAGCAAAAAGCCACGGCTCAGAGGGAGCTGGCTGGTCCCATCCACTCCATCCTGCTCAGCCTGAGGATTTCACAGGGGTGTGCAGGGAGCAGGGAGTTCATTTGTGCATCTGGGGAGAAACCCTGAGGGCAGATGGGAGCTCTGGGATTTTGGCACAGGCCAGGGAAGATATTCCCACTGCAGCATGGGATAGGAGAGGCACCTCCTTCTCCCCATCCCCTCTGGGTCTCTGCAGGGGCTTTTTGCTTTAGGAAAGATGCTATGGCAAGGCCATAAATCAACAATTACACACTGGGAGCCTGCTAAAAATAACTTGTCCCACTAATGTGGTACATGGTTACGTGTGAACATCATGCAGGAGCTGCCAGCCCCAGCTTGTCCTGCTGAGCAGGGGCAATGTACCCTGCTCAATTTGCTCCAAGGAGCTTGAAGTGTCTTGTCTGAAAGCAGAACCAGCTCCAAAGAGGATGTGGGGGAGCAGGAACCCAGCAGATGGGTCCTGGCACTCACCAGGATGGGGATCCAGGAGGCCAGCTCCTGCCCTTTGGTTTTGGCACGCTGGAGGCTTTGGGTGGTTTGCTGGTAAGCACGGTGGGACATGGTGCTGACCAAAGCGCTGATCCGGCCCAGGGTGCTGGGAGCACTGGGAGCGCTGGGAGTGCTGGGAGTGCTGGTTGTGCTGGGTGCACTGGGAGCCCTCGGAGCACTGGGAGTGTTGGGAGTGCTAGGAGTGCTGGGCTGCTGCTGGGATACCTTTGATGTTGACAGATGTTTCTTTTTGGACTTCTTCTCTAAAGGCAGAAGAGTACAGGCAGAAGAATGGTGGGAGGGTTACATCCTGGTGGGACAATCCTCCTAGGTAGCCTTATGCCAAAACCCAGGGGCTGCCTCCTGCCCTGTGCACCCCACAACCGAGGAGCCACCCAGCTAGTTGCCACCAAACTCCCTCAGAGGGGATTTGGGCATCAGGACTACCTGCTTCTTCATCCTCCTCTGGCAGCAGGTATTCCATCAGCTTCTCCAGCCCTCCCAGGGCTGTGTCGACCCCTGCAGCTGCCATCTGGGTCACCGAGTTCTTCCTCGTGTACTTGGCTGTTGTTTCCACAGTGTTCTTGGTGGCCTCATAGCCCTCTGCTGCCAGCTCTATGATCTTATCCACGGAGCTGCCAATGGTGCTTTTGGCGCTTTGGAGGGGGCAGGAGATGGTGTCCTTCAGTTCAGATGCAAGCTGTGGGCACAGAGGTGGAGAACAGCCCCACTGGTGTGCTTGGGGTGGCATGGGACAGCCAGAGGGACTGCAGGGACCCCATCCATGGCCATGCCGGCGAACAGCTCCAAGAGTGACATAACACCTCTCTCCAACCTGGGCTGGGGGTAGCTGGCAGGGATGGGACACAGGGCATTGTCGACTTATATTTGGGAGCCCAAGCTGTTCTTTAGGCTGCAGCAGCCCTTGGAGGAGCCCTCACTTGGAGATGCTGCTGTGTTTCCCAGCCAGCAGCCCCTCACCATCCAGAAACAAGACAACAAGACTAGAGGAGATACGCTGTGGGCTCTTCAGAGGGGCTGGGGGGTCCCAGATTGTCCTGCCTGTGACCTACCTTGTCAACAGGGTACTGGAGGGCAGGGATCTTCTCCTCTAGGTGGTCCAAGCCCCGGCAAGCCAGGTTGTTGGCTACAGTGACTGCCTTGGGCAAAAGCATGGTAAGAAATGCGCCTGGCTGTGCCAGGCACGTGCTTGTGCCAGCACTGTCCCACCAGGGGAGGCTCTGGTGGGGCCCCCTGCCACATCCCTCCCAGCACGTGGACTCACACTGCGGCTCCAGCCGGCGCACCACGGGCTCCATGCCCCACATGGCCAGGGCACCGGCACCCTGCACGCCACGCTCGTACACCTCACACACCGAGGCCATCAGCGGGTGGGACTCCTTGGTGCTGCTGTACTTCCTCTGCAGGGTCTCGCAGGTCGAGCTCACCACGGGCAGCTGCAGGACCCTCTGCAGCACGTTCTCCTGCAAGGGCAGATGGGCATGGGTGAGCCAAGAGCCCTTCCCTGAAGAGTGCCCCATTGCCCACACACCGGTGGCTCTTGGTGGGTTGCAGTGACCAGAGGACCTCGGCTTGCACAGGAGGAGGAGGAAGCCATTTCTCAAGCCCCACTGAGGGTCTCCCAGGTATGTTGTGTAAGGACGAGCAGGCTCGCTGCTGCCACTGAGGGAGCAGGGACACTGCAGGCATGTCCCAAGGGAGACAGTCCCCACTCCTCCAATTGTCCAAGAACAGCTACTTGGGTGCTCCCTCTGGCTTCCCACCCTGGTGGAAACCTCCATGACTTCTGGAGGTTTGGGGACTAAATGGGGCACGGATGAAGGACAGGCACAGTTGGCAGTTATCAGTTAGTCCTTGCATCAGCTCAAGGTTAACTTTTTTGAATCGGAACTATTTAATTTCAAGCAAGTAAAAAGGTTTATCCTTTCCCTTTGATGATGCTCTATACTACTGCAGGTACAGATCCGTATAAAAATAACACAGGCACATGTGGGATGGCGTGAGATGTGGCTGGCATTCATCCAGCAGTCAATACACACTACCTGGCCCCCTTGGCACATCTCTGCCCTCCTCTCTCTCCCTTTCCCTTCACCCACCTTGGCACTTCCATCCTGCAGAGCCTGAGTCTTCTTCACCGTCATCGTGGCGCATCCACCTGCAAAGCAAAGTTGGGAGCCGCAGACTCTGCCTGAAGGCAGGGCTGGGCTTGGGCTCCCCCCTCATTCCTGCACCCCCCAAACACAGCAGCTGGGCTGACACACATCTCCCATGGGTGCAATGGACGCGGCATTGCCCAACGCTTGACTTTTTACCAGTTAAACTGTAAAACCAAAGGCTGCACGCAGCCCTGCCCTGCTCATGTGCCTTAACACCCAAAGATACAACAAAATTAGTTGAGAGGCATCTAGTTTAGAGAAATTATGGTATGGGCAGGATAAAAGATGCTGGCAAAGCAAACTCAGAGAAACCAGGATGCTAACAGATGTGCATGAGAATAGACTCTGGCTGAGGAGGGGTAAGAATGCAGCACAGGAGCAGATAGAAGAGTAGTGGGTAGGGATGTTTTGAGATGTCCAGCTGAGGTCAGCATCCCCCTCACACACATCTGCTTCTAATGCCAACACTCATCCCTGTGAAAACAGCTCCAGCTCCCAGCCCCAGCACAGACCCCCTTTTCTTAGCAGCAGATGAAATTCTGGAAATCTAGAGAGAATGGGTGATCCCTGCTTTCACTCCCTGGTCCCACAGAAGCTGACCTGGAGCACCCAGAGGGCACAGGCTACTCACCAAGGGCCAGCCTGTCCCCAACAGAGCAGGAGCAGAGAGCAGTGTCTGCACCGTTCCTTCACCCGGGTCCTGTGAGGGTGATGCACTGGGCTCTGGCCACTACCACCACCACGAGGCCCCACCTCCCAGTTGCGTGGGCTTGGGAGCTGACGGATTGTGGTGGAAAGGGGCCAAGGAGCTCCCTGAAACCACCGTAATTGGGAACAGATGATGGCAGAAAATCCCCTTTGTTGCCTTCCCTGCAGAGTCCAGAAGCTGCAGCCTGGCTGAAATGCTCCGGGGTTTAACACCACTGCTTCCACAGAAGATCAGAAGAAGCTGCCCTTGGACCTCACCACCTCAAAAGCAACAGATCTTGAGCAGACAGGGAGAAGGGGAAGAGTCAGGCAGGGTTTCCTAAGAGATGAAAACCTTCCTGTATTTCTGTAAGCCCTGTTATGCCTCATGATGGACCAGGATACGATCCTGTCGGGAAACCTAACACAGACCAAGAACATGGTTTCTCCCCAGGAGAGTTTACTAAGCACAGGGAGTAGAAGGCAGATGTGGGGAGACATATTCTGCTTGAAACAATCTGGTTTGGGCAGGTTTGTAATTTCTAAGACGATTAATGAGGCTTTTGGTGAGGAGGCTTTAGCTGAGGGTCAGGGCAGACACTACATTAGGAAAGCTTTAGGCATTTGGGGTACAGGGAGAAGAATATCAGTTTGGAAGTGATCTCGGGAGATCACCTCATTCAACTCTTGCTCAAAGCAGGGCTACTCTCAAAGCCAGATCAGGCTGCTCGAGGTTCTCGTCCAGTCTTAAAAACTTCCAGGGATAAGATTCTCTTCTCTCTGGGGCCCAGTTCCTGTGCTAACCATACTAATGGTTTAACTATTTTTTCCTTATGTCCAGCTGGAATTTTCTTTGTTGCAATTTGTGTCTGACATCTCCTGTCCTTGCTCTGTGCACCTCTGAGCAGAATTTGTGCCCCAGCTGGTGCTGGTGCAGCATGTGTTCCATGCCCCTCAATGCCTTATCTCTCAATGATCCTCTGCTGGACTCTAGTCAAGATCTCTCCTGTGATGGTGGGACCAAAACAGGACACGGTTCCCCAAATGTGGACTCACAAATGCTTTGTGGAGGAACAACTGCCCTCCTTGACCTGCCAGCAATGCTCTCACTAAAACGCTGCTCTTCCATGGCCTCACTGCACAGGAGGCACACTGAGGACTCACACCATCATTAACAAATTCATTTGTGGTACTGACTGAAAAAAACCACACCACCTGTGAGGGGCCAGGCCAGGTCATGGTTATTGACTACGGATGAGCCACACTGATGAGGACAATGTGGTGGAAAGGGGACAAATGCCAGAGGACAAGGCAATAATCAGGGAGATCAGTGCAGATGAGTGGTCCAGGGCTGCTGTGTGTCCTGGACCAGCTGGCACAAGGCAGGGAGACCCTTGGCATGTGGCTCACGATGCCCACAGCTGCCCAGCACTCCTGTGCAGGACATGGAGGTGAGCACCCAACACATCTCTGTGGCTCTCTGCTTGTGGCTGCACTGCTTGTACTTGGGGGTGGGAGGCTTGGGAAAGCCACAGATGGCAGAAGAATACCCCCTTTCCTTCCCAAAGAGTGCAGAGTTCACTGCCAGCCCAGGGCTGTGCCTGCCTTGCTGGCTGGGTACAGAGGCACATGAACGTGCTGGGCTGCCTCCAGCTGGGTGCTGGGGTCAGTCACTGCCCTTGAGACAGAGGGACAAAGGGCACCAGCCTGCTTAAAGGTTTGCCCTCTTGGCACTGAGATGTTTTCCAGCCCTGCTGGCCTGGCTAAAAGTGCAGAGGGCACGGCAACCTCCTCTCTGCCTTGGCTGGAGTCAGGAGCCAACACAGCCTTTGCCCTACTAACGCCTGTGCTCATCCCCTCCCCTTCCTCTGGGGCAAAGGCTGTGCCAGCCCTGGCTCTGCAGGGCAAAGGTACCACGGCCTCCCTGCCCCACCACTCCAGCTCACACCACAAACACTTCCTGTGCTCCTGCAGGCAATGTTTAGAGCTCACAGGATCTGCAGGGTGCAGGGAAGCAGTTCCACACCCCTGTCTCTGCAGTCTGCTCTGTACTCATTCATATACCATGGCGAGGGGATGAGCCAGATCCCCAAAGCCCTGCAAGGCACCTTCTCACTTCGGTCTGTGAGGGGGCTAGAGAAGGATCTGATCCATTTCCATGCAGGATCAGCAGCCCCATAACCACTGCTGACAGATGTCTGCCCAGTTTCTTTATAAGGACTGCCCTCCTGGGCAATCTATTTAGATTTTTATTTTACTTGCAGTTCAAAAGAAGTGTGATTTAATTCTTTGTGGCAATATAAAAGTATTACCTCCTGGCTTTAGCGACTGATTTATTGCCTCGCTCTTGGCAGAAGAGCTTTTAGACACTTGAAGACTACTCACACCCTCCCCCAGTCACACTTCCTCTACAGAACTGGTTCATTTGGTATCTCCCTGGAGATGTTGGTTTTTAACCTTTGACTGCTCACCTGGGAATCCCCAATGGCTCACACATTCCTTGAAATGTCATGCCAAGCACAGTGTTAATGTTGGGAAGGCCTTGTCTGTAAGCAGAAGAGAAGATGACCACTCTCCTACTGTTTCCATTACAAAATGTGTATGAGGCCACTGATCCAGAAGGAAACTCTTGCTAAAGCATTCCTGAATGCCATGCTTTATACTTTGTTCAGGAGCTGACATTTTGGAGCTTCCAAGTTTGCAAGACTCTCACTGCAGGGGGTAGGAGCTAACAGTGAGCTCAGTTTAATGGTTATCCTGGCTCCATCCCTTGCCACCTCTGCTGGAGATGTTACCCTTTGTTCCCTCCCTGAACTGGAATTTGTCATTAAACCATGACCATCCAAATGAAAGGCTGTTCATAACATGCAGTTTTACCTGATACTCATGTATTTCTTAATGTTTTTTGCAGCTGAAATGGTGACTCTGAACTAGCTGGATGAATCTGTCTGCCAGCTGGCTACTGCAAAAGGGAAGCTCCAGCACCCAACCACAGGCAATGCCTCTTTAACAGTATCACCCTGCATAAAATTCAGAGATGGGAGGAATCCTCCCTCCTTCAGCATCTTTACACCACCTTCTCAGTTATACACAGACACAGTGCCACACTCATCACAGTTTATTGCTCATTTTCAAACACCTTGTTCTTACTCCAATTGCTGTATTAGAAACAGATACAAAACAAGGCACTAAAAGGATTTTCTCCATATGATCCTGATCCTATGGCTTCAGTTGCATTACATGAAGGTACCTTAAATCACCAGCCTCCAGCTGAGGAGCAGAAGGCAAATATTAAGTGCTTAACATCCAGTACCAGAGGTACTCCTGTATGTTCTAGCCTGCATCATGGAGAATGGGCCAGGTAGGGCTGAGACAGGCTGAAAACTCACCCCCCATCTCCCACATTAAGGCTGTACATGCTAATCCACACCAGGCCCTACCCAGAGACATCGAAGCCTGGCTCAGGGCTTTGCACAGCGTTTGCCTGCAGGGCACAGGGAGGGGGAGATTGGGCTACATCCCTGTATGGGATTCCCTGCAAAGTGTAAGAGAGCAAGAGAAAGCAGTTTGCAAACCAGTGAAAGTATTTTGTGAAATATTTTGCATCTGAGAGCTCCTCTGAGTGGGATTGAGAACACATTTTTTGCAATAAGATGGAATTCTGTAGACAAAAGGTGGTCAAACCTCCACGGTCAGATCATCAAGACTCCTCCTCCTTTCTTCCAGGGGTTGC
Organism: Corvus brachyrhynchos; assembly: GCF_000691975.1. Classification (NCBI taxonomy): domain Eukaryota; kingdom Metazoa; phylum Chordata; class Aves; order Passeriformes; family Corvidae; genus Corvus; species Corvus brachyrhynchos. The sequence goes on along the minus strand of NW_008239758.1, from coordinate 5,165,963 downwards.
TACACACTGGGATAATGATCAAATCTGACCAAGGGAGGGATGGGTTCACATTGCCAGGAGATGAAAGACAAATGGAGAATGAAACAAAAAAATTCCATTGTTATAAAGGAGAGGAAGCCTAGAATATAACATATCCCACACACAATGCTCCATTTTGGCCTGAACTGCCAGTATGCTCTACTTTTAATGCTACTCATTTCCATATAAAAAAGAAGAGCTGCTGAAGGCCACATCTGGTCTTCAAACACAATTATCCTGCCCAGCAACCTCTTACTTTTTAAACACTTCACTGGCAGGCTATCACTTCATATTCAAACTGGAAGTAATTCCAAGCCCAACCACAACAACTTCAGGTAAACTGGAGCACCGCCTCTCCTGCCTACTTAATTCCATATCCTTTGCCTTTTAATAAAGGAGACCCACACCTTTTAATTTTCTGTTTTTAGACAGCATCAGAAATAATAAGAGAACACGTTGGTCCAGGTTATTATAGTCTGTTCACATCTCCTTGACAGATGAAACAAGGAGTTCTTACACCAGGAAGCGGCAGAACACACAGGCCTAACTCTGATAAAGAAAAAAGTTAAATTTATCCCCTATATAATGTGCAATTTTGTCTCAGATGGTGTCAGACTGGTACTCTGCAAAGTCAGGAGCAGCAAAAACTGCATGCCATGCTAGACAGCTGGACACAGCATTTCTGTTTTAACCCAGTTACACTGCCAGTGAGGTCAGTGATGAACAGTAATGCAGTTGCAGGGCAAACATGAAGCATTTTCAAGTGGTTGAACCCATTCAGCCAGCGAGAGAACACACAACCAATCTTGTGGTCATGAGCAGGGAGGATAGGGAGCACCAGATAAGAAAATCGAAACCATGAATGCCCAAATCCAGTAAAAAGCTTTTCTTCTCCCAGGGAATTCTGATGTTAACATGACCAGCTCCATTCTCTTCCCTCCTGGAGCTTGCACAACTAGAAACACGTCCTTGCAGTTTTTCTGACTCAGAGAGCTCTGAGCCAGGCTTCTCTCCTTAACAGCAGGTTCCAAAGTCCTCATTATACTGGAATTTTTAATGTTAAATTAAAAGAAAAAAACAAGGTCCTTATCACAATATGATTAATGGAAAATTGTTGTGCTTGCAGTTACAGGGGTTTGGGAGTTAATGTGCTTTCCTGCACCAAAGCTCTCAGCTGTGGCTGGCTGGAGCAGTCAGAGTCACTGGCCGACAGTCCTTGGCTCACAGTATCAAAGGAAATGAAGAAAGTGCAGATTTTGTGGGACAGGAGTTGGCACTCACTAGAGTACAGCTCCAGCACCACCAGTGCACACCACAGAGATCATCTCCAGGTGCACTCAGACAGTGCCTGCAGGACACAGGATCCACCAACCCAAACCCATCAGAATGCTCATCCCTGACTTCAGGCCATTCTAACCTGCCTTAGCCCACTCCAGACAATCTGACTGTTGGGACCTTGGGTTAGTGAACTGAAGCTTTCCAGTGTAAACATGATTAGTCATGAATCATATACCTATTGCAGTTGCCTATGCAGCTATTTCACAACCCTGTATTAAAATAAATGAATATTTTCTTATCTAGCAGCCAAGTTCCAAGTCCTCTTTCTGTTTGTGAAATATTACTTGGCCTCCTCTCTCCACTCCATCAGGGAGTGTGTCATGGCACCAAATTCATCTGCAAAGGCACAAGGAAGGAAAAAGGGCAGAATTCACTTATTCAGAGGAGAAAATTAGTCTTGAGGTTATTGTAAGACACGATCATTCAAAAGTGCCATATGAAGATAAAAATCTATCAGAAGATCAAAGCTGCAGCCTCATACTATGCAGCTCCTTTTATGTCACTGTTTCAGCTTCAGATGTGGGATTGCTAGTGTGAGGATCCCCACCAGGGAGGAGAGGAGGCCGCAGAAACCAATCATTCCTGGGTTGGTTTTGTAGATTCCCAGCGTATCCAAAGGGCCTGAAAGATCACAGAGGTTCTTCATCAAGTCCAGCAGCAAAGGAGGATTCCTTTTCAGTATCTGAAAGAGCTGGCAGAGAAAACCGTGCACACCATCACTTTTCACACCGTTTAGTTCCTTGCTGTGCTCCTGCCAGAAGGAATTCTCCTTGGTCTGTTCTTCCAGCGCAGCTTGTTCCAGCCTCCAGGAGATCTCATACCAGTCCCTGGCCAGATTCATCAGGAGTGAGCAGTAGTAGCACTTGGTAGCCCAGTTCTGCCACTTGGGTTTGTCGATGTCCGGCTGGAGCCCGACGCTCCTGAGCCACAGCACCGCGTCGCACACGAAGTACAGGGCCCGGCTCAGGTGCGAGGCTGTGAGGCAGAAACGAGGAACCACCTCGGGCAGCTCTGCAGTTCTCCTCGCTGCCACCAAGGCGTGCACCACGTTTCCCAGTCTGAGCACTGCAAGAAACCCCACAAAGGTTAGCACGGCCTGGCCTCACGAAGAAGCCGGCCTGCCACTGTCTGCAAGTACTTTTACAAAACTTAGACGGCTTTGGGCATTTCTGTGCTTAAGCATTTGCTGGAATTAGTGAGGAAAGGGGTGTAAACATCTCAGTTCTGTGTAAACATCACCAGCCCAGGACCTACACACGTGTTTTGTCAATAGCCAGGACTTGCAGCCTCTCCTGCCACTCTGTTCTTGCACCTGGGTGCCCTCTGGACCAGTATCACCCTCAGCTCGGCAGGAGTCAGTGCCAGCAAATAAAGAACACAAACAGAGCCTCTAATTTCAGATGTACACCTCGCTGGATTTTACCTCACTCTGTGGACAGAAGATGTTACTGCATTAATCCTATTGCAGTCATGAGCTACAGCTTTCCTAAGTGTCTGTGAAAGCCGGTGATTCACGTGCTGAGCACAGAGACCAAAATCCCTCCTCAAACATGAATCTGTCAGAGGGACTTGTAGCTCCCTGCAAACTGTGTGGAACAGCATATTCCATTTCAAGCTACAACAATCAGGCAAACCTGATTTCACCTGCTGCACAATTTGGGTTTTGTTCCCTGAATGTTAATACAATATTATTCAAAACACTTTTTACACCCTGCTGCCCTGTCACAGTGGCAAATGTTGGCAGCACCCAAGCCTGGTGGAACTACAAGAGCCCTGAATTTAGGCCTGATGTCTGTGAGTGATTTGTTTAGCAGAAGCACGAGAATTATGGCTATGCTGACAAACCAATTGGCCTCCCTACTAGAAATTACCATACTCTGGAGCTAATGGAATAATAAACAAATCCATGGCAATACCATAGATTAGAATATTTGTCTCATATTGTTGCAGTTGTTCCAGGATTGAGCAATTGAGAAGTGGGTGGAAGACCAAGCTGAAAACAAGGGATACAAATATAGCAACAGCGTAACCATCGTGGATGCAACCGTGACACAGAATGGAGGGATGCAAACGGCCAGGCTGTGCGAGAAGCATGGAAGGGTATGTGATTTAGTGGGGCATAAATGCTAAAGAAAATTAATAAGTAGATATAAAAGCCATATTGAAGGATGGTCCTTCCAAAGTGATTTTTTTGGATGATGATCTTTTAACGCTGGCTTGTCTCAACCCATCAGCTGGAAGGACTAATGAGCACACAGTGAGCCAGCCTTGCCTTGTAACCCTGCTCTGTCCTTGAACAGAGACGACAGCTTGGCCTCTACAACAACAGCTGACTGTTAACTTATTCCTCTCATCGTTCCAGCAGTAATTCCGATTGCCTAACTGGAGAGGAGGCTGAGGAAGTAAAAAAAGTCTATCTGGCCCTACCTAGCCTGGCAAGCCATGGCAGGGATAAGGTCTATCGACAATTTTGTAAATATACTAAAAGAGGTTTTGTGGCTTAAGGTAGGTTAACTGCAGAAAACACAAGGCCAGGAGCTGTTTTACTGGAAGGAACAAGTGAAGAAGGTCTTAATCCTCTAGACACCAGGTATACTTACTTTTCCGGCCAGAGCTCATGCTAGATTCCAACTGCTTGAGTTTCATTACCAGCTTCTTTTTATCGGTTTTATTCTCTATTAAATAGCTAAGTAACATGCATGTGTACTGAGTGGCTCTGGAAGGGAAAAAACGAGAGGGAGACACAGGTGAGACACAGACAATCACGGGATGGCAGCAGCAGGACAGGTTTATTTCACAGAATCACAGAATTGTCAGGGCTGGAAGAGAACTCTGGAGACCACCCAGTCCAACCCCACTGTCAAGGCAGGGTCACCGGCAGCGGGTGACACAGGAAGGCGCCCAGGGGGGTTTGGAATGTCACCAGAGAGGGAGACCCCAGGGCTCTGCCACCCGCAATGTAAAGAAGCTCTTCCTCACGCTGAGGTGAAACTCCTTGCGTTTTACTTTACGGCCATTGCTCCTCGTCCTGTCGCTGGGCACCACGAGCCTGGCACCGTCC
>NW_008239758.1:5147497-5161109 GCF_000691975.1 Corvus brachyrhynchos | reverse complement strand
GTGGGTCCGCGTGAGCACGGCCCCGCCGCAGAGGTGAAGCTCAAACCCAGCCTGTGTCTTGGAAATGAGGTATAAAACTTCCAGTGGGAACACCTGCTTTCCAAGTTAATTGTTGGGATTTTACCCAGGCCGAATAAGTCCGTTAATGAAGAACAAGCTACTGTTTTTGAATGCTTTGTCATAATTCTTACACGAGCTCGTGACAAAGTTTTTAGGCTCCCTTTCCCTGTGGGCAGCCTGCAGATCCCTGTGTGGCTGAGATCGCCAGAGCAGGACAAAACCCCCGGGTAACAGAGCTGATACAAGGAGAAATGAGCTGTATAGAACAGGGCTGCTCTGGCTATCAACACTGAAAGGAACCCCCCTTAGACATCATTAATCATCTTTTCCCCCATTACCTCATGAAAGAAAGTATTGAAGGTATCCCCTTCCTTCTTCTGCATCCAGGGTGATTCCTGCATCCGTGGTGCATTTTGCATCTGGAAGGGGAGAACCATGGCTGTGAATACATGGAAGTATCCCCTGGGGATTCCCCCACCATCTGAAAACGACTGGCCAAAGGATGAGGAAGATTTCTTCCTGCTGGATCCTGATCGAGAGCGTGATGCATTGCCGCAGCCCTTCAGGATGATCAACAAACTGGTGATGCAGGTTTTTGAGAGTGCTATGGAAATCATTGAAAGAAGGGAGACGCTCCGAGAAGCACAAAAACGAAAGGTCCAGCCCAAGAAGTGCTTCCCTACAGCTGAATTCCAGGTACAGAGCCTCTCACAGCAGAGATAGCATTAACCACCACAGCAGATTTTGTCACTCTTCTGTTCATGACCTTCCTCAGAATCCACCACTGTCTCACTGGTTCTCTTTAAAAGCCGGCAGCTTCTAAGCTTGTCTGACAGGTTCTGCTTCCCACTCGACTATCACACCTCTCTGGAAAGAGAGAAGCAGGTATTAAACACTAAATTCACCTTTTGCTTCCCAGGCTGGCTCCACCCTTGTTTGCTGAGGAGAAAGTAATTAGTCGGTAGCACACAAGTGGGCAAGCTCAGCTCTGTGTTGTGGTGAATACTCCAGCACCGTGAGCAGAATGACAGTACTGCCTTCCCCATGATTATGTGGGGGTGTCCAGGAGGATACACTGGTGTCTGCTGGTGTTCTGTGATTGCCTGGGGGAGTTCAGCATCCCATCACATCCCTGCTCTAGAATGGAAAGGCTGAGTGCTCCTGAGTTCTTGGCCTTTAAAGCCCCTTCTGTTTGTGGGAAGGGGAAAGGTGGGAGAAAACTTCCTCTTTCCTACCACAGGCCAATCTCTGTGACAGAGATGAGAGACCCTCCCCTGCTTTTCTGGGGAAAGAATGTATCCAAGTTTTTCCCTTGTGGAAGAAATCAGCATTTTCTGGTGAAAAGGCCAGGAATATATCATTAGCATGGCTGAGGTGTCCTCCACTGAGAAGGCAGTCGGGTACACTCACCTTTTCTGTTTCTTGGTAGGTAACTGAAAGAGCCAATTGCCTTGCAGTGTCTGGAAAATACGTCTTTGTTGGTCTGTCCGAGGGTCTGGCTGCCTTCAACACGTGTGACTTCAAGGATGTCTGTGCTTGGGATGCAGCCAAGACAGAGATCTGTGCCGTCCATGCCTTGGATTTGGGGAACGAGTGCCATGTCCTGCTTGCTGTGGATGAAATGGGTTAGTGTGACGTGGATTTCCTTGCCCTGGCTGGGGATAACTGTGCTCTGGAGCTGAATTGGCAGCTGCACTACAGAAGACTGCTGGATCAGGAGGAACATTAGGGTGGCTGACAGGTTTCCTAGAAAGCCCTTTAAAGAGGGCGTTAGACAGCTAACAGATTGTAGGGTGACGGGGTGATTAGCAGAAGGTGTGGGTTTGGTGGCCTCTCTGGAGCAGCAGAGGCAGGTGCAGAACTGAGGATCAAGCACAGTAAAATTTAGGAACATCTTGGGCTGGACAGAAAGAACTAAAAGGCTCGGTATGACCCGCTGCCTGTGACCTGGTCCTGCACCTGTAATAGTTTGTTGGTTCATCTGAAACTCATCAGTTCTGGTGGAAACACTTTTCAGACTGGCTTATCCATCTCTGTACACAATCAAATCTTTACTGGTGCTGGCATAAGGAAGCCAGCATAGGTTTAGTGCTGGAAACAGTGAGATATTGTTCCTTGGGCCCAGGAAATAATGTAGCCCTGTTCACTCTCCTGCACATGTTGTAACATCCATCTCCCAAGAGTGCGGCTAACATTCATTCACTTTTCTCTCCCTCCTCCTGATACTTCTGTATTTCTATTTCAGGGCTTGTCTGGCTCTTCTGCTTTCACAAGCAAAGCTTCCTGCTCGTTAAAATCCTGAATGAAGTGGTAAGTGCTGAGCTAATTCCGTAGACTCTGGGCACAGGCTGGGAAGTAATCAATCATGAGGAGTACTAATTGCCCTCAGAAATTTATTCATAGGCAGCAGCACTCCAAGACTGCTGCCCAATATTTATTCTTGTTCTTCCAACAATCTGCCTGGCCTTCAGCCTGTGGAGAACCGTGTAAGGCCATGGAGCTCTCTGAATCAGTGATCTTGCTTTGATGCCAGCCTGTTTTTCCTTGGCAGGAGGATATCAGCCAGCGAAGCACTTGTGTGGAGGAGGTGCTGTCCCGAGGAGGTGATTATGCAGGAATCCTGCTGCAAGGCAAGTGCAGGAACGTGCTGTGTTTGGAGACTCTTGTGGTCTAACAGAGGGGCAGCAGCAATGTTTTTAAAATGCTGCAAGTGGTGTGGGTACCCAGGGACGGTGTTATAACTCTCCCAGTTCCTCCTCCAGCTTAGAGAGCTGCCCGTGCCCCTCCGTGTCCCCTCCTTGGTGTGGATCAGACTGATCCCAAAAGTAAGCTGTTTGGAGCTGCTCAGTGCAGTCCCCAGCTCCCAGGAGACTCAGTGAAAGCAGGTTACCCTCCCTCCAGAAGTACCAAACTCAGTTCTTCCTCTGGCTTGCTATGGCTCACTTTTACACTGGAAAGATGTAGGTAGACCTGAAGAATTTTCTCTGCAAACATAGGCCAGAGAACATAGAGAACCTCTAAAAACACTACAAGAAACTCCTTGCTACAACATTCTTCTGTTTCATGGCAGCTGAATCCATGGCAGGCAGGATTTCTGACCCCATGTTTGGTGGAATCTGCCTGGACACATGCTGAGAATGACACATGTAGCATCCACAGAGAACTAATATGAGACCATGTCTCCATTTCTACTTTCTAGTCTACTACTCAGAGGCTACAAGTCAGATTCTTGACTTAGTAGCTTCATGGAGTTTCTTTGGTGGATGTGGGACCTTGAGGAGTTGAGCTGAGCTATCAGTCTCAGTCAAGCATGTCAAGCACTAAGTGGGAGAAGAGGTGGGCTGCATGGAGTTCACAGAGACTTTACATTTCAAAAAATGCACAAATCTTTTTATAAGAATATAAGATAACAGAGGCTGCTTGCCTGAAAGACCTTTTCTCCTCATTTCCAATTGCTTAACATGCTTTCCCAATGCAGACAGCACAAAAGCTTGGCTGGAGATCTACCAATTGCCTAAGGATTCCTGGCTGAGAGAGATGGAAAAAAACTCAGGAGCTGCAGAAGGGCTGGCTTGCAGTGAGAGGAGGTCAAGCTGCTTATCTGAGGTACAAAACAGTTCCATCTCTCTCTGTGCTATTTTCTCTTACACCTTTTTGCCCACAGGTCTTCCCCCAAGCCTTGCTGCTGCAGACAGTGACAGCAAGACACAGCCTGAACACTCCTATTGGCCCAAGGGGATGATGTGTGTGTGTCTCTGCAGCTGCTGCAGCCACCCATCCCACGTTTCATAAGGCCTCTGTGCTACTGGGACATGTTTACTCTCCCAAGACAGGCTTTCCAAAGAGATTTCCCTGGTCCCAGGGTTAGTGTTCCTGCTGCCCCTCCCTGAAACTGGCAGCTCATTTCTGAGCAGTATTGCTCCATCTGAGGGGGCCCTGTGTAAGGGTATTCCCACAGGGCTTCTCCCTTATGTTACTGGGGGAAGGTGAAGAGGAGTGGGGATCAGGCAGGATGCCTCTGTTTGGGAGTCTGGCCCTGAAGCAGGGTTTGTGTTTTAGATTACATGCAAGAGGAGCCTGGTGGGGTCACGGCCTCACCCACCTGAGCAGGGCAGAGCCTCTGCCTGTGTGCACGAACCACTGTTACCTCTGGTTCTTTGCCAGAAAACTCAGGATCTACGTGGAGATGGTTCTGCAGAGATGGTCACTGGCCTCAGTGACCATCCCTGAGCTGTCACAGGGAATTTTAAGTGCTGAGTCAGTGCTTAACCCTCCCCTTTCTCACTTTCACCCTGCTGGATTTCACCTCTCAGCACACAGACACCTCCTGCCCAGCACCTTGAACTAACCCCCTGGGATAGCTGCCTCCTAACTCTTTCCTCTTCCTTCAGCAAAGACTTGTCTGGACATTTAAGAGGGAACTGCTTCTCAGCCTTGTCTTTAGGACAAACACCCCACTTAACTTAGCCAAGCCAAAACCAAACACTCAGGCATTCCCTCTTTGCTGATTCCATGTAAACTACCCAAGTTCCTGCCCCTTCCTTCTCAGACATGTCTGATTACTAAGCCAAACCTTTTTTGTTTAGCCCAATGTCAATGTGTGTGGGGTGGTGATGGTGGTGAGCACACACTGGTGTTGGCCCCCTGTTACAATTTTCTATTCCCAGCCAAGCATATATGTGACCTCCTCCAGTCCTGGGCTCTGTGAAGTAAAATCTGGTTCTTGCTTTCAGCAGACACTCTTCAACCTTTAGTCCTGCTTCTTTTTTTTTTCTTTTTTTCCCCTTTATTTTCTGAACATTGCTCTGACTCACACAGGCCTGTGCTGCAATAGGAATAATTCAGAGATGGCACAAAGACAGGAGTCTGGGCAAGACATCCTTAGTAATGTAGCTGAAAATGTAGTGACCTCCATGGAGCTTCTGTATTTTATCCTGAAGAATGAGCCTAAACCCTGTATCTCCCAGATGGTGCCAGCCAACCTTTGCATACACAAAGGAGTTTTTCCTAAATCTTAGGAAGCATTTGATTCCCATGGACAGGTGAAACTCATCAGTGTAGCACACAACACAGTTCTCAGGCGGGCACTTTTCTGTTGCAGGAGCTTCCCGTGTCTGCAATCCAAGCTGATGTAGAGCTGGATCTCCCAGTGCTGCTGCTGACAGTGAGGCCACCCAAACCCATTACAGGTCAGGACTGATTCTGTATGTGCAGCCTGCAGCCCGTTTCAGGTGGCAAAGGAATCATGGCCCCTATAAATACAGAACAGGTCAGAAAGTTTCAGTAACCTCCTCCCTGGTCCTTTCCTGACCTGTCTTTCTAACTACATGTAATCCTGTAGTGGGAGTTGCCTCCTACCAGACTATCTCACATGTCACCTTTGCCAGCACAAAATACTTCAGGGTATCTCAGAGTGGGTGTCATTACACCCTTGGCTTCAGTGTCATTGGAGAGGGAGGAGGCTGCTTCCTAGATCCTAGCAGTACCCCTAGTTCATCACTGAGTCCTGGATTTATAGAAAAATGCCAAGGATGGGGAGGGGACAGACTTTATGCTGGGAAAATGCCACAGAAAGGCAAGGTGAGCAGGATCCTCAGAAGTCTTCCCCTAATCCCTGCCTTCAAATACTGGAAAATGGACTAGAGATGTGGAAAGTCCTACTGAAGATAAAGTGTGTCCTCTGTGCTTGAAGACAATGCCAGCCCCAAATACCTTCATGGTGTCTGCTTCTCCAGGGCTGTGCCTTTTCCCTCTGTGTTCCCAATGCAGGCACTAGTTTTAAAGACCCTTTGGATGCCTTGAAGGAAGTGGATGATGACAGCATGCTTGGCTTGGGGTACAACCACCTAATCAAGGATTCCCAGTGGGAGCTGCACGAAGCAATCTTCTGTAGCACTTACCGGGAGTATCTGGAGGGTCAGGGCGTGACCAAGGAGGAGATCCCCAGGTGAGTGGGAGCACCAACCAGGATTTCAGTCCACGAGTCATCCACACAGGGCACTGGGCACTCATAGATGGAAGCCCCTGTCTTAGCTTTGCTTCCTTCATCCCAAGGCTTCAGGGCAGGGGGCTGGAGCCATGCCAGGGCTTGTCACAGTGCTGCCTACTTATCAAAGCCTTTCTTTTACATGTATTTCTTCCTTTTTTCAGACATGCTACCTTTCATTTCCTCCTGCCTAGCCGGATCCTGATGGGACCAGAAATGGAAGTACAGCCAGGTAATCCAAATGGACAAAAAGCTGTTAATCTGTGAAGCACGGTCGTTGCATGACACTGAGCTCCAGTGAGAGCTCAGTGGGTCTGGCTTGCATCCACTCTGTAAATTCCATCTCCAAGGACATAGGCCTTGGTAAAACTGTCAGCTCTAAGACTTATAAGTCAGTTATCAGCATGGGGTAAGAATCTCCGTAGTTTAAAAAACTCCCACTACCTCCCCCCTGAAAAAAACACCAAGCAAGCCCCCCCCAAAAAATGAAAAAGAAGGCATATAGTCAAGGTAAAAATGACAGAGGAGAGGTTATTCTGGTTTAGTTTCTGTGGGAGCAGAGCTTCTCTCAGGGGAACTATGAAAGCTCTAATGAGAGCTTTCTAATGGTGTTTTGGTGTCCTGGATTGTTCCTTTCTTTGTCCCCAGTCTTCTTCTCTTTTTGTCATCCCCTTCTCTGTACCAGATATTCCAGTTGGCATCGGTGTGCATTGGGATGGAAACCATAATTTCTGCTTGTACTTACTTAACCATTCTCTCAAGGGGAAAGCAGGTAAGAATGTTTTGCTTTTTCTAGCAGAGCACTCTGTGGGGAGTGGGAGTGTTCTGTGGCCAATGGCTGTCATTCTGCCAGGTCTTCATGATTCAGGGAAATGAGGAATTGGGAGGAGAGCTGACTCATATCTTGTGGGTTAGGCTGGCATTTGGATTGTGGGGCTCAGTGTTGCACAGGCTGGAAGTGTTTTTAGTGAAGCCACTCTGGCAGGAGGCTGCAGAATGGTGCATGTTTAATGGGGAAAATGGATGTTAGTACCATGTGAGGGAATGTTCTGCACCTTCTCACGTCGTCTCTCTTCATGCCACTCTGTTTAGATTCTGATCTGATGCCTGATGTTGTGTGGCCATGTGCTGCTCCAATTGCATGCTCGGCTGTCAGTTCCTGCTCCAGGTACCTGGCACTGGCAGGTGAAGATGCAACAATAACTATCTGGGATAAACACCTAGGTGAGCTTGCCCTTTAGGACTGTATATTGGGATCACTGTCGATAAATTAGGTCTTTGCCTAGGAGTTTGAGGCTCAGACTTAGTGTAAATTAGGGGCTGGTAGTGAGTCTACAAGCAAATCTGGAAGTAGTTTGGATTCAGTTGTCCATTGGATGCTTGGCCAGAAGTTGCCAGCACAGAATGACTGCCCTGGCCTTTTCAGAACCCATCCAGGGCAAGGCATGGCCTGGAACTGCTGCAGCAAGGACTGGTCACAGTCTTTCCTCGAGGCTGTGAGACAGTGACGGTCACTGCTTTGCCACTGCACTCTCAGGTCATCTTTGAGAGTGTTGTGTCATCACAGTTCAGGCTGCCATCAGTGCTGGTGTCATCCTGCCATGATGCAGGGACTCTCCTGGCAGAAGAATCTTCTTCTGCCATCTGCTTGTTCTCCCTCTGAGTGGGCCACACTCCAAACTAAGCTTTGCTTGGATAAATTACCAGTTCCTTTTTTCTTCCTTCCTCAGGATACCCACTGTCTGTGACTGCCATTCTAGAGGAACGTTTCATCCGTAGTATCCACTTTCTGTGTGGCTCTGCAGCTGCCAGTGATGAGACACCTGGTACAGATCCTGTCTGTCCTGGTGCAGATCCTGTCTGTCCCATCATACAGCTTCTAGTGCTGTGTACAGACAGCTCTTTCTATTTGGTGAAAGCACCCCGGGCTGGGAAGTCCAGCATCACACTCCTGGCAGACAGGTGAGGTAGACTCTGACAGACCTCACTTCAGCCATGGTTATAGTGGTCAGGTCTAACAGGGAGCCCCAGATTTCTCTGGAGTAGAGAGCTTCCTACTGCTCTTACCCAGATGGCTCTGCCATGCTGCTGTCAGCAGCAAGTGCGGTTTTGCTAGTGCTAAAATCTGGTGGTTTGCCAGAATTAAGGGTGTTTCCGGGTTCTTCTGTGCACCAGAACACAAATACTTCTAGCACAGCTCCAGGGCTCACGGTGAAGTATTTGTATCTGTGCCAGGTACCCAGGGGAATTTTTTTCTTCTCTCTTCTGCCCTTAACAGAGTAACTTCCCCCTAGAAGTCAGAATAAACATTTCTTGCCATCTTTCTATCATTTTTGGGTTCACTTATCCCCTTGGTTTGAGGAGAAGGAAAGCTATTGCTCTGAAGACTCTGGATTCATGCCTCCATGGCATTTGTATCTCCAATGTAGTTCCTAGGCAGGTTTGCACAGGGGTGGGCCTCGGGGGTTCCTGCCTGGGATGAGACAGGCTTTGTCTCTAGAGGGAAGGGGCTTTGTTGGGACTTTAGGCCACCCAGCATGCTGAAAACTGCCACTGTCATTATCACAGCTTCTCAGTACGTGCCAGGTACATGCAATAGCAGCATAAAGCTGTGTCTCTTTTACAGGCCTGAAAATCCAAATCTTACTATCAGTGCAGTGGTGCCTGTCCTGGCCTTCCCCAGTGCAGTGAGTATTACTGCCAGCTCTCTTAACAACTGGGTGGGAATACATGTCCAGCTGTGCTGGGATCTTGTTTCCAGCAAGGATGGTAACTGGGTGCCTAGAAGATAAAGACAAGGGCAATCAGATACAGTTCTTCCCTCACATCCTTTCCAAGCCTCCAAATATTTTTAGCATGAAGACTTCCTGCACCTGTTACAGGTCTGTGTGTAGCTGGTAATGCTCACAGGAATTATCTTCCATGGTGTTACTCAGTATCCCCTTGCACCCATGTCCTCTAACTGGCCACTGAGGTGCACATGGACAGGTCCAGCTGGGAGGTGAAAGGGTTCAGCCATGAAGTTTCAGGCATCAGGGTCAAATATGAGAGGGCATCCTGGGGAGGAACACAAGTCCAGCCAGACCTTTCAAGTGGCCTCAGAAAGTTTTCAGGCATGAGAAGGAAAGGACTAAAAGCCACTCACCATAGCAGCCATGCAGAAGGCTGGATCTGGCTCATTTCTAATGTATTCTGTTGCCCTTTTCTAATCCCAACCTTCAGCATTTTCAGTCCAAGTTCCCTGCTAGGCCTGTTTTTGATCTGCTGTGGCCCTATGACTGTGGGACAGGCAAAGAAAACAGCATCATAGTTGGGGATATGAGGTCCTGAATGTCATCCCATGAACTTTACAGAAAATGTTTCTCACTTCTTTTACACCTACGAGTCAATTTTGGTGCTTCAGGTCCTGATCTTCTCCTGGGATGGCACAGTGTCCCTGATGAACACTGACACATCACAGACTGTTTACTGCTTCTGCACTCCACCTTCTCATGCTGTAGCACCCCCCTGGCAGCCAGTGTTCACAGTGGACAGTATGAACTGCTGCCTGCTGCTTCGAGGTGGGTGATACCTTTGGGTGCTCACAGATACACCATCACTGGGCGCATTCAGCTGTGCACTGATCCTTGGTAGTTCTTGTTGGATGACTCCTGATGCAGTAGCTAACTCTTCTTGTTTCTGTCCAGGAGATGAGCAGCAGCAGGAAGATGAATTGGCCCAAAGCAAAGCCGCTCAGAGCACCATCTTCCTTTTTGACTTCAATTCCTGCCCACTGAAGGAGGCTTTCCCAAAGAAACCAGATTTGTCTCTCAAATCTTTGCAGGAGCTGAAGTGGATTGAGAGATGTAACATTTTCTTACGTGATAGGTTTCACTTTCTGCCAGAGAGGTAAGTGCACCTGCATTATTGTAAGCTGTGGTGTTGCTGAGTTCATGCAAGGTCTCACCCTGGAGCTTCTGGGTTGTTCTGAGTGCTGTGACAGATTTGTGTCTGAGTGAGGTTGGTGTACAGGCAGCTGGATTCCTGACAGCCACCCAGAACCCTTCCTCCTCTCCCTTCTGTCCTTCCTAGACAGCTTCAGCTGTAAGTCAGGATGCCTGGAGCAGGCTTGTCCTTCCAGGTAGAGAGGGCTTGCAAGTTCTAATGTGTTTTTGTGCAAAAGTTTGTGCAAGTTTGTCAGGGAATATGATCCTCACGTGTTTGCATATTCCTTTTGATCCCTTTGATCTCCCAGGTAGAGCTGGGATCTCTTTGTACCTCTCTCTTCCCCTGCATTCCCGGGTTCGTGTGATGTTTACATAGGTTTGTGTCGGAGATTCCTCGGTTCGAGGTGGTCCCCGGCAGCCTCGGGGATGATGCATTGCGTCGATGCTGTCGTTAGATGGCGCTGTGACACCTCTTTTTGGGGTCCTTTGCCTTGAATTCTCTTGGGAACCCGGCGCTTGATCCATGTCAACATTTTGCATCTTCTTTTCACTATGCCTTAATTCTCCAAATTGAAACGGGACAGGTGGGTGCAGGTGTGACCTTATAGCACATATTACCTGGCAGCCTTCCCTAATTCCTTGTCTCCAGGGTGAATCCTGTGGAGTTGTCTGGTTAGTTAAGTGCAGAAAAGTGCTATCCTATGCTACCAGCCACCAGTTCTGTTCCTCCTGGAGAGGAGAGGAGACCCTTGTCTGCCTTATACCAGAAAACCGGGCAGACATCACCTCCAGAATATCTTGCTCCCTGGGAACTGAGAGCTGAAGCCAGAGCAGTGCAAATACAACTGCACTGTGACCTGTGTCTACAGACATCTACAGACAACAGAAATTCAGAGGTCCTTGCTGTCAGGAACAGTAAACTTGAGTGTTGATTGGCATGAGGGGATCACCGAGGTTTTTCAGACACAAGAAGTAGAACTGCTTAATTGGTAGTGAGCCCCAGGGGCCCTTGGGGGAGTTGTCTGAGCACTGGGGGAATGTCAGGGACTGTTTTTGTTTTAACCACCCTTGTTTCCCCTTTTTAGGCAGCAGGTACTGCTGGAAATGGAGGAGCAGGAATACTGGGATTGTCTGCAGGCACAAGCAGCTGCCATGGACAATGAGAGAGAGAAAGTGAAGGGAGAGAAGAAGCAGTAGCCAGCCTTGCATCCTGGGGGCCAGGCTCATGATCCAGCACTGACATTTTGATAGACACTCTATTCCAATCATCTCTCTCCCAGCGACCTGGAGCATCAGAGCAATCTGGTATGTTACAATAATACAGAGGACCTTAATAAAGTCTTTTCTCCATTAAAAGTCTCTTGCTCTTCATATGACTGGCATTTCTTCAGACTCTGATTTTCTGTCTTTGTGTTGCTGGAGCTCACCAGTGGGTCTCATTTTCAGCTCCTACCCTGATGGGCAGCCAGCAGCATCCTTGTGTTTAACCAGAGACCTGGTCCTTTCAAAGGAGGCAGCAAATTGGCTGTGGAGGTGTCTGTCATCCCCCAAAGCATAGCAGTGCTAAGCAGAAGTGACACTGCAGAGTGTGACAGGCCTGACACAGGATGTTCTGCAGTTGTTTCTTTTGGCTTCAAAGCAGGAAGTTTTGGGATAAGACCACTTAGGATTACAGCCTGGAAACCCTATGAGAAAGCTTCAGTATTTTTACAACTGATCATGCTTCCAGGATGATTGCCTAACCCACAAAGAATCTGACAAATCTCCCAGGAACTACTCCAATCTGTGTGCATGGGAGAGGGCTTTTTTCCCCCAGGTCTCTCTCTAGTGCCTCCCCCAAAGTACAGGAGTGCATCAATGCAAGGTGCCAGGGATTCGGCACAGAGTGAGCTGTGTAGATGCTCCTATGCCAAGGTCCCATTTCAGTTTTTTACAGCAAGTTGTCTTGTTTTGGGCCAAGTTTTGATGAGAGCTTTCAGCTAATCCCCTGGAAATAAAGTCAGCCACTCTGTTGGGGAGGTAGGAAAAGGGAGAAGCATTTCATTTGTTTCACAGTCTCACATGCCTGTCTTTGCTCTGGAGAAGGACAAGATATTTGAATTGAACCTTCCTATTTGCTACCTTCGTGAAGGCTCTGAGGGCTGTAGTAAAAGCTTTTGTGCTGTCATTTTCCATCTGCCACAGATTACAGCTTCACAGCTCATCTGATTGTTATGGATATTGGGACTGGGCTGTGTGAGCTCTTGCCATCTGCCTCAGTTCGAAGTCAGGTGGGTAAGCCCAAAAACCACCCTCAATTCCTGTTTAAACCAAGCCACCTGGGTCAGCACTGAAGTGAACAAGGAGCAATCCCTGATCCTTCCTTCTGTTCTTGCTGTGGTGGCCATACAGCTTAATTATTTTGTTTCTATGGTACTTTCAGGAACAATAGACCTTCTGCCGTAGCCAGGCATAGGGGATGACTCAGGGCAGGAATTCCTATTCCTACATTGCTTCTCATGCTGCAGAAAGCCAGCACAACTGATATGTGGCCCCTTGAACAGCATTGGGTCTAGTTCTTGCTATTTGTGCAAATATAACGGGCCTGGGGATCTGTGCCATTAATCCTAGCCCATCTGCTTTCCATCCAGAAGAGGAGCAGGACTTTCCTGGCATCAGAAGAGGCAGGACAGGATCTGCTGAAGGGTTAGACGTACTGTGCATCCACCAGTTTCTGTGCATTCCTCTCAAGATGTACTTGTTTGTTTGCAGTTCGAATTTGCTCTAAGATTCTAATCGTGCTTGGCCAAGATAACCAGGAGCTGGCAGGCCCCACAGAGAAAGGAAAACAACAAGCAGCTGCAGGAGGCTGATGAAGAGCCTTTGTTTTAACTCATGATTTCAGCGGGGGACCATTTGTTTCCTGCTTCTTCGAGGGATACAGAAAAATTGGCATGATCAGTGTGTTGACATGTGTGTTGGTGATGGAGCTCTGTGCTGAGCTCCACAGCATGTTCTGGAGACAAACACAGGCACCTGACTGCTTATTCAGAGACAATGCCCTTGGCAGCTACGCTTTCATTCCCGGTCACTCTACAGCCCTGGGCAGCTGTGGGTCTGTTCCAATTTCAGCTGTTCTGCTGCTGGAAACTACTGAAAGGCCTTGAGTGTTATCATATATACATATATATATATATCTCACCATCAAAAGATGAAACTGTGAATTCTGGCTGGGCCAGCTCCTAGCTCAGTGCCAAGTTCAGTGAACTCAGCGGTGCTGCCAGGGTATAATAGGAGCAATTTGGCTCTGTATTTTAAAAAATGTAAAAGAAAGGTAAAAAGATCAGTTGATGGATAGAGAAGGCTGTGAGGGAGGAAGAGGGGCTCAGAGCCACAGAGAGGCGCTCAAGCAGCATCATTCCAGCAGAGCCAGGTTCCTGCCCAGCCGGGTGGAGATGGTTTCTCTGCGCGAGAAGGGAGACGAGGCTGTCGTTTAATCTCGCTAAATTATCTGCTGTTCTCTGCAAGAAGCCAAATCTCATCTTACTTCTTTGCATACTTGCCTTTTCTGTGAAGGCAGAGGAAATCAGAGGCTGACCTGATCTGATTCCCCCACTCCCAGGGCCAGCAAAAGTTTGGGCTGTTTGGGTAAACCACTTCT
>NW_008239758.1:5130158-5147433 GCF_000691975.1 Corvus brachyrhynchos | reverse complement strand
AGAGCTGAAGTGCTGTGTGCTCCAGGATCTGCACTCCTTGTTGCCTGTGTTGCCAATTTTAATGCAAAAATCCACGTATCCTGTAGTGTCTAACCACATAAACCTGAAGCCATCCTGAGGAGGAAGCTGCAAAGACCTCTGTGTCCTACCTGGGGGAAATAATGTCCCTGTAAGACACTGCGGGACATGCAGTGGTGCCTGGGGCAGGACAGTCCCAGCAAGCTCTTTCTCAGTTTGCTCTGAAGTAGCAAGGGAAGGTAAAGCTGCCTCCCCTGCTCTATGAATTTGTGTCTAGATATAGGTAGACCATGTACTGCATCCCATTCCTAATTTCTGAAATAGCTCTCGTTGTCCAAACTAGTGTTGCCTCATTACCTCTAATGCCAGTTCCCTGTACCAGGGTGCAGTTTCTCATCTTCCTCTGAGTCCAGGCTATTGCTGTTGGATTGTGCTGTTCAGCCAAGCCATGCAGATCAACTCTTTTAATCTTCCCTAATGCATTGTGCCAGACATCTCAGTCTGGTTTAATCTGGGGCTTCTGCAAACCCTTCCAGTTTGTCCCGGTTTCTGTTCCAGTATGATGGTCACCAGTGTTTCTGGTACTGCTCTATCTAGGGCCTGGTACAGTGTTTGTGTGTGGTCTCACATGGGGAGCCAGGTTCTTCTGGCCTTAATACCAGATTTTGCAAGAGCAGGACAATTGGCTGGGATGAGAAAAGAGCCACGTTTTTGAGGCCAAGATACAGGATGAAGTTGGCTGAGCTTAGCTGAGGGTGCTCGAGAGATAAGAGATCTGCACGATGAGGAGGGGGATGCTGCATTTTGGCTCCTGCCCCGTTGGATTTACAGGCACTCCATGCAGCTGAAGACAAACAGTGCTTGTGCTCTGAGGAACTCACACCCTACACAAGCCAAGTGCTGGGCCTGGGGTGTAGAGGAGCAGACTCGTTGTGCCGTAGGGGGGGATTTGTCCTCGCAGGAGCCAAGCCTTCACGTGGCACACCTCTGTGCGGTGCCATGTGTTGGCTCGGCCCCAGGAAGGTCCACGGTTTAAGAGAAGGGGAAGGCGAATGACTCATGTCACTGCAGGGCTGCAGATCAGACAGGAGGGAAATGTACAGTGTCTGAGTAGTGAATTGGCTGTGCTGCCAAGTTTGAAACACTTCCACTGCCTCAAGCTCGTCAGACTGAACAGTTCATTTTATTAGAAGCTTCAGGTCAGCCCGCTCGGGCAAACAGCAGCCCTTCTTCATGTGAAGGGCTGGATTGTTGGAGGGAGAAGGAATAAATTTGTGTTGTAAGAGGGTGTTCACAGGAAAAGGAGATCTGTAGGGGCAAAACAGCAAGGCCTGCACTCAGCAACGAGGAAGATACACTAATCAGGCAAGGAAGACGAACCTGCTAGGTTGCAATCCTGACCTAACAACCAATTATAGGATAATATAGCACAGCAATACAGGGTAAACACTAAGTGGAGGATGCTTCCGAATTAATTCCATTTTGAAACACAGCAATCATTTAAAGACATCCGGCATCCTAATTTTAAGTTGCTCATCACTGATGCCAGCACAGCCTGTGGTCAGTCGTCACAGTTGTTAAACTACCTGTGCTGTTTGAATTTGCACCCTGTTTCTGACCTGGATAGGTCACGTTCCAGCCTCCAGCTTGTTGGGTCTCTGGGAGATGGAAGACTCCACCAGCAAAAGGTGTGGTTTTCATGGAGGGACTTTAAGCTGAGTGTGGGTGCAAAGCAGATGTAGGGAGACTAAAGAGGCCGCAGTGTCCATGGGGGACCTGAGCAGTGGGTTCAGGTTAGAGGTGAGGGGAAATTTGCACTGGCTGTGGAGGCAGCATAAGTGTGTATTTCTGGGGAGTCATGCAGCATACATCAAGTGGAGGGATCTCTTCTGGCCAGGGAGACTCACTAAGACAGGGGCACTCTTGAACTTCTTCTAGCCCAGGTTCCCTGTGATTCTCAGTTTCTGGAAGTGAAATGGACTGGGTTCCTGAAGTGTTTCCCACACATTCCACATTTGGGTCCTCTCTCTCTTTGAAGGCTATAACATACAGAAGGAAATGAGAAAAGCATTTCACACGATTCTTGGGACAGTGCAGAGAGGCAACAGGAGCAGGGATACAAACCACAAAAAAGATTTGCAGTTGTCCAAATGGGAATGGGATGTTCGGTTCCATCTAGCAGCTTTTGCTCTTTATGGATCTCCCCCGTGACAGACTCCTGGCAGAGACGGAGGCAGCAGTGGTGGATGAGACAGGACTAAACAGATCTGCCAGGTTGTACTTCCCTCCTGGTTCAATAACTCGGATCCTTTGTGCTTCCCAGTGAGCAGGCAGTGCCTACTATGGTTTTGTCATTTTTTCTCCTGGTCCTGTCTCTGTGGAAGTTCGTATTTTAGCAATTCATTTTCCTAAAATTATTTCTGCTAAAAGCATTACCAGAAAGTCCCTTGGCACTGGCAAGTGTTTGCAAAGGCTGAGTTGTGTTGATCAGCGTTGCAGACAAGTCCCCTTCCAGCAGATTAAATCAGAGCCAGTGCTGCTGAGTGGAGTAAAAAGGGGTAAGGCAGGTATGAGTGATAAAAGGAGAAAGCCATGAGTTATTTGGCTTTGCTATGATCACCGTAATCAGTGGTTTTCAGGAACAAGCTGTATTTTTCTTCAGTGCACATTACCAGTGTTGTAAATCATCATTCCTCAGGGATCAGAGAGGCTGAAGTTATTTACTTGTTGGAACCAGAGTGAACAAATAGAGACTTACACATTTCCTTTACAAAATGAATCTGAAGCCTTCCTCTGTATATTCTCCACCTCTTGAGGGAAAACCTGAAATCCAGACCTGGACTTTACACTTGCATCTTGCTATGATCATACTGATCCCCATCTTCCAGACTGGGGAAGAAACTGTAAAGCCTAGCTGCCATTTAGGCTACCTGTTCTGCTTTTGTGCTTCCATTTAGTCAGCCTTAACAGCAGTTTTTCTTTCTGAATGCATTAAGACAGTTTCATTACAGCATAATTATTTTGTGTAAAGAAATGCATCTTGTTGCCTCATACCACAGCTTCTGGAGGAAAAATGCTAATGCAGCCTGCAGTTTGATTATCATTGTGGTGACAGTTGTTTTCCCATTTAATTTTTACTTTGCTTTCATTCTCTGGGAACAGAGGGATGGCTGGAGCCCCTCTCCCTCTTTCAAAGATGCCACGCTGCAGCTAGGAAATATTTAGCAAGGCACTGGGGCAACACAACAGACACATAAAAGGCACGTAATGAAATACAATGAATTGTTGGTGAAAAGATCAGCCAATTAATTATTTCAGCTGTTACAGCACAAAACCCCCCATATTCCCTTCCCCAAAGGTAGATCAAGTGCTGTTATGAATTCCTAAATCCTCTTTAGAGAATTTAAATGCATCATCCAGCTCTAAGCTGTGGACTCACGTAGTATTCCAGTAATAATATTTTCCCAAGGATGAACTGTTCCTGAGCAGAATGGCCACTGAAGTGCATTTCATATGTAAGGGATTTCAAGTTAGCAGGAGCTTATGGTTCTAGAAGTAAAGTTTGTATCATCTGTCAGAAAGCTAAATATTTCCCCAAGAAGTTTGTAAAAAATCCAGTGGTTTTCAAATTTTGAATAAAACCCCCGTGTACTTTTACTTGTCTTTGTTAACTTATTGCAGACACAGGGTGAAGAAGGAATAAGAACTCTAAGGAAGAAGGTTTATTTTTTAAAAATTTTTCTCAAAGGAGAAATACTGCTGCATTTTGTTTCATTAGTTAAAAAAATTACAATCCTTTTCACTGGAATCGTCTTTTGAGCAAAACTTGTTTCAGTGCTTTCATGTACATCCTCAATACTTTAGGAAAGAGCAGAGATGTGGTTTGCAAAAGAAATGAATGATTTTGGATGCCTTTATCTCATGTACTCAACTAGAGTTCCTTCAAATGGACTGTTTTCCCTGTACCCCAAAGGCCTCCTTCAAAGCAAATCAGAGTGTCTTGAGATTTTCAGATGAACCTAAGATGCATTGAAGATTTGGCTATCATTCATGTGAAGAAAGAACCAAGTTTTCCACTGCCCCTTAAAATTTCCCTGGGCTGAAGCTGCAAATGCCATTGGGCAGTTTCAATGTACACCTGAGCCTGTGACATGAACTTCCCTGGGTCAAATTCACTCCTGGAATGGGTCAACTTCAGTGGATTTACACCATGGAAAAAAAATAATTCCTATTTAAATCAACAGGAAGGAACTTCAGCTAACTGCAGCCGTGCTGAGGATTTGTAGGTGGGCAGAAGGCAGGTGCCTCCATACGTCCCTCAGACATTGCATCAGGGGTGCATTTGCAGAGCCTTTTGGCTTCACTGCTTCAGAAGCAGGGTGTGGTAATCTGCCATGGCTCTCTGCACCTCCAGGCCAAGGCAGAGCCTCGTGGGCTCCCACCCAAAGCCCCTTTGCTGGAGCACCATGGCCACCCCAGCTCTGAAATGCAGCCAAGCAATGATTCTGTTTGTCAGCCTACACGAACATCAAGTTCCCTGAGCTGAGCCTTGCGTTTGCTGCAAGTCCTTGGGCAGAGCCCAGGGTCTGGGATCAGAAGCTGAATGGGGCTGAAATTGTGGACACATCTGCAGTCACTGAGCCCACAGCCCTCCCTGCTACAGCTCTGTGCTGGTGACAAGTGGCTCGTGTGAATGAGACTGTCTGGCAGAGACAACACAGCCAGTGCCCAGGCAGGGGCAGGAACCTGGAAATTGCCTCCCGCTGGCAGCACATTGCTGAGATAGTATGGGGAGGTTGAACTAAATCTACTGGAAATTCAGGGGCCTTCTGGGAAGGATGCTGAAGAGGGCAGGGAGCTGCAGGATGTCTCTTTTTGAGGAACAAATGCGTTTTATGCAATCATTTTAGACCCCCTCTTGGCTTCAGTGCTGTCCCCACAACAGTGAGGCTGATTATTTGTGCTAATGTCCTCATCTCTGGTGAACAATATTGGTGCTATATTTAATATGAGAGAGGGTTATTACAGTATTATCCAGAATGAGCCATAACCATTATAGGTTGCTCTGTGTCTCAAAGCTAGTTTTAATTAAAGATGCCAATAACTTTGGAGGTGTTTGACTTCTGGAGTTGAGACAAAGAAGATGCTCAGGTAGTTTCATTTGGTTGTACAATGAATTATTAGGAGGGTGGAATCAGGTTCACTGACAGCAGAGCCCTGCACTTTCTGTGTTATCTGTGAGAGTCCACAGAGCCTGACTGGCCTTCCCAACACGTGCATATATTTGGGAGCAGGTTATCATTTCCCACAGGCCCATGGAAGGAGAGATGTTATCCTCCCTCACACCACTCAACTTGATTTTATTATGAGGCAAAACGTGAAGTGGGACTTTATGTTGCTTGGGGTGCCATTTGAACAAACTCCCTGTTAGCCAGGAAGAAAGAACTGGCTCCTCAGAAATTGCTTGGTCTGAAGTAAATTCTGAGATTTTCCAGCTCCCTCCCAAGCTTCAGCAAGTCTGGACTTCACATCTGCTCTGCCAGCACGTGCAATGGAACACAAGGTCACATCTCCCTTTACCTGCAGCAAGTAGAAAAGCTCCTCACAAGGGTGCTATTAAAAGACTGAAATGAACATGCAATTAGAGATCAGAGAAGCCTTCTGCAGGAAAGTGCTAATTACTCCAATCAGAGATTCCTGTGTCTCTCTCTACCTGTGCACATCAGAGTTCAAGCTTTTGGTAGTCGCAGCAAACTTGGAAAATCCATTTATATCCACACCTGATGGCTGGTATAAGTGACATAATCGATCTGCTTTGCTTAGACCTTTGCCCATGTCCTACACAACCTCAACAGTCAAACGCAGCAGAGGTGAGCTCAGGGCTGAACTCAGGCAGTTTGCAGTTGGATACATTCTTTGGTTTGAAATGATTGCCCCCTTCACCATGTACCTCCACCACCCTCTCACGCTCTGTGGATGTGCCTGATGAGTTACAGGGCACATTCCTAGGAGGGAAAGGGGAAATAGTCTGTGATTTCATGTGCTTTAATGCAATTTTGTGAAGAGGGGACCACTTCAACCCTAGAACCAAAAAGGAGTAATGAAGAATTAAATAACCTTTTCCACCCTCTTCCTCTGCCTGTGCTTTTTCTCCTCAATATCACGTGGTACGTGACAAGTTTTCTTCCCTGATGGAAGTCACTGGGCAATTTCCCCACCTCAAGTGCTGATGGGTGCCCTTCCATATGCCAGTATGCTTAGTACTGTAATCACTACCTCCAGGAGAACAATCATCTCCGGTTTACACTTCCAGGAGTTTTACACTCAGATTTTCAGCCTGTCCCTTTCCTTGGAGTGCAGAAACAATCCTGCCCCATTACATGGTTTGAATAATCTGGAATCCTACCAAGTCATCCATCTCATTGTTGACATAATATCATTAGAGGTCTTTGTAAGAAACTGTATGAACTTTGGCTTTATTTTGGTATCTAATCAGTACACATTGAGTCAGAATTAGCACCGTAATATGAGAAAAAAGACAGTGCATTTGTTTGGGAAAATGCAGGCAGGCAATGATGGTAGGTGTGAGTGATATTCTTTCTTAGCTGCGCCATGAAACCATTTTTTCTGAGCCTGAAACTTCAGTCTCAATTTCCTTAATAGCCAATTCTTTCATTTTGTTCTCCTTGTTCAGCCTTAAAAGTTATTTACAAGGTACTTCTAAAAGCATGTGATTTAGGCTGCTCTAATGCTTCGTTTGTTTTTGTCTCATCAAATTGCCTGCTGCCCTGCAAGTAGTGGCCAAATCAGACTGAAATTAAAAAGGTGGTGGAATATGCCCCAGTCTCTCCTCAATCAATACCAGCCTAAATTACTGCAAACCTGGAGCCTTGGTGCATGTAATACATCATTTTGTAACCCCATAAATTGCTTTTAGCCAGTCTCTTCTGATTTCTCTCTAATGGCCTTTCAGCTGAGATCAAGTGTAGCATCAGTTCTGCATCAGCTGTGTACCCTACACAGGGACTGCCTCACACTGGCACTGGGATGAGCTCAGCCAAATGGGGAGAACTCCTCGATGCTGGTCATTTGGAAGCTGCTCTGAGATGCCTCCCCTCTGTGAATCGCATTCAGAGAGCCAGTACCTGGCTGCCACAGACTGTGAAGTCCTGCCCAGGGCTGGGTTCTTATCTCATTCTTTTTTCAAGGAAGTGAGGAAGGGAGGTGGAGAGATGACACTGGAATTCGTTATTTAACCCCTGGATCACATGGCCCCACAGCACTAGCCCTTGCCATGATTTCTTCTGACTGAATGGAGCAGTTTCAATCCCCAGTGGGGACCTCCAAAAGCCACAGCTCTTTCCATGGTCTCAGCAGCCACAGCTGGAGAGGCAGCACCCTGGGCAGTGCCTGTTCTGCTCGTGGATCATCCCTTTGCTTGCACGGAGCCACGTGTGACTGGAAGAGCAGGTGTTGAGCCTCCCCTCCTCCTGAGAGAGCCCTGCAGCTTCTGCTGAGATGGAAGATCCTCACCATCTGCCAGTGCTGCTGGCCTGGCCACGCCACTCTCTTCCCAGCAGGATTGTGCCTGTGTCACAAATCCCACAGCAAGAGAGGCCCTGCCCTGCCTGTGGACCAGTCACCTCTGCAGCTGAGCTGAGAAGGTGATGGGCTCTGAGAGAGCAGCTTGATCCCTTCCACTGGCCCTTCCCAGAGGCTGTGTCCACAGAGTTACTGTCAAGTAACTTTTGAGAGAGACGAGTTAAGCCCAGCCCAACCAGAAGCAGGACCAGCACTGCATCTCTTCGAACAGGACTCTTGCCTTTGATGCCTTTCCCCATGCTCGACCCCTTTTCTGTGGCTGCTTGCACAGTGATCCCAGTTTCTGGAGACACCCCCTCATTTCCCATGAGCTGTGCTGCAGAGAGACATCTGCTCTGGGCGCAGCCCCTGCACCCACCCATGCCCCCTCCCTGGGACACCCACAAGCTCCCACTTGCTTCTGGGGTGACCCACTGGGGACTCGCAGGCTCCTTGTTCCAGAAAATACAGTAAAAGGAAATTGGACAGACTTTGCAGGACTCCACCGAAAAGAAGTATTTTTACAAGAAAATAACGAGAACTTTAAGAAGAAAAGGTTTAACTTTTGGCAAAGAAAGATGTGTTCTGTGTGTGTCTGCTGAACTGCCAAATATGCATGGCATTGAGAGCAGCTCCTCTTCTCTTGGCTCTTCTGTTCCACTTTTCCCTGGTGATTGTCTTAAAGAGCTATTAGTTCTGGGAAGAACTATGGAATAAGCTGTAATTTAAGTACAGCCTTGGTCTGTGTTGGTGCAACGTGCAAGTCAAGTGATTCCCTGGGCTGGGAGAGATTCTATGAACTGAATTACTCATAAGATGCTTGAAATTTGTTGACTTGATCAGTGCAACTTTTAACACTCTGAAATGTCAACGTAGGCTGCAGAGCTCAAAACACTTTCAGATGTTCAGAGATGGTCAGAGATCAGCTTTCCCTATCAGAAGTATCAAACACCCCCTCCTTCTACCAAAACACAATCTTTTTATAAACATCTTAATAGGAAAAACCGGCGTGCTATTGGAGGCCAGAAATGCAAATGTCCTATTTGAAGCTGGCATTTTAAAATGAAATGAAAATTTCCATTTTGGTTTGTTTTCAGTTTTCCCAAGAGGAACACCATCATTTTCCCACTGGAACAGCTGCCTTCCTTTCAAATGATTTTTACTTTGGAAGAAAACTAATTTTTCTCTTGGGACAGGAGATACAGGGGTCAGTCTCAAAGAAAACAAATAATTTCTGAGACTCTGGGAGAAGATGCCATGTTTCCCTCTGTGTTCCAATGCCCCTTTTCCTGCATAAGCCACGTGTACATAAAGAAAGACACAAAGGGGCAGTGTGTGCGTTGGGGCAAGACTCACACAAGCAGTGGCAGAGCAAACCATGAGTAACTGGCCTTTATTTTTCTAGGAACTGAAAACCAGATGCAACCCAAATCAAGTCAGGGTGGGATTTCCCAGCTCTGGCTGCTGAGGGAGAGAGCAGTGTAAACACTTTGAGGTTTGCTGTACTTCTGCTGCCTTTCATCAGGAGCTGACAAAGGTTTCAAGGTGACATGGAGAGGTCATTCCTGTGGCCTTTTTCTCTTGATGGACTTCCAGTGGATTAAGGGCTGCCTAGAAGTCACTGCACTTTACAAGCAATGCAGTCATGGATGCAGGGATGTTGCTGGTGGCTTCTGGTGAGGGTGCTACTTGTCACTGTTACTGCAGGGAGTCTAAAATCTCCTCAGATCTTCTGCATCTGAATAAAATGCACATCCAGCTACAAAATTAATTCATTTCCATTTCTCTCTGAATGTCAGGAGCAGCATGCTAGTAGGGTAAACCCTAATGCTTTTTTACATATCTTTATTTGAGGCTGCAGTATTTAAAACTTTCTGTTAATAAGAGTAAAGAGGCCTTTTAATTAATAGAGCTTGTAATAGCCACAGTGGCATACAGAGCAAAGTTTGACAAGAGAAATTACTTCTGCAGAAACATTATAATGAACTTGTGTGCAGATCACAGTACTGATAGGCATAATGTACTGCATCTGGTTTCAATTTGCAGGTCTGACCTTTCACCGAAAATGAATTTTAATAGGCAATTGACTTAAATAATTCCTATGTGCTCAAATCAATACTGGAACGTGATGGTTAAGCGGTTAAAATAATTGAGGTGTACGAAAGGGGTTTTTAAAGGTTTTCAGATGCCCATCACAAGGCTGGTGTTTGAGGAGTTCGGAGCTCAGGTCCGTGGCTGTGCCGTCGCTAACGCGCCGTGTGTGGCCACAGCTGCAGCAAAACTGCTTTGGTGCCTCCTGGAGCCCTCCCAGCCCCACAGTGCTTCCTCCTCCTGCTCTTGCACAAGGGGTCATGGAGCTGAGTAGGATGCCGTGCTCCCTGGACTGCCATGGGAGGGAGAACCCAGGTGCGCATTCACGCATCCCACACCGCTGACCCGAGCTGGCCACGCACAGGGGGTTTGAGGCTCCAGTGCCTGTGTGGTCTCAGTGAGCTCATCTTCTGCATGTGCAAAGAAAAAACATGTTTTGCAGAGAATCGTTTCTGCAGTGGTCCACAAGAAGGTTCCCTTTGACTGTACAGCATGGCTGTTACTCTGAATTTCATTTGTGATGTGTGGGTAAGAGTAGGGGATGTCTCATTGCACCAGCAGCAAATGCTCTCAGGTGTGTACTGCTGGGGACCTGTTCTTGCTTCTGAAGCTAATGCAAAGAATTCAATCCTGCATACTGAAACAGGGGCTGAAAAGTGAAGGGCGAGACAGCACACCATAGTCTGGGGCCTCATTCTGACAGGTTGTGACTGCAAACCTGCCTTGCTGGCCACTGCACTGGGTGACAACACCAAGCCCTGCCCTTCCTGCCACCCCCAGCCCGGCCAGAGTGAGACCTTTCTGCACAGGACAATTGTGCCAGCGATTTATGAGGCAAAGGAGAGTCCAGGGTTATTTTTCCACTACTGAAGAGCAGAGCAAGACTCTGATGCTTTTATTACATCTGCACAAACATATGGTTTTTTTAGTGCAAGATGTGTGTTTTGCTGCTGACTTGATCCCTAACACTTTTATACTCTGCATAGAAAAGGTTTTCTTTATCCAGCAAACAAAAAACCCAAACCACCAAACTTTTCCGTTTGTGCCATCCCTTTTCTCTAGGTTGGCCTCTTCTCTCTCTCCTGTGAAGGAACACAAATGTTTTGTCACAAAACTCAACACGTCTCCTCCCAGGGCAATCCAGGAGAATGGGGTCAAAGCTTTCAGGTGGGGAGGATGAGCTTTTTTGGTGCACTGAATCTGGACCCCCTGACAAAGCCTTAAGGGCCATGAGTTTATAAAAGGCTCTTCCCCAGCTCAGAGGGTGGTGGTAGGTGGGGAGTTTAGGTTGGAGGATGAAGAGCATCTGCAAAGGAGGAGCATGGCTGTGGGAAATGGAGCTGCTTGGGAGCCTGGATGGAAAGCTGAGGTGGTGTCTGCTCTGGCTTTTCTTGTGCTTGGAAAAGCTGCTTTTGTTTGAGGCTCAGTCTCTTGTTGAGGGGTGCTGAGCAGCAGCAGAAGGCTTGTATTTAGGCAGAGCAAGTGAGAAAGCAAACCTCCTCAAGCATATTTGGGGAGAGAGATTTGTGCTAGTGCAAGACCTTGCAGTTCAAGCAGCTTTCAAGCAGTAGAGTTGCTTCACTTGATGCTGGGGGAGTCAAATGTTGACCCTGAGTTTGAAACAAGCACCCAGGAGAGACTTTTCCAGTGTAAAGTGCAGTGCTGAGCCTGTTTGTAAGTGGTAAATGTGTTCTGTGTCCTGGCACAATTTCCCTTCTGTTGAGCATTTATATCAGGAAGAGGAGGCTGAGTGGCAGAGCTGGGTAATGTGCCTGACTCAGGTTGGGGGATAGAAGGGGAAGGGCTGTGGGCTCTGGCTTTTGCATTTATAACAAATTTTGCCTTTTTGTGTTTTACCTGTCAGCTTCTTTTTGGCAACAGAGAGATGGAACACACACATGCATGTTTCAGCTTCTTAAAGATAGTAAACCCCAAAATCGAGGGGCTTTTGCTGCCTAAGGATTTGTGATAATGCTACCTCAAGTCAGATGAGTGGCCTTGCAATGCTTCCTGTCTGCCTGGTGAGGCTGTGGCTGGTGGGGACAGCCCAGGGAGGACTGTGGTGTTGCTGGGGACCACAGGCTGTGTGGTGCACGATGCTGATGTGCCCCAGCGTCCAGAGAAACCCCACATCTCCAGGGAAGAGCTGAGCCTGCCAGGAGGCATCTCCCTCTCAGCACAGCAGCCTGAATCAAGGAGAGTTCTGCTGCAAATTCTGAAGCTAAATTTAAGAGTTCATTTGCAAGGAGTTGCCTCTTTTTTTAGCCCAGATCAGTTCCTCAGTCTGCTTTTGCTGTGCAGCTGCATGTGCAGCTGTAGCTGGGTGATGGAGGGAGCAGAACAGGGCTGAGGGCAGGGGAGGGATCAGCAGGGCTGTGCATTGGCTGTGCTCAATTCGTGTGAGGGCACTGAGCTCTCCTTGCACTTGAAATTGGAGGGAAGGGTAAGAAATTTGGTCTCTGGGGCTGCTGTGATGCTGGTTTGCTGCTGCAGTTCTGACATGGCCCTGAGGACCTTCTGCTGTCCCTATAGCTGGCACCAGTGTCTGCTCACCCCAAACTGGGCAAGGCTCAGTCTTACCTGGGAAACCAGTAAGTGCAAGGTGACTCAGTGGTGGAGTAAAAAACTTGGCTGGACATGCAGCAAGCTGGGGGTGAGCATCATCTGACTCCAAATGAGATTTCTCTCCTCTTTCATGTGCTTTTGATCTTAGAGCTGGACTCTCATAAGTAGACTGAACAGTGACAGCAACATCATTGTATTTCACATGCTTCATACTTAGGAGACTCTTCATCAAAAAGGGTGGGCAGGAGCTGGATGACAGTGAGAAGAGATGTGTTTTGCATGTGCATTTTTTTAAGAGCTGGAAATTCTGCAAAATACAAAACCTTTCTTAGCTCTATTTGCTCCCACAATGGAATAGCTGCCAGCTCAAATATTTTTGTGGTGCTTCTGTAAATAAGGTTCACAGGTATGACTGATATCATTGTGCCAAGTGGCTGCTCCACTCTGCAACTGCAATTTGATCCCTATGCAGAATAACTTCTTTAATATACAGGGGAATAATCATAGACTGTTTTCCCAGCATATCCCTTCTCTGGGAAGATAAAGAAATGAAATCTTTCCATCAAACCATGTTTCCACCTAATTAATGCATGTGCAGACCCTTTGGTGGAGTTGTCCTTCCCAGGCGTGATGCTGATGAACGCAGCAGTGGATGGCAGATGGGCCTGACACGGACAGAAAAGGAGCAGGGGGAGAAATTTTCCCTTTTCTCTGTGAGTAACTGGACATCCTCAGCAGTGCATCTGTCATAATGCTGCCCAGATAATCTATCTTCTGCAGCCTGAAATCTGATAGGATTTGAGACTGACAGTGTGGAAAATAGAAACTGTCTTGGCACTGAGCAGGCTGGCAGGGAAACTTCTTCCTGGGGGTGGGATTGACAGCGTGGCAAAACCAATTACCCTGGACCCCAGCCTCTGCTCTCCGGGGCTGTGACTGCAGACAACACTCCTGATTGTGATGGCTCTGCTTGTGCTCAGGTGAGCAGTTGCCATATGCTGAGGGTTGCTGCTTTCAGGGGTTTTGTGGTCCTGAACAGCTCTGTGGAGCTCGCTCTTACAAACTGCTTTTTGCAGCTCTGCATTATGTACTCCAACGCTAAAGCAATGCCTGGAGGAGCAGTGCCTTCTGGAAACATCACTTCACTCCTATATCTTCTGGAAAGTTCATTGCTGCCTTGACAAAATTCAGTTTTTATTTAAAATGATTAATGTCTATGAATTTAATCAAGGCGTGTTCACACAGCGGTGGCTTTGCTATAATAGCTCAATTTTAAACAGCTTGTGTCCTGATGCGTGAGGTGCGTTATGTTATTTGACAGCAGTGACATTTATATTTGTAATTACTAAATGGTGACAATCCATTGGAAAGCCTGCCCCACTAGAGGGAAGGAAATGGATGGAAATGCAGGGCACTGAAAAGCACAAAGTGTCACAATACATCAGTGCATCCCGAGATTAAAAAAGCCATGGATGACATTCTCCTACTAATGAAAGCACATATGTGTTCCCAAATAAATTGCTGAGTTTTAATTATTTCTTTTGTATTCATGAAATATCCTCTTCCTGCTTGTTGCCTGGCACAGCTACCTCTCTATTTCATAGCACAGGAGGAGCAACTTGAAAAGCAGAAGATATCATGCCCGTAGGTCATGGGCCTCTCGGGGTTTGGTTACAGAATGCTGAAAGATGGCGCAAGCTGGAGCAGAGAACCCAAATCTGGTACAAATCTTGATAAATTGGTCAGGGAAAAATGTTTGGAGCTGCTGTTTGTGAAGTGCTGAGATGTAGGATAAACTTATCAGCTGGTAGACGCTATTTTGAAAGTGGCTTTAGACTATTAACGCTTTGCAGATAGGATCCCTCCCCCTACAAGAGGAAACTCGGTATTTATCAAAGCACTCGAGAGTGGGTTAGCAGCGAAAGGAGATATCCTCGGGCCTGCAGGTAATTAATGGTACTTATCTCCTAGTTAAGAGGCGCTGCTGGACGAGATCCCTATCTGGATTCTGCAGGTGGTGTAAGAACAAGGAGCTCTAAATGAAATTCATAACTTAGGCGGTTTATGTGACCTGCTGGGGTTCCTGGCGGCACTGGGCTGTGCTTGTCCTTGACACCAATCTGCTCTTCTCATCTGCTTGGTCTATTAAAACTTCTCCTGCCCGCTCTGGGTCTCTGTCCTGTCTGCACAGCAATGCATGGGGGAAAAGGGACTCTGGTGTTCCTACAGAAACGGGCAAATAACCTCCTGCAGAATTGCTTCTCTGGCAGATGCAACACTTCTCCCTGTCCAGCCAGCCCTTTCCAGGAGCTCTGGCACGTTAACTAACAGCTGGGAAGGATGGTGCCCTGATGGGTGTACACCCATCTTCAGGCTGTGTAAGATCTTAGCAGCTTTGGTTTAGTTTTGGATTTTATTTTTTTTTTTCTTTGCAAAACTCCCATTGCTGAAGAGGTCTAGCTGTAAATAACAACCTTGTGACTTCCTCAAGTTCATGTTGCACCTGGAATTTTTCTGACAGTCATAATAGATATTTTCTTTCCTTGTGTATTGGATTTATCCTTTGCAGGTGCTAATTTATACTGATTGCAGCTCATCAGTCTTGCATCTTGTCTGCCACAGGGTTTCTTATGCTTTCTGATTTCCTGAAGGAAATGTGTATTGACAGCTCTCAATGAATGCCACAGTACAAGGAGGTGCATGTGGTGCCAAATCTTTGTGGAGTGCTGAGTCCCAGATACTCCCCGACAATGCCTAATGGTTTTAGACTCAAGGAAATGTTTCATTGTATTAATCCAACAATGGCAAAAGTAGCACAAGACTTATGGTAGTCCTTTTTTTGCCAAAATAAAAACACTATTGAAAATAAGTGACCTATCTATCATCTTATCATAGGCTGTTCAGTAGGTGGCAAAAACTGTCCTTCAGATAAGACTGAAGTCCTCTTCCTCAAGTGGTTTTCTAGTTTTTAATCAAACTTTCCGTTTGGGAATGATCTATAAACTCTATCAGTACTTATGTAAAAAGATGTTCATAATTCAAAATGAAGAAATGAAATATTTAGGCAAGATTAATCCTGAAAACATCACTGCTTTAGCTGCATAGTCATTCATCTTATGACATGGACATATTTGCTTGGCTACAAACTTTGCCTTTGAAAAAAATCTAGTTCCGTTGTAGCTTAAAATATTAAAGTGGGGAGAAAGGACAAGTTTTGGGAAAGGAACAATATGGGAATAGAAGCTGATGGCATTTAAACTGAAGGTAAAATGCCATAAGTCTGGCACAGGAGCAAGAATAATTAAAACTGCTGTGTTTTGAAGGTGGTCCCTGACCATGTGCACCTACTCAGTGCAGCTCTACAGGTTGCTGTCCAAGATGTCCCTGCAGAGGCAGCAGGACGGAGTAGTTGTGCTGCTTTTCCCCACCTGAGGGAGATGCTCCAATGGTCTTTTTTGTCCTGGGACAGGTTAAAACTTGTAAGAAATACCTGAAGGGCATCTTTGCAGCAAAGAAATTACTGATGTCTCTGGGGTACCCTTTGCTGCCTGGTGGGTCCTTCCATCCCTCAGGCTTTTGGGATGGGGCCACTGCAGAGCTCCCACAGATCCCATCCCCTCCTCCAGTGCATCTCGTGTGCCCAGCTCTGATAGATGGAATTGAATCTCCATTGTCTTGAGGCTGGGAGGTTTTTTGCTTACTTGTCTATAGCATTTCCCGAACTAAAGCCTGATTGCTGTTGTGGCAACCTTGAACTTTTGCAGTTTCTCATCTTCCAGCTAAAATGATTCAGTCTGGAGTCTGGTGAGGCTCTGAGCTGCTTATGAATGCATAGCTTGCACCAATAAGGGAAATTAATAATTCCTCAAAACCATGCAACAGTTTAGTCAGCTGTTCATTTTTCTAGTGGCTTTTTAGAGTTGAAAGGCACTTTGGAAATTTTACCCTGTGTGGTTTGGGGGGACTGGTGCACAGACTGAGCTTGAGTGTTGAGTGGGGTGAATGGCTGGCAGGGATCAATGCTCCTTCAAGTGCAAGGTCCTGTGAAACCTGCTGGGAAATAGATAACAGAGTAGGAAGGTTTCACTGAGCAACTTCATGTGAAATCAAAATCCCCTCAGATCTCAGGCAGGTGGAGCCACAAGGATCTTCCAGAACATGCTGAGTGCCCATCTTGGGACAATCAACTCAAAACAGGGCTTCAAATAAGTACCAGGGGCACGGGGCTAATGTGGAACAGCTGGCACATTGAGCTCAGGCAGCTGTGCAATAAATCTCTAGCCCAGAAGACGCACAAAGTATCTGTCACAGATCCCTACAGACCCGAGAACTGAAGTACAGCATGTCTTGCAGGCTTTGCAAGCTCCAGCACTATCTGCTCTGTCTCCTGGGGTCAGATGGGGCAACTGCTTGGTACACAGCCCTGCCTTTTTACAAACAATTTGGGACTGGTCTGAGGAAGCTGTCTAAATCCTGAGGATGCCTTAAGCACCTTTCAGAGCGAGGGGATGGACCATGGCTTTGGAAAAAGGAAAGCTGTTCTCCTGTCCTCTTGATGAGCAACAACCACCGAAGCTCTGAATTATTCCTGTGTGGGGGACACTGCTGGAGGCCAAGCCCAGCTGAGACTTCCCCACCTTTGCTTTGCATAAGTTGATGTCCACTTTTGAGAGTAAAACAGTTGTACAGAACACGAAAGCAAATGAGCTCTCAGGTGCTGTGCATATCTCTGATTTATCCTTGGAAAAGAGCATCCTGATGTCATTCCCAGAGGGGGAGCAGCTGAAGCCAGTTGCTGTATTTACAGCTTGTGGTGCTCTGCAGCCTGACCTCTGCTCTGTGGCACAGCCCTTTCATGATGCAGGATGGTGCTGGTGTGGAGGTAAGTTAAAGGTCTGAGGGTTTTATTAGCCTACGTATGAATGATGAAATTGCACTGGCGTTCCTGCAGTTGTATAATTTAACACAAGATTCAATTAGTTTTATCCTGCCCCTAAATTTTTAATTTTTCAGTATATTA
>NW_008239758.1:5118140-5130005 GCF_000691975.1 Corvus brachyrhynchos | reverse complement strand
CATTCCTCTCTGAAAGACTTCAAAATGCTTCATGGAAATATTCAGGGATGAGGAGACTGAAAAACATGGACAGCTTTGGAGATGCTACTGGGGATGTTGGTATCCACACAAATTGCTGTGTGGGGTCAGGGAAAAAGGGAAGCAGCTGAAAGTTTAACTCCGTGTCTTGGCTCAAGGAAGGATCCCAGTCCTGCTCAGAGAACTTCCAAGCAGGTGGGATCCTTTTGATAAAGGATGCTTGTTTCTCCCTCTCCTAAGGGAAAGCTTTTCCAGCTATGCCCTCATCTAACACTTAGATGTTTAACTCGCCAATGTATTTGTGCTGGAAATTAAATGTAAAAAATACCTCTGGTGCCCAAACTGCTTTTTGTCTTGCACATTGTTGGTGGAGTCAGGGGTCACTCCAGCTCTCAGTGTAAAAATAGGCAGGGTCTGATGCTGGTAATCTCCCTGATCTCTTCAAAGACTGCAATTGTACCACTAGACTTTTCATTTGCAAACTGAAATGAATTATTTTTAATCTTCTTTTGTGAGATTAACTAAATATGTATGGTTCTTTTTACCTGTTACCATCTGAATGAGATCTCTCCTAAATTGGGATGCCTGAGCAATGACACTGATCTTCGGCTTCTCCTGTGCAGACCTTCTGTAATAATTGCAGAAACTCATTAGCTTTTCTTGTGGCTCAGTCACATCATCAGCTTGTTCTATCAACAAATACACAAAGGATGTCATTTCCCAGGGCATCTATTACACTCAAATAGAAACTATGTTTTCCTGTGGGTTATTTTTTTCCTATTCTTGTTTCAACACTTTCCCTGACACGAATACCTGGTTGTTTCAGGATCTCTACGGGCACCTGTGAGATTGGCAGCCATAGTATTGTGTGGCTGAGAAGCACCTCAGGGTGAAGGATATTGGGGCAAATCAGTATTGCTCAGCAATTCTGGTTCCTGAACAGCAAATCTGAGCAGCTGTGTTAAGAGCAGTGTCTTTCTGCCTGGTAAGGGATGGAAGCACTGCACTGGGATGCTGGGAAGATGCCACTGTGGAGATGTTTTTTCTCTCCCTGTGGGGGTATTTCTGCAGACCCTGCAGGTGGCTGGAGGGAAGGCTGGTGTGGGCTTTCCAGCCTTTTCCCTAACTAGTTTAGGAAATGGTGGAGGTGGGAATTTAAATGTGTGAAGGTGACAGGATGAGAGGAAATGGCCTCAGGCTGTGCTGGGGGGGCTTACAGAATAGATGACAGGAAAAATTTCTTCACTGAAAGGATGGTCAGGCAGTGGAACAGGCTCCCAGGGAAGTGATGGAATCACCATTCCTGGAAGAGTTCAAGTCATGTGAATGTGGCACTTGAGGACAGTCGTTTAGTAGTGAACACGGTGTGCTGTGTTAACAACTGGACTCCAAAATCTGAGATCTTTTCCAGCTGTAGTGGATTCTGTGATGTTAAAGTGGATCAGGACTTTACCTCTGATCTCTGACTGCCCAGAGACTGTGGTGGTGTCTTTTACAGTAAAGAAATCAAGTGTTTGTCTCTCAGCAAGGCTTTGGAGGAGACACTGTTGTGAACTCAGGGGGCTGTGTGGCACTGCTTGGGTTTTCACGGTCCAGTCTGCCCTGCTGTGCTGCAAGCTGTCCCAATTTTAAGCTATTTAAATAATAACTATGGCAATTCTCCTGCAGAGCCAAATGCAAAGCAAGTGTGTCGTACAGACATTCTTAGGCAACAGTGGGTGCTGAGTGATGCTTGAGGTCAGGTGGCCTCAAGTACCCAAAATTGGCCACTTGTAGCAAGGTACAGTTGATTTTTCTTCTTCTTGCACTGGATGAAGTAACACAAAGTATTGTTCTCTAATCATCAGGTCAATTCCTGTGAAAGGAAGTCTGATCAAACCCTTAATTTATCTTCAATTGATTAGATAGTACTGACATGTTGAGAAGACACTTATAAAGACTACTTCAACCTTAATAAATTCCAGAGGAAAAAAAGGCAGTTCTTAATTTTCCAGTTGGCTACATAGAATTTGTTAAAGCCACATTCTGTGAAAATTGGCTCACCTCAGATAGCTTCAGGTCTATCACATTGTGCTTTAACAAAGGGCCTCAGCAAAGCAGCAGATGAGTATCAAAGATTTGAATGGCTGAGTGTGGTGGGGGGGTTAAAATTATATATGGAAGGAATTGTTATTGCCCTTGTGAGTGGTACAGCTCTTTTAGAGCTTTTGGTGCTCTCAGAAAGGAGACCTTGGCATCATGAGGAGGAAATACAAATTGATTCAGCCAGGACTGGTGATTTTTGAGTCTGTAACTTAGTCCTTTTGTTTTTCCTCTTGGAATCTAGCCACCCAAAAATGCAGTGGGATCTGTGCAAAGGGCCTGTTCCTTCTCGAGGGTGTGAGGACCCACAGATGTCTGCTCACAATTCCCAAGGAGTCAGTCCCCGAGAGATAAACAAGGCATAGCTGCTGTTGTGGGCACTCATTTACAAATGAGAGCCTTTGCACTGACTTCAGTGAACGGCCTCATTCCCTAATGGAGCAATTACCTTACCAGCAACGGGAATGTGTGTGTTCCTCATGAGTTTCTTTTGTGGAGGTCTTGCAATAAATCTGCTTTATGTTGCTATTGACTAAGCTGATACCCACAGAGGGGGGATGATTGCATGGCAAGGGTACTGTGGAAGGAGAGTGCCTCGTGTCTGGGGAAGATGCACCCTCCTTCCAGTGCTGCTCCTGATTCCAGCTCTGTGCAGGGCTGTGGTGTTTGTAGAGCAATCCTTTCAATATTTGTTAAAGCTATCAACAGTACTGGGCAGGGCTTCCTTTTCTGTTGGAATAGAGTTACTGAATGTATGCACAGAGATGTTTCCAATAGGATTATTTTATAAAGCAGAAAATAAAACAGAGCCCTCTCCAGTGAGAGAAACATACTGGGTTTTTTTTTTTTTTTTCTTGAATTCTTACTGAAGGTAGAAATTAAAGCTATTCTTAAAGGAAAAGAAGGTTTTTATTTTTCTCTTGCATGGCCAAGTCTGATCTTGGTGCCATCTTTTCACTGATTTCAATGGCACTGGGTCCTAACTTGTAACCACAAACTTTCTACTATGTGAGTTAGAGGTAATTAAAATCTAAATGGGCTGTTTCTGGCTGAGGTCTAAGGACTTCAAATACTGTAGCTGCAGAATAGAACCTTTTAATCAATTGTAGTTGATCTTTGCTCCTCTTTAGGACTTGGGGGAATGGGAATTTAGTAAAAAAATTTTTTTTTTAAAAAAAAACCCTTAATTTTGAGGGCAGATGTTCTAATTTCTTTTCCTTTTTTTTTTTCTTTTTTTGCCATCAGTGTTGCTCTTAGTGAGAGCAGGTGAATGAAGGATGTTTGTGAGGAATGGAGGGGATCCACCGGAGTGGATTAGGAAACTGAATCTGTGGTTTACTTTTCAATTCACTTGTGATGGCTTGAAAACAAATCTAGGTGGAAAACTTAAGGTAAACTAAGCTCCTCTTGATCTAGTGGTTTCAAATAAATGATGGGGAGGGCAGGCAAACACCTAAGGAAATCACTGCCTTGATGTGGAGTGTGGCACCTGTCTTCCAAAGGCATGTGGGAAAAAATGATGTGAGATGAGCTCTGGCCAGATCCTGGATTTTCATCCTTCCCCACCTTGAGCAATACATTCTCAAGGACAAGCTGGAAGCACTGGAGCATTTTGCCTATACTGCAAGTATCACAGTAATGAAAACTTCAGTTCAAATCACTGCATAACTCCAGGACAATTGGAATTTTTTTCATTTAGAGCAAGTAAATTTCTAGGTCTTGTGGAGAGAAACCTTGAGCTAAGTATAGCCTAGAGCATTTAAACAGACGGCAGATGAAAATAATGCAATGGTTGCAGCTTTTTTAATAATGACTCTTAGGGTTTAATTCATGACTTTAAAGCTCTTGGGGTTGGAAGTCTGAGGACTCCTGAGGTCTGAGGCACATCAGTAACAGTAACAGCCTCTCCATGGATTGATGAGCTGAGCTGAGCAGTGGAGGGAACCAGCTGGGTTCAGTAATGGTGGCAGATACATCACAACTTCCCAACGGTGCCCTGTCTGCAGCACCTGGGATGCTTTTACCTGGGAAACAGGTCCTGAACAGATCAGCTGGGGCTCCTGACCTCATGAGCTTAGTCTTAATTCTCAGATGAGTCAGACTTCATCATCTCCAGCATGTGCATGTCCTTAAGGAAAGCAGACCTCAGGGATGGTTTCCAGGCTCTTCACAGTGCCCCCCACTCCCATCGTGGCCGTTTGTCTAAAAGGAAACTCGAGGTCTTGGTTTGTGCCCTCGACCCTCCCCACACCAGAGCCATCAGCCGAGGGTTAATACAGCCAGCTTCTGCATATCAAAGGGCTCTGCTGGAGGTGCACAAAAGTAAAATCTTTGAACGTAAATGATTAATGGTGGGGGTTGTAGCTGCAAATCCCTGGATTTTGTTCTTAACAAAAGTACTAAGGCAATATATCCTGGCTGTCAGGGCAGTAGTTCGAGCAGGGCTGCTACTGCTGGAGTGGAAAGCTGCTCCTTTCCAGCAAATAGCTGTATGAGATTCTGACTCCCTCCTCATCTGAATGGAGGAAAAAAAACCCAACCCACCCTGTTTAGCAGGCAAGTCAGCTCTCTTGCAGTCTGATAAATACTCCAGGCTTGATAGTCTTGCTTCCCCCACAGCAGTGCTGGTAGCCATTTGCCAGCTGCTTGCTCTGACCTCCAGTCACCAGTGTCTGTCAACAACACACTGTTTTTCAGAGGTGGCAGTGTGAGATCTAGCAACAATCCAGTAATCTGCACCATTGCCTGAAGATCTATTGGGCAAACTGAGCGAGGCTAGAGCCAGAGCTGGAAATTTCCTTATGCTTCCAGTCTTAACCGCAAGAGGCTTAAAAAACAAGAAAAAAAAAAGAAAAGTATTTTCAAGTCATATAAAACCACATTCATAAGCCAGGCTGCCTATGAAGAGCTTTTATGAGAGCATCTATTTGGCCTAATGTTGATTTGGTATAAATTAAAATATAGGAGAGAATCAGAGCTCTTGAATGGGCTTTAATGTGCTTTATGCATAGGAGCAGGACAACTGTGTGTTCCTCTGGCTAAACTGAATGTCAGATTGTTTTCCCAGGTGAGAGTTGTTTGGTTAACAGGAACTCAAGAGCATGGATGGGTCTTGTGCAGCTCCAAGCTGTTCTTGGCAGTCCTGCTCCCACACAGAAGGGCAAGTTGGCCCACTTGAGCAGCAGGTGCGTGTGTTTGGACCTCTGAGAGGTAACACCTTTGTCCCAACAAAACTTCTGATGGGGTAAAGGCCTGCGTGTAGAAAGAAGTTTGAGCTGTGCTGTGTGTGTTGATTCTTTTTTATCCCATCCCATAAATATTCTGCAGCAAATAGCAGTGGCTATAAAACAAAAATGTACATGATTTCGTTATCAGCAAAACACTTGCACTGTCACTTGAATTCTCAATCAGAAACTTTGCCAAACCAGCAATTTTTTTTCATTGTTTCAGCTGAGAAAGTTTCTTGGAAACAAAATCACACTCCAGAATTAATAAACGCTGATCTGAAAGTTCCCTTTCAAGGGGATGGTTTGCTGGGCAGGAATTCAAGTTCTCTTGCTTGAATGAGGCAGCTTGTTCTCTTCTGGAGCGCTGCGAGGCAGCACCTGTGCCACCAAGGGTGGTTCCCACTGGGCTCTGGGACACCAGCTGCCACCAGGAGCGGGATGGCAGCACATGGCTCAGGGTCCAGCTCTGCAAAACAGCTGGTGCCCTCAGTGGTCTGGCTGCTGGGCATGATGCCATGAAGATTTTTGCCTTTTCTTTTATACCCCTGTCATACCTTTTTACAACTTCTGTATTCTTAGTGCTTTTTGCCTACATTCTTGGACTTGTTTGTCAAGCTGAGAGACTAAACATTTTAGAAGCTTCGTAGCTGGGGATCAGTGTGCCCCAGACCCCAAGGTCCTCTCCAGAACACATTCTGTAAACTAAGATAGAACCATCCAGGGGAAGGTTCCTTGGGGAGGGGGGCTCACTTGAGCCTCTCATTGGGGAATCTTTGATAGATCTGCTAATTAGTAACACCTATAATGTTATACCCAATCTTTTGGGGGTGCATTGCACTGTGCGCTGAGGTGCATATGACCTGGACGTGTGCACCTGAGGATCCTTAAAATAAATACCAAGGTAAAATCCCTTTTTCCCTTCTAACCATGTATGACTCTTGATTTTAAGACCAGGGAAAGGCATCAGGCACAGCTTGCTGTTCATTCAGCATCTCCTGCAAGAAGGAGGCTCAGGTTCTCCTCTTCTTTGCCAACAGCTCTGATACAGTCTAGGGAAGTAGATTTTTCTCTGCCCTCCTGCAGTGTTTATTCTCCTTAGGTGGTGGTTGGCACTGGAAAGCCTCTCTGTAAGGGCAGAGCAGGAAGGCAGCACAAACTGGATGCATGTTGGTGCAAAGTGTGCTGCTGCAATCCTGCTGGCCTAGGTTTTGGTTTGGGGTTTTTTCCCAGATGTGTAGTGTGAAGAAGGTACTAGAAGCCCAGTGTGTTTTTGGAGCCCAGAGCCTCTCTGAATGTTTTCTTTCTGCCCCTCTGGGCTCCTTGCACATCAGGTAAGGGTTGGCCAGCACAAAGTCAGTGGCCTCTTGGGTGCTGTGAGCTTAGGGCTGGAAAAGCCATTTTCTGTCTGGATGTGGAGCTGGTGGCACAAGGCTGGCACAATAAGCCAGAGCTGCTGCCTGAAGAGAGGCATCTCCCAGCTGCTGCAAAGCTAAGACAGAGGTTTGTGGCTGCAAAGTGCCTGCTATGAGTGCCTTGGCTGATCTCCTGTTTTTTCCTGGTCTCCCTGTGTTGTCCTTTCAATACGAGCTTGCAGGAAAATGTTCTTGCTTGCTTCCCACTCCCAGCTGTGCCCAAGCAGCCCTGTTGGGATCCTGATGTGCAAAACAAACTGGTGATGGACCTGAAGAGCTAACTTCCTCCACCCTATTTAGTGCTGACACTTGAGGTCATTGGCTGTCTTGTGTTAGACCCTTAATGAACTTGAGTTCATTTACCTCTGTTGTGAGAAATGAGACAACTCTTAAAAAGATTAATTTATTGAAAACAGAACATTTGGAAAATAACAGAAATTAGAAAAATAGAAAAATTTGGGATCCTATGGCTCAGTAGATGGTATGCCCCAGGAGCGCAGGGATGTGAGATCTTCTGGCTTAGACAGCACTAGACCTCAGGTAGAGAAAAAAGAACTTGCAGTGCTGGGCTGACTTTTAGCTGGTCCAAAGTCAAAAAATTACTAATGGCTCCTTAATAGGAGTAGGCTTTTAACACCCAGCACCGATGTCTCCCACAGCTACTCTGGAGACAGCAAGAGGGGAAAACAGGCCCCGCCTCTCCGCTTTGTCCTTTTTATAGATTTTGCTCTGCTCCCAGTCCGCCCACAGCCCGCCCCTTCGGTCCAAAGCGATTGGTGCTTTCCCTTTGATGGATCATCTCCGTCCACCAATGGCTCATCGTTGTTGGGGGGATGGTAGTAGTTGAGATAAGGGAAATACAATGCCTTCATTAAAAGTCAGGTGTTCAGGTTGCCACGGAGCTTGCCTGCACCATGTTGCCAGGGAGCGTGCCTGCAGAGTAATGGCTCTGTAGCTAAAAATAGCTGCTGGCTATTAGACTGGGTGGGGGTTTTTTGGCCTTGGAATCAAAATGCAAGTGAAAACACCTAAAAAAAGGTATTAAAATACATCCAACACACCTCAAAACACTTGTAAAAGTATACAGTAAACACAGGAAAGGTAGCTCTTATGGTGTACCAGTGGTTTGAAGTTTGAAAAGGGCAAGTTAGTGATTTTTAGCTGGGGAATTTTTAATTGAGAAGGGTGCAACTCTGTTAATAAATTATTTTGAACAATTGAAAACACTGATAATGGAACTGGATTTTTGTACCTGGGCTGATGGGTTAATTTTAAGATTCAATTTAAAAATATTTAACTCAAAATTAATTAATTAAAGCACTTAATATGCAAAGACCAAGCACAAATAGGGATTTCATATATGACATCTGTTAAGCTTTCCAAGTGTCTCTGCCTGTAATTACATGGTCTGCATCTCTAACACTCACTTTCCTTACTCATTTTCTCAGCCTGTTTTGAGCCTTCTGCTCAGGTTCCCATGACCCTGGGTAAGCCCAGTGGTCTCTGTAAAACACAACAGATTGATCAGAGCTGTTCTGCTGTGCTGGGTCTTAGGCTGGCTGTCCCTCTCTTGTCCACAGCCTGTGGCCCTAATTAGAGGTACCTTATTGAAATGCCACATCTGCCTGCCTTGGGGTCACCTTTTAACCCCTTCTGTCTGTTAATAGCTCACCTGATGCTCCTGCACCAGATACTCATCCTGGCCAGCAAAACCCAAACTGAGCAGCCATTGCCATTTAATTCTTGGCCGATGAATTGTAGACTATCCTGAGCTGGAAGGAACCCACAAGGATCATCCAAATCTAACTGGTCCTGCCCAGGACCACCCCAAGAATCACACCACGTGCCTGACTATTGACCAAGCATTTCCTAAACTCTGGCAGGCTTGGTGCTGTGCTTGGTGAATGAGCCAGCAGTTTCCTTGAAAGCAAGTGTGGGTTTATTTTCTTTGGGTTATTGTCATTTTTTTTCCTGTTGTATTGCTTCTACACCCATAGCCTGCAGCAGTAGATTAAGGAAACAACTCTACTCTGTGAGATGCAGCAGAGCCTCTGGAAAACAGCCTACCACCTCCATGCAGGGCAGTGTCTGTGTTGTGCAGAGTAATCTGCACCTAGTGCTTTGGGGTGTGCTTGGCACTGGCTGCCTGTGTTAATTTGGCATCACTGCTGGAGCCCTAAAATGCCTTAAAGACACAATCCAGACTTACAGCTTTCCACTGTTCCCTTTTTATCTCCCTGAATTAAACAGCAGAAGTCTGTAATGGTGATTTTACATGTGCTGTATTC
Source organism: Corvus brachyrhynchos (assembly GCF_000691975.1). Classification (NCBI taxonomy): domain Eukaryota; kingdom Metazoa; phylum Chordata; class Aves; order Passeriformes; family Corvidae; genus Corvus; species Corvus brachyrhynchos. The sequence continues at coordinate 5,120,978 of NW_008239758.1, read as the reverse complement.
CCATGTCACACTGCAAAGCTTTTGACACTGCATGGCAGCTCACTGGCACCGAATAGGGGCTGATCCTTGGAGTGCCAAAGGGGGTCTGCTCCACCTCTCCACCCAGGCAAACACTGATGAAATATGGATACGGGGGCCTGGCAACATGGTGTGGTTAGAAGGCTTCCCAAAGCTTCACCTGCTGCTTGAGACCACTTCTCCTGCTGTTACAGATTCTTCCCTCCCTCAGGAAAGAAGAGATAAACCAAAATGACTGTTAATCTGTGTCTCATTAGTGCTTCTCTGCCTTTTGCTGATACTTTCCAGTGGCACTTTCTTATCTCCATCTTATGATCTGATCTGGTCAATGATGTCCCACCTTGATTTCTCCTTGCCCACCTTTGACTCAGGGAAGTTATACCAGGACAAAGCTTCACATGAGCTGACAGAATTTTCTGCCCTTTGCTGTGCACAGCTGCTGACTCCAAAAGAGTTCTGTGCAAAGGATGCTCCTTAAGAGTTGAGCACTGGGATGCTTTTGACTGGCTGTACAAATCAGAACACAGGCTGTGGCTGAGAACCACCCAGCTGTGAAGCACAGCCCAACCAGTGACCATGTGGGGTGCACAGGTTGGAGGCAGATTTAGAAAAAAGACCTGGATTTGGTCAGTTTGTGGCCATTCAGAGACCCGTCTTGTTGTGGGGGTGGGTGGTGAACCTGGACCTGTGTGTGCTCAGCACCCATCCTTCATGTGCGTGGGGAGGGGAGAGCCAGCAAGGGGAATCCTTTGGGAGGATGAACTCTGGACCTCTGCATCTGTAACTTCTTTTGCATCCTTTAATAGCTCTTTGGAGCAGTAAGGTTGTTCAAGAAATGTCTTCTCTAGTGTTGGCATTAATCTGAAGGAAATGTTAGATTACATCTCCCACCAGCAGATTTTAATTTGAAGACACACTGTATTTCAACAATCAGAAGTGTTGTTTGGATATAAACAAAAAATTAATTCCAGTGAAACTTACTGAATCAGCATTAAATATTTAGAGTTCATTGAGTGTGATGTAGATTGTTTTCAAGAAAGCCTTAATTTAAAAAGGAACTGGAGATTTTTAACTGCTTATCTTCCGGTCTTGGACAATTATACTCTGCAGCCAGAATTAAAAAACATTAGATAAAATATTTTTCCTTTGGAACAGTGAACACGAAGAAAAGGAAGAACCTTGGAATATCCTTGCCTTGAATTTCAAATAAGCTTCTTATCTGATAAAGCTGGAGATACTCATCCAAAGTCTCTGAAGTCAGGAGGGCTGGGGTGGTTGTAAGAACATCCATAAAATATTACCCTGGCCTCACTTGTGTGAAACATTTGCCTGAACACTGAAATTGGCATTTGATCAAGGCAGAATTTTGTCATCCTGTCTGAACAGGCCCTCTGTGTCAACACTGACCAGACCTTGTACCAGCCCACCAGCAGTGCCAAAACAAGGAGGCACTTTCTGCTCTTGGGCTGAGCCTGGGGAATTGGTTGGACTTGAGGATGTTCAATAATACCTTCTTCCAACTTAATCACCAAGACTTTTGGAAAGACTTCCACATGCACTTCTCAAACCTCTAAAACACTTTCTGAAAACTCTTTGCCCACTTTAAACTGCTGTGAAGCATTTTAAGGACAAAATTATTTTCTTTTCAAATACTACAGGGGTTTAAATCCTTCTCCCACTCATTCCTTGGGCCGTATTTTCTGCAAAGAAATTATCAGCCTTTGCTAATTTTTATCAGCATTATTAAATGCTTTTAGTCTTAAGTAGATCTTAGTGAATAGTCAATATTTAAACCCTCTCGCAGTCTTGAACTCTGATCCTGTTGTACTCCTTTAATATGTCTGTGTTGGATGCCAGATTTGCACCAGGGATGATGTGCTGGTAGCTCTGTAGCACTTTGAGCTGAGCTGTTCTGTAGTGCCAAGGAGACCCAGCCCTCCTGGATGGTGTCACAGCTTTCCTGAGGATGCAGCATGGCTCTCCAGGGCTCAGGATGAGGCCCAAGTGGCCCCTCCTGTTGAAAAGTGTGCCTGGCTCCTGCTCTCCAAACTGATTCTGTTGCAATGTTTTGCCAGGCTTCTCATCAGCACGGTGTGCTGAGTCAGAAAAATGTAATTCACCACGTATTAGGAAGAATAAGCAATTATCCCTTGTCAATTATGCCTTCAATCAGTGCATATAAACAGCTGGTGATGCAGAAGAGTCTTCACTTAAAATCAGAGAACCTTTTAGGAGAGTTGGTTCATTTCCATATATTTACCAAATTCTCTTCCTGTAAAAATATCGTGTCTTTAAAAAAAAAGAAATCTGTGACTTAATCCTCTTGGTCTCTGGGGCAAATGATGTATTTTTAGGTGTGACTAATTAGCAAACGTGTGGAGGGGGGATTTTAAAGCTGCTCTGAGAAGAGCTCTGTCACTTGAAACGTTGAGGAGCTTGCTGCTGGTTATTATGTCTCTCCAGCTGTGTCTAGCTCAGATGGACAAGGTTGGCTCCTGACCCACAAGTGTCAAACTCTTGCCCACCAACTTTTCTGGGAGCCTGATGCATGGGAACTCTCCGCAGGCAGATCCCAGAGGGAGCAGCGTTGGTGCTGTGTGTGGGGTGATGCTCCTTGGTGAGCATCACTAATGAGCCATTATAAGGCCAGGCATAGCATGCAGGGCAGTTAATTTTGACTTTAATTTTATTTAATAGTTCATAACATTAATTTCAATATTTAACAAGCTTAAACAGAATGAACAACTTGTGTGCTTTTTATGTTAATTGGCAACATTTTGCTGCTGACTGCTCCTGTGCTCTTAACCCTTCTAACTCTTT
>NW_008239758.1:5113389-5118036 GCF_000691975.1 Corvus brachyrhynchos | reverse complement strand
CCTTGACCTTAATTGATGCTCTCCAGGCTTTCTGCTGTGACACAACTGAAGTTTATTTCTTCTTGTTGTTACTGCGTTTGAACAGAGAATATTCACCAAACTGAGGGGGAATGACAGCTGAGTCACTGGCAATGCCTCCTGAGATGGCTGCATGGTCTGGAGGGGTGTGTGGTCAGCAAGGCACCTGCAAAACCTTTGGGGAGAATGTTTGCCCTTTCCCTTGAATGGTAATGCACAATTTTAATTGCAGACAACGAGTACTTCCAAACATAAATGCTTTGAACCACCTGAGGCCAAGTACAGTTTGCAATTGCAGGCAGAGGGAGGAAAACTGCAGATTTTTTCCATGACTGATACGCTTGATCTACCAAAAGAAGTTGGATTCATTTTGCTTTGCTGAATTGTTGCTGTTTTAGGCCAAAATGGACTTTACCAAGGAGTGGAACAAATGACACCATTTTGTGGGTGTGTGCAATGGATGGCTTGGGACATGATTGGTTTTGGGAAGAGGCAAAAAAAATGAACAGCTCTCGGAGATGGTTTTGTGGAGAAAAGGCCCTCAACCCTTGCCCCCAGTGTGGCATTAATTTTTCTCTGCCAACAAAGCTAAGCAAGGATTGTTTTTCTCTTGAGGGATGGTGAGTAAAACAGCAGCAAAACCCCTACTGTGCACTGTCCTCTGATTAAATTTTAGTCAGAGGACTTCTTTCCATCCGTGGCCTCTCTGCTTATCACTTGTAAAGCAACAGAGTACAGTGATTTGTCCAGCCTATGTTCCTCTTAATAGAGTCCATCATAATAGAGGGTTTAATGGGTACTAGGAGAACTTCTACATAACTCATCAATATGCTTATGGAGTGCACCTTCCCTCACCTTTCTCCAGGGTATCTATAAAAGTACAGATATGCAGTCTGTGCTCATCATTAAACCAGAGGTAGTAAGTACTATTTCTTCTCATGGGGTTGTGAAAGTATGGGCAGTGTAAACTCATTTGCACTAGCCAGAGGTAGAGGCCTGTATCTAAACTTCATCTTATCACTGGAGTTAATACATGGTGATAGGTGCAGATAGCAGAATGATTGATTGACTGAGGTTAATTTGTGTGCTGACTGAGAGATGTGGTAGGGAAGGGAGACATCCATCACAGGAATGGGTTCTATATATATATGTGTGTGTGTATTAGGATTAACTGCTGCTGCTCAGGTTATCAGGAGGAGTAGAAAATTGAAGCTATGTCAAACAAAACCAGAATTATTTGTGTCTCTGTCACTGCTGCTCCTTGTCTTGGCTGGATCAGCCTGTACTGAGTTTGAGACCTTCATGTGTTGGGATGTGGAGGAGCTGTGCCTGGAGGGTTCCCTGGGGTGGGACACATCTCATCCAGTATGTGCAGAGATGCTGGTGGTGCAGGGACTCACAGGATCCCACCAGATCTGCCCTTGCCCTGCTCCTGTACCATCGGTCTCCCTGCATTAGCAGCCTGCAGGGATCACTCTCCAACAGCCCCAGTCTGGTGGTGTCCCTTCTCCTGCCAGAGGAAGATCGTGTGTGGAGAAGCATTGATTCTTCTTGCTGCAAAATGGGTGTTCCCACCAGTGAAGTCTGCAGCACACGGGCAGGTAATACCCAAACCACTGTCTGAGGCTCCAGTGATCTGATACTGAACAAGCATGTGCATTTTGCTTAGCTGTGACCTTCAGAAAGGGACACTGGGCAAACCCTCATAATCCTTACAGCTGGGATGGCATGGCCCTGGCAGCAGGGAGGGGCTGGTGGTCTCTCTTCCTTCTGTTCTTCCCTCCAAGCATTCCTAGCTCGTGGACAGAAATGCTTAAAGCCCCGTACTGACCTGCAGAGAAGAACGATTCATTGCTCCTCCCTGGGCTATGAGTGAGTGCCACAGGAGTGACTGATGCCACGAGCCTCCACCCTGGTGTGTTGATGGAGGGCTTGGCAGGACTGGTCCTCTGCTTGGGGCATCTCTGCTGCTCAGTTCACAGCAAGCTCAGCTCTCGGCAAGGGAACAGAACGGCTCCTGGGTGGGAGAAACGTGGACCATGCCAGCCAAAGCTGTTTGTTCTCTGTGGGAAGCAGTGTTAGCAGAAATTGGAATTTACAAGGCTTTGCTGCACAATTATTTAAGTGTATATTGGTCTCTCCCCTCTCCTACCTCTTTTATGGGTTGGTGCAGTTCCTGCTCTGCTAGGCTCCAGAGGAGCCAGATGACCACTGCCAGCTGTAATAACTCTGTGAGCAATAACAGGAGCTGCTGCAGTTTGGCAATTGTTAACTATGTTCTTTATTGAATTTTGTTATAGCTGTGCAATTAAGCTCACCTTAGTATGTTACCCCTAATGTGTTTATTAAGAAATCTAGTGAACCAAAACAAACACATCTATACCATCTGACAAACTTGTTTTCCACCAAAGTTAATTAAAGAGGAGGATTCCTCCCATCTTAAATATTTTCTTGCCTTGCACCTTAAAACCAGCTAATTTTAAACTAATTGGATTGTTAACCATTCTCAACAGAGAGCAGTTCTGACTGCAGGGGTTTCCCAAATGTGTGGGGATATAGTGGGCACCATGCAGGTTAAGCAGGACCAAGCCTGGTGCAGGGCAGCAGGGCAGGGAATATTTTATGTATAGGTCAGGCAGTGAGAGGGAGGTTGGCTCTCCAAAGCCAGGAGCTGAGATGTCTGAAGAACCCCCTGGGGGATTTTGGCTTGGGTGAACTCACTGCTAACCTGGAGGGCACTGGCTTCCTCTGAACTATTTTGTCTTTGTCTTGGGGGAATTTTGCAGTCTCTGCAGGACTGTTCAATTTAGCAGGCATGCTGGATTTTGATGGCAATGTCTCTTTCAGGTGGATGTTATTGCACATGCTGTGGGAACTGTTGTGTCAAGGCGGAGCCAGGTCAGCAAGCTCTGCAAATTCTTTAGGTGTTCATATGTCTAGAGAAGGTTTGCAATATCTGTATTAATGTAAAAGGAGGCAGTGAGGAAGGCTTCCAGGCAAGTGTGTTCCTTCCTATTTTGTTTTTTATTATTTTTTTTGAAGCTACATTGCTGTTCTAATAAAATACAAAGCTTCCAGGAAGAAGCACTGTCTCTCTCTTACACTCATAGACCAGAGGTTATTGCCTCCCTAAAATCTTCCAGAGGGAAGATGTGCCAAAATAGATGATGGGTGGAGGCAAGGTTGAACGCCAACACCTGAGCTGCACTGGCTTCCCCAGTGCTGGAGGACAGGCTCTGGAGCAATGAGGGATGTGCTGTGAGGGACAAAAGTCTCTATCTGACCATTTCCATGGAGAGCTAGTCTTTCCCAGAGAGCTTCTGAGACAGCAACTCTGAAGTTTGCAAGCAAACTTTGTTTTCTAAAGAGCACTGAAGAGACACTGTCAGCTCTGTCATTTTGCTCAACTTAATGCTGCAATCTCTTTAAAAGCCATCATTACATCTGCTATCTGTTAAGTAAGAGTGATTTTTTTTTTAATAGTGAGAAAGCTGTTTACTTATACTTGAATGCCATCTAAGATTAAAAACTTTATTCAATTGCCTTCTGAACGGTACCTAAGTATGATCTGATGATAGACAAGTAGTAATGTGAATTGATTTGATTTTGTCTGAGAGATTCATCACAGGAGGTGAAAAACCAAAATATTCCTCAGCAGTAAATTAAAATTCCTTTCCTGCTCATAAAAGATCAAATGCTTGTTGTATTCATATATTTTAAGCTTGTTAAGATTCACACTGTGGATGGTCTTGTAAAGTTTTCTATTGCCCTTTGTGAGGAGTAGCTGTTTATTCATTATTTCTGTAATGAAAAGTGAGCTCTGGCTCATCATCACTGATTTCCATTTCACAATGTCTGAACCTCTGGTTTCAGGGAAGGTGGAACCGTGAGTTGCTGCATGGCTAAATCTGTTTTAAACAGTTAAGCCTCAAATTACACCAGGACTGGACCTTCTTCTGTCTCCCCATGGAAAGACAGCTTCTGATTTTACATGCTGCTGCTCTTTGCAGGTGCTTTCTAGGCTGGATCAGCACCTTCCCCCCCCATTCCCAGTGTCTCTCCCACTTTCTTCACTGTACCCAAAGGCTGAAAAACATGCTACAGTGCAATTAAACCAAATTATCTTCAGCATCCTTGAATGAGTGATGCCCTGGAAAGCCTGGTTTGGCTGTACTACTCAAATCCTGGCTGTGTTGCTCCTGTCTGGTTCCTGCAGCGGTGTATGGACATACCAAAGCACAAAGACACGTGTTTGGAGAGGGTAGCAGACCCTGCTGAGGCTTCTTGGTGCTGGACTCATCTCTTCTGTAATCTCTCTGATTGTTTGTGTGCTGCTGGTTGTTCCGATCAGGATGCTTTTGATTAAGACATGCTGGGATGGAGACAGAATGTGCCTGCCTGATGTTTCCAAAATAGGAAAACTTCCTAGCACTGCCACATTATGGCTTGGAGACGGGAAAATTATGCACTGGCTTCTCAGGAATTGTCATATTTTTTTTTCTCTTTCTCTGTAGCACTTGAGTCACATTCATTTAGTAACCTTATATGGGGTGGGTTTGGGGGGAATTTTGTGCAATGCAGTGCAGCTTAATTTGAATTTTATAGCAGTTTAGCACCACTTGGTGTGTG
>NW_008239758.1:5095793-5113337 GCF_000691975.1 Corvus brachyrhynchos | reverse complement strand
ATCTGCCACTTTGCCCATACAGGGAAAATTGTGCTTGCAATGTCGGAGCTGAAGAGTCACTGTGCCTGGGCAAAACTCAGGTTGGGAATGTGCTCCTGCAATGTGCCTTTGTAGGTGTCCCAAAGGGCAACACAGCCAGCTAAGGTTCAGGCCAATGTCACTCCTGTTTGGTACTGGACTTTCCTGGTGTGGCCCAGGGAAATTGTGCTTTGGGCTTTTCCACAGTAAGGCTGGGTTTGACTGGTGCTGGGACTGTGCTGATTAACAGCCATAAACACTGAGCTTCTCTGTCTGGTGGCAGAAGAGTGGTCCTAGTCCTTTCCTTTGCCAATGGTTGTATTTTTCTAAACCTCACCTCAGTGCTGCTGGTCCTCGTGGGGCAGGGGATTTGGCACATGCCTGATGTCCATCTTTGGTGCCTCAGGGGAATCCACAGTGTAAAGCTGGAGATGGAGTATCTGGGCCTCCCCTTTGTTGGCATGAAGCAAACTTCACACCATATCATTGGCAATGATGTGAGTGAGTTTGCAGAGGAGAGGGGATGGACTGAAACTATGTGAAGAAACAAAGTTGTGCTGCAGCTGTGGAGAGAACTGCAGGCTTGGAGAGCATCAGAAACTGGATGGTTTAGGGCATAAAATTTCTGCAGAACTTTCCTGAAACTAAGGACATACACACCACTGTGTATCTACTTCAAAGGACAATAAATTGTTACATTCCCTAAAAAAAAAAACCAACTCATTTTGTGTGTAGGCTTAAGTACCTAAGATGTGAGAATTGAATTTCGTCAACCATAGAAACTCAGATTAACCTTAAAAAATTAAGCCACAGCTGAGATAAAAGATGGGAGGGCAAGAACACAGCATGTGTGTATTCTGGTCACCTCCTTGGAAAGTTTCTTGCTGCTAATAATTTTTGTAGCCCTCCCCCTTTTTTTTTCTAGTTCCAACCAGCACTTTCTCATGCAGTTTTATTTCCAAGTTCCTTCCAGATGTCCAAATAGATTAGACTTACCGCATTTTTCCCGTTGAAAACTGGTTATCTTTTTAAAGGAAGATATTGGATTCAGTCTGGCATGAGCTTCTCTTTGTACACCCATGCTACATTTTATACTGCTTTCCATTAACCACCATATCTTTTAATTATTGTTCCCTTCATAACTTGTTCAGGAAATCTTCCACACTACTGCAGTTGGATTAATGGGCTTCTCTTAAACATAGTTTTATATTTGCTGTTTCCTAGCACACACTGCCGTTTATGCCTTGATAGATTTAATTTTTTTAATTATCATTATCCTCAGGAATTAACCAGTCCCCAGAACCTGATTGTGTTAAGCTCTGGCTCTTACTTTCACTTCAGATGGGAGTGATTTCCATTTCTATTAACTCATTCATATTAGTCATCCTATTTGTGCCCCATCACTCAAAATCCACTTTTTGGAGTGCAAATTGAAGTCCAATTTTCATTTAGGCTTGAGATTGTACCAAGTTATATTTATTTTCTATTCCATTCTTGTCATGCAAGAGCCCCCTCCATGGTAGATGCTGCACTGAAGAGGCCTCGGTCTGTGATGGTGACCCTACAGGAGAAGCAGGGCATGCAGTGACTCTTCCCTGGTACGATCTTCCCGTCCTCAGTGATTTGCTTTGAACGTGCCACGAGCAGCCCTGTGCCTTTTTGCCATCTGTTTTACAGCCTGAGCAGCATCTCGGTGCTCGCTCTGGTTTGTTTGGGCAGCAGTGCCTGCAACACCCTGTGGCTGGCTCTGGGTCCTGCCAAACTCCTCTGGGTACTGAAGGCTCTTGCTCAGCGCTGTTCTGTTGTCACACACGTTCCTTGGTGGTTTCTCACCTGCCATATTCAGTTCCATATTCCGTTCCCTCAACGAGCTGAAGTGTTGTTAACTCCATCACCACCTCGAACATGCTGCTTGCAATGTCCCTGGGGTGTTTCTTCACTTCCCCTCCCTGTGCTCAGGGATCTTAGCCCTGATTTGGGCGGGGAAAAGCAGCACTCTGGGAATCCTCTCATCGTTCACCTTGTTTGAGATGCAAGAAATCCCCAGGTCTGCTGTGACATTGGTGTCACTTTACATTTTACATTTATTTTCTTCCTTGCACTTTGATGTCTGGCCTTATTATCAATGCAGGGCACTTTGAGCCTTTGCAAGAAGTGCTCTCCACCCATTTCCACAGACTGGACCAAATGGATAAGGGACATGGCATAGTAAAATAAATTCTTTGATGAACAGTTCTCTACACACAGTGAGTTTTCATACTCCTTCCTACAAGCCATGGCTTGACTGGTGAACTGTGGGGATGCCAGATGGGAGTGGTAAGTTCAGAAGGGTAGGAGGATGGAAGTCCCCAAGGAAGGCTGGTAAATGGGATGTGCTTAGGGAAGGGGACCTGTGTCTGAGCCGGGGTGGAGGGAGGAATGACTGTAATTGGGGAAAACGAGGAGAAAACAGAGTTCTCCTGCCAGGACTTTATGTAGGTTGCTGTCATGGGAGGTAAAGAAGAGATTTATTCCAGCACCCACTGGAATACTGAGAGCAGAGCACTTTCTGCTAAACCAGAGTCTCCCATTCCCCATGCTTGGCTAGAAAACAAGTTTTTGTTAAAAGAGGCACTGGCACTGTGCCTCAGAGCAGAATGAGAAATGCCTTGGGGTTTCACCAGGGAGAAGAGGAGGAAGAAAAAAGCAGTTCTTCCTAATTTGATATTCAGTGCAGCTTGTCCTGTGTTTCTTAACACTGCCTTAACACACTCTGGAAGAGGCCATTCCTTCCACGCTGCTGTTATTTGCTTTATAGTTATCATTTATTTCTATTTATGCTATCTAAACTGCTCCTGCCCTGGGCATAAGTACAAGACACATTTTAGAAAGGGAGGAGGATGATAATCTAAACTGTCTGAGCTTTTCCTGAGCAGGGAATGGCCTTGAGATGACAGTGGAGGTTTGCTGGGTCAGGCCAGCCACAGGAGTGGAATGGATCCAGAGGCAGGAGCTGAGCCCTGGGGCTGTAGCCCCCTTCCATATTCTCCCTGTTCTGAGGACCAGGAGAATCTGGTCCTGAGGGAAATGCAAAGACCTTCATGAAGCCCCCTTTCTGCTGGGGTTTGCTCCTGTGTATATTTGACTCACACATCTTGCTCCTCACGATGCTCCGAAGGCTCTCTCCCTGGTGCCAGGGAGGGAATTTGTTGGTGAGGGGCAGGGATGCAGCCTCTATAGATCCAAGTATTGACAGAGGTGTCAGGAATTGGAGCAACTCTCCTGACCTCACTGACAAGAGGCCAGAATCTCCCATTAGATGCATCTGAAGCCCCTGAGAAAGGGCTGGGATACTTTAGCTCCAGGAAAAACCTTTTCTTGCATGAAGGAGACTATGCTGTTTCTACATGTTTCTCTTTGGATGGTTTTAGTAGATTCTTTTCAGGCCCAGTCTAGACATGGGATTGTGTTTACTAGAAAAAACTATTTTTCTTAACAGCAGTTTAAAGAATGTTCTTGGCTAATGTAGTTTGCCCCTCACAACGGCAGAGAGGGTAGTGTTATTTAAGACAAAGATTTCAATTTTGTATAAGCCTGAAATCTACCCTGAAAGAAACGTGCTTGCAATTTTATTTTTTTTCCTTTCAGCCAGGAAAACATGAGAATGCAGCCTGAAAAAGACCAAAGTCTTATTGTGCTTACAGGCTTTTACTGTGATCAAAACCAAGTCCTTTCAGCTCAGACAGGGATCTGCTTTATATCTAAGTCTGATTTACACTGAGGTGGTTGTACAATGCCCCAAAACATGTTTGTATTGGTATTTTTAAATAATTAATTGAGGGGTTCATCGATGTTGTTGTGTATGTTAAAATCAGTTAGGTTAAGGGAGAGCAACCAGCTTCACAGCAGTGTTAATTAGGAGAAGAGGAAAGAAAATTGCAACAAGTAGAAAATCCTGTTAGCAGCCTCTAGGGGATGGATCTGTTCTCAGTCACAGCTGTACTTGTAGGGCACTCAGAGGGTTGAAGAGGCAAAATAACCATGACTGTAGGTCTTTCTGTGCTCCACAGAATAATAGTGGAACATATGATGGCAAAACACTAGCTTGGAACTGCTTGTGCACAATCATTTGTCTGTACGTGGAGGGTTTTCCTATAACAGCTGGGGAGGCTATGATGAAAGGACACTTTTTATTTGAAATAAAAAGAAGTGGCCTTAGTCTAGCTCAGAATTTTTTTTTGTACAGAAAAAAATTTCTGCTTGCTGGACCTGCTGAAATGAGGATTCCGGGGAAGTTGTGCCTGAGGAGGGTGGGGATACAAATTGCCTTGATGAGATTGGGTAGGATAAGACAGAAACAAATCCCTGAGCAAAATGTTACCTAAAAGCATGCAAACAAAACCTGCAGAGGGTTGCAAACCGGCAGCTACTGTGTGATGTTGGTGGTTGGCTGGAGCAGTGCTGTGGGTCGTAAAGCTTCCTGAGCACTCCCCTCTGGACCTGCCTCCCTGGAAGCACCGCTATCTTCTTACTGCTCTAAGTGAAGGGATAATTCATCTGTGTGTTTTTCTTCCCTTTTTTTTTTTTTCTTTCTTAAACATTGCTAACCCTGCAAATTAAAAAGGGACCCATGAGTAATTAGGCTTTTCTTTTTCCTTTGTTAAGCGAATAAGTGATGGTGACAGCTGAAAAATGCACGTGGTCTTTCCATCTGAGTCTCCAGACCCTGAAGGTCCCCAAGTAGAGGAGAAAATGTTTTGAGATACAGATTTTCTTGGATTCCCCATAGAATATTTTTCTTGGGATTTTCAATTGTCTATGTCTACACAGGTTATACATCTAGTTCAGTAGAAGCAAGACAAATTTTAATGGAAGTTTTTGTTAAAACTAATTAAACATCTGGCTCCCTCATCACCACACACAGACAGAAGTTCAACTATAAAATAAGGGCCAACTTCAAATTTGAACAGGAATTTTGGAAGACTTAATAACTTGCATTCACCTTTTGCTTTATCAGTTGCTGTGTTTTCTGGCTGTTACAGGAAGCTACTGGTAACTTAGGTGTCCTTGGTCACTTGCAAATGGCCTGCAGAACAGACACTGGCAAGCATTCAAGGAACAGAAACTAATTGATTAAGACCACTGTCTCCAAGAGTGATTCTTATTTCCTTAGTCACATCTTCATCATCTGCAGTTTGCAGATGAATCTTGACTTCACAGATTATAGTTCTGTCAGAAACCACGCCATCTGTAATGGAAATGCTGGGAGGCACTTGACAAATTTGGATCAGACACCTTTATTTCCCTTTGACATTTTGATGTAAGCAAGCCCTAATTGGGTTTCGAGAGCGATCGCTGTTCCTGTGGATAGTATCTTCCCACAAGAGATGTTCAGAGCCCCTTGCCTCATTCAGCTCTTAGTATGGACAGCAAGAATCTCTTGTGCTTCACTGCACCTTCTTGGCTGTTCCTGCTCTTTGCTTCAAAAGCCCCATCTATTACTTCTCTTTGATGCTCTTGAGCCAAAACTTGGTGTTGAGTTGCCTTCAAAGTAGGCTGAGCTGGAAATGAAATCTTCTCCAACAGATGGTCTGGATCCAGCACTGGCCCCAGCCACACCTCTCTGCTTTCCCACTCCTCATTCCCACCTGCTCCTCGGGAAGGGGTTGCTGATGGTCTCCTGAGCCCGAATTTGACCTGATCTACATTTGCTTGTTTTAATTCCCAGCTGTCACCACGCTTGTCCCTTGCCCTGCTCTTGGACATCTGCAGAAGGCGCTGTTCCTCTAGAGCCTGGGGTTGTGATTTAGGGTGGTGAAATGCTGAGAGTAATGTCCCAAACAGGACCCCTGTTCTGGGGCTGGCAGGGAAGGAAGGATAATTCCAGCTCCTGAGAAGAGCTTGGATTCTCATGGATAATGGAAATGCCTTGGGATCACAGTTAAGTTTCTTCAGACAGACCTTCTGTTCACCTTTTTTTTTTTCAATTGTTCAGCATGTTCTTTTAGTGATTTCAGTCCTTTTATTCTGTCCAGATTTCAGCTGTGAAAGTCTTTCAAGTGATTTTGGCAAGAAATCCTTGAGAACATTGGCTTGATACTCTCCCAAGTTTAATATTTTGATGTAGTTTTTTAATTTCCATTTTTTTCTTTCTTTTTCTCTTTTGGCTTTTCAACCTTCATTTGTTAAAGAAACCTTTAAAACCAAAGAATATTTCTCATCTATAATGGCATGAATAAATGAATGTGAGCTCTGTGATTAATGTGCCTTTATGTAGTTTTATATAGTTTATCATCCCAGAAGGGGGGGGAAAGTGCTTTGTACTTGTTTTCTAGAGAGCATGCAGGGAGCTTGAGACAGGGTCCAGTACTTAGGGAGAAGGCAACAGAAACAAAAGAATGAGGATGCTCTGAATGCAGAAGGTAGTTATTAAAAGAGAAAGATCATTCAATGAGCCCAGGACTTGTGCAGGGCAGAGGGTTTTTCCCTCTCTCATTTGACAGAGCTGCCATCTTCCAAACTGAAGTTGTGATTTCAAGTTGAGATGTAAGTCCTGCTGCTGCACCACCAGCATTGCTTGGTCCCACTGTGCTGGTATATGATGTCAGTGATGTCTGCAGTCATTTTGGTACAGAAGGGAGGCAGTGAATTACTCTGGGAATAATTTTCCCACTGGAAGCACCAAGAGGATGCTCTCAGGACATGAGGAGTGTCTCCTTCCATGACAGTGCCCTGAGTACTTAGGCTGGCACTCGCCCTCCAAAGGGCTGAGATCTGTGAGCAAGCAAAAACAAAACAGAAAGCGGTACTTTGACACTGATAGAAACCAATAACATGGTGCCAAATCAGAGCAGATCCAAATCCTGTAAAAAAAAAAAAAAAAAGGCTGGAGCCAAGATCAATATCTGTAACATTCATCTGCTTTTAGCACAGAAATCACATAAGATATTCATAGGAGGCAAGAAGGTTAAAATGGTTAGCTGAGAGAGCAATTAGGCAATCTCCACTTTTTTTTTTTTTTTTTTTTTTTTTTTTTTTTTTTTTTTTTTGGTATTAAACAAAAGCAAATTCAATTTTCTGGCTGTGCAGGCTCTTTTCCATTGTTTGTGCCCGAGTGAGGGTGTGGGATCAAATGTCTCTGATTTGGAGAGTCTCCTGGTGCCTGTGGCAGGCAGGAGGGAGCAGCAGCAGGGGATGGGGCACTGAGGTGATCGTGGTGGGGAACCTCAGGCAGGAAGGACGAGGCTGCCTTGGAGCTGCAGCCCACGGGGCTGCTTTATCTTTAGGTGCAGCTGTTATTTGTCCATAGAGGAGATTTCAAGCTGCTGGGGCAGGGGGAAACAGGACCTGTTCCTGCACCAAGCTCTCTTTTCAGAGGAGCAGTTGGAAGTGTAATCTCTTAATTAGTTTGTTCCTCTGCTGTAGAAATGCCTTCCACTTTTCAGGGCTGGAGTCTGTACTGCAGAGGTGAGCTAGGTATGAATTATAGATGTGAGGACCCAAAAACAGTGCAATTCACTGAGCTCTGGCTGTAGACCCTCTTGAAACTGAATAGATTTCCCCCTCCTTTCCACCTTCCCCCATTAAATCTAAGCTATTATGACATTTCAAAAGACTTTTAAAAAAGGCATGATGTGGTATATTTTACATCACTTGTTATCCTGAGGGATGGTGTATTTTTTGCACTCATTTCCTCGGCTTTGTCTGTGATGGATAGAACTGCCTTCGTCTCAGTGAGGTCTTTGAATCTAGCAAGCCTTGACATCTAATGCAATCTGAATAATCAACAGAAGCAAATAATGAGATGCCAGTGTCGAGAGGAAAATTCCCGCAGCTTAATGTCCCAGTGCAGAGCATGGTGTACCAGCTTTGTAACCTGCTAATTTAATAATGGAGCCAACCGAGCTGTACACATAAAGCATCTTCCAGTGCACCTAGAAATTAACCTTTAAAAGCCAGTTGACTTTGTCTCTCAAAGTCTGTGATTTTAGGCCTGTGGGTTTTCTGTAAGATTTAAAGGTTTTGGGTTAATTAGGTAGAGGGAAGCTGGATGAACCTGGTTTGCCTATGAAAACTCAGGTGAGGATTTTTTTTTTTTTGTTGGTTTGTTTTTTTTTTGTTGGTTTGTTTGTTTCAGTGCCCAGAAATATGGATCAGGCTAGACCCCTGAAAAACTTCCTGTAGCCTTAGTATCTGCAACTGTGAGCATCCAGAAAGGCACATAGTAATGTATGGCAACAGGCACATCTCTGCTTTAATAAAACCCTGCTGTTTTGCCTAACAGCACTTGAGAGCTTCAAGTTGAAGTTTACCCAGCTACATAGATCCTCAGTTTTCTTTTTATTTTTTTCTTCATAAAACCCAAACTTTCAAAAGAGCTGTAAAATATTTCCAGTCCATTTCCAGTGCAGCATTAAAATGCGCCAGCTGGATAAATATTTTGGCATCTTCTGGGGAGAAAAGAAACATGGGGAACAGTAACAAGTAAGGACAGCCTTTCAGCCTCTCTTTCTGGGCGTTTGGTGAAAGACAGGCCAAGTTTTGTGCTTGTTTCTTTATTGAAGGTCCCAGCAGCTCCCTTGCTCCATCTTTCTCCTGCTGTGAGTGTGCACCATGTAACAGGATTTGCATTTGCTCTTTGTAGCCATGGAGCCAAATCCAGCTTGATCTGAACAATTTTCTGGGTTTTCCATCTGTTTGAAATTCTGATGCAAACTCCCATGTCACTTGTACAAGAGGCTGCAGATGCAGGATGGGAGAAAACTCCTCTAAACTGGTTGGACACAGGTGGATGATTTCATTATGCTTATGTGGGTGTCCTTAGTTCATTTGGGCTTCTAACACTTAATGTGTGACAACATTAATATTGATTACTGACCAGTGTGATAATCACTAGAACAATCTCCAGTTGTTTTTCACTATTTTCTTCTGCTGTGCTCTTCTGTTGGCAACTGATCTCTTTTAAGCTACATATAAAAACATCCTTCTTCAAAATAACATGTTTCCTTTGGAGATATTTCAAACACATTTAAGAATAAACTTGCTCCAGTGACTTATTGCAAGCCCAGAGGAGTCCTCTAACATTGCAGCATCTTTTCTCTCTCTTTAGGAGCTGTTTTCTCCTTTTTTTCTCCCTGTGAAAGGCAGCCTTTGTGAGACAGGCCCTCATGGGAGCTGTTGTGTGATTAACCCTCCCAGCACCATGGACAGATTGTGCCCAGCATATTTTTTAAGCTCTCCCACACCTTAGGCTGCCTTTTGCAGCCCCACACCAGCTCCCCTCACTCAGGTTTTCCTACATGCTCCCAGGCATCTGGGTCACCTCCTCTCATGGTTTAGGTCTAGAGTTGGTCCATCAGATCCAGGGGATTGGCTCCTTTGGGCAGCTGAAAACCATAAAATGTAAAACACTGGCTGTGCATAAGGGGCTTGTAACACTCCCTGTCTCCAGGGCTGTGTTGTGCCAAATCCTCCTGGAAGATGGGAAAACTGCAAAATTCTGAGAACCAGTGCTAGATACTGTAGTCCCTCCAGAAGAGCCTGGGAGATTAAGAAGCCCAAAGTCCACTCGGAATTGTCCATGCCTCTGTTGTTTTTGGAAACAGGATGCAAGGTTCATAACTGCTGTTAAACATCACCCTGTCATTACCTGCTCAGAGTCCAGGGTTTGCTGGAGGAATAATTGTTTTGGTTTTGCTAGCAAGTGCTGCCAGCACCATTCCTGTCTGTGGGAGAGTCCTCCTGGGGAAAGTGGGGATTTTTGGCTGCTGGGTGCCCACGTGCTCCATGGTGTCCTAATGACACGAGGAGAGCATGAAAGACCACCTGATGGGCCCAGGGGTGCTGCTGGCTGCAGTGAAGGTGGGACTGTGAAGAGAGCTGGGCTTTTGCTGATCAGGTTAGCTGAAAATAGGTGAGGTTGCATTAAAGACAAGTTTAATCACATTGAGAAAAGCAGTAATAACCTAGTTTTGGGCAGGCCCTGGAATACTTTTCTGCAGTTTTTTTCTGCAGTTACTGCCTTATGAGAAAAAGAATGGGGGAGAGAAAAACAGTTGTCCCAGATACAGCAGGTGTTTCTGATAACTTGACTCCTGAAATAATCTTGCTTTATAGAAATTGATTTTGTTCTTTTTCTTTTACAAAGAACAACAGAGAGAAGGAGTTCATGTTTCCACAAATCCTCTCTAAAGGAGCAGTACTATATAAATCAAACTCTGGTTCAGGAGGTTTATTTTTTTTTAATCTTTAATATTTAATTTAAGCCATCAGTTTGGATTGACATGTATTTGTCTCGAAAGGGCATAGGTTTTTTATTTTCTATGAGAGAGTGGTATTTGACACCTTGTTTTCTCTGCTATAGATTCAGACTAAAATAAGGTCCTTTAAGTTTTTTCCCTTCTCCTAAAGCCCTGGCACATTAGGAGGATTTAGAGTCCACCAGAATAAAAGCAAGGGCTGGGATGTCTGCAGCTGCCTTTGCTGCCATATTTCCCAGCTCTTGGTGACCACTGCATCAGTTGGAGCTGTCGCTGACCCGTGCCCCAGTTGGGGTTTCTGAGTTGATGCTTTGAAAAAGGAGGGAGGATGTGGGTCCTGAGGTCCTGAGACCCCCTGTGCCCCTGTCACATAGCATCCATCAGTTTCAGAGAGAAGTTCCCAGAGCCAGAAGAGCTTCTGAGCAAATACTCTATTAGTATTTTTTTTTCTGAAGGTTTTCTTTATGTAAAAGAAAACAGGCTTTAAGATCCAGCAGTAAGTATTAAAATGAAGGTGTTTCTCTTCCAGGAGTTTGTTCGATGTGCAAATAAAATCAACCTTCATGCACAAAAATCTGGAAGGTTTCAATTTAAAATTCATTGGGTTTTCAAGAGCAGAGTGTGGGGCTTTTCTCTGCATGTGCAGTAATGTATTGAGAAAGATCCTCCTCTGCATAACACATCAGAGAACAAATGCCAATTATGGATTCATAGACTAGCAAAAAATGTTATTCTTGATTTACCCTTGTGATAAGATTTATAAAGCACAGTGATAGTCTATGCTAAAAAGAGTGACTCCAGTTGGTATAAATGAAACCAATAAACTTGATGGTAAAAGTGATAATATCAGCCTGCAACATGATCTGAACAGTATGAGGCAACACACAAATTGGTAGTTGATGTCCAGAGGAGAGGACTGCATTTCCTATTTGCACTTGAGGGATATATGAGCTCATTTGGGTCTGCAGGAGAGTTCTCGTGTGTGACTCAGAGGAAGAGCAATGAGAATTACTGCCCCACTCATTGAAATAGGAGTTTATACTGAAGTCTCCACTTCTGAATTTAACTTGCTTATTGCAGGATGGGTTGGCACTTTCCAGTGTGATATGCAAGGACTCAAAATGTACATCTCAGGAGCCCTCCATCTAATTTTACTGCAGACTGCAACAAAATGTAAAAGCAAAGTCCCACATTAGTTGTGTGTCATCAGAGCAGCTCTGCTGTGATAATGTAAAAACACTCCAGAAGATGATGTGTTTGCCCCGAGAAAAGGAGATGCTCGGAGATGCTCAAATGTATTACGTGATGGAGGAGGGCCATCCAAGCGAGTGTGAATGTGCTGCACTGAAAGCCTCAGCCTGACAAAATGCCTTCCTGGGGTGCTGTGCCTCTGCACAGGGAGGGAGGTCGTGGCCAGGGCTTGAGCAAAGTGCTACAGAGCTGGCAAAAGCTGCTCCTGATGTCTGCAGGGATCTCCTTCCAGCGACAGGCACGACTTTTACACCTCTTGTAAGGCTAGAGCAGGATAATTTGACTGAAAAGGAATCATCGAAGTATTGACGAGTTGTGGCATTTACTTTCTGTGCCTCAGTTTCCCACATACTGTTTAGTGCCATGGTACGGGATGATTAGGCATGGTATTTTTTTAAGTTAGTATTGCTACTGTGTAAGTATGGACAATGGTTATTTTCTGTGATTTAAAAGCCTGCTCTGCCACTAGCAAAAGGACTGAGCCAAGCATTATGGTTTCTGATCCCCATGAACGTTAAAAATCCCATTATTATGAGCTCTCCTCTGTATGAATCTGTCCTGGCTGTCAGCAGCAATCAGGACAGCAATCAGCAGGTTGGTCCTGCAGGGATAGAGGGCCCCAGGTGTTTGTGTGCACATCAACAGGTTTTGGTTGCATTTGTATCACTTGCCTGCCAGGGTACAGGGCAGGAGCTCCATGGTCCTCCTGGCCACTGGCCTGAGACCAGGAAAACACAGCTGTGGTGAAAACCCCACCATCTAAAAAACTGAAAGTATAGAACTCTTGGGAATTCTGTGGATGGTATGGGTTGAATGGGGGCTTGGAGGTCTCGGTGGTATCAATTATCAGGTCTGGTGTCTGCTCGGTGTGAGAACCTAGACCTCAGAGCATGGCTTGGGAGCAGCATGCTCTCATCCCACCCAAATGGGCCATACAAACCTGCTCAGCAACACAGCAAGGCTGTGGGGAGAGAGGGAGAGCTTATTCTCCTTTCCTGTGTGGCTATTTCAAAAACTCACGTTTCTGAAGAAGTTTTTTTTAGTCCATCAATTTACATTTATTTGTTCTTGTGCCAATATTCTCCTTCAGCTGAAATAGCTCTTCTCTCTCCCCTGTGTTTACCCCCTTGATGTATTTATAGAAAATAATCACAGCCCCTCTCAGGCTTCATTTTGCAAAGCTAAATGGAGCAGCTTGTCCACTTTCCTCTTACAACACTGGCTCATCCCTGTTGCTTCTTGCACTGAATTGGGCATTGCTGAGCACAGGAGACCATGTGGGGCAGGGTTTTCCCAGGGAGATCCTCATCCTTCCCAAGGATCTGTGCCCTGCAAATGTGTCAACACTCTCCCCAGTAGCTGCGTGCAGAGCTACTCACCCCGTTCCCTTTGATTTTGTGTGGCCACAGCCTGTCAAATGCTCATAAGCATCCTGTGCTTTGCTTTTCCCCTTCCTCCCCACTGATGAGCTCCCAGGTGCTCACAGATACTCTTGCTGCTCCTTCAGTACAGAATCATAAATGATTTTTTGTGTTTGACTCATCCCTCAGCCTCTTGTTCTGTGCAATTTCTCTAAGAATGCTTCCCAGCTCTCTGTCTAATGCCACTGAAGGCATTAGTGCCTTTCTGCTCTGTCTACGGATAATTAATGAAAATAGTAACGGAAATGGGTCCCAGACACAGAGGAATTCCTCTAATAACCTCCCCCAGCCTGCTCATCCTCCTCTTGAAATGGCATGTCAGCATCTCTCCTACAGGGTGGGTGGAGAAGTAGTTGTGAATTAATCCAAATAATTTCCAGTGAACTTAATTTTCCATGTCTGCTGTTTTGCTGAAGTCCTGATAGGTTATATGTGCTGCTTTAAAAAATGAGGTTTTTTATCAGAGAAAGATAACGATGTCCCCGGGTGTGATTTATCTTGGTGCATTTTCTCCTGCCACCATTTGCTTCCAGAGCCCTTTTCTTCAACGTGTATTAAAAAGCCTCGCTTGCCTGTGAAATCAGACTGAAGAACCCGTAGCTGCCAGATTGCTTGTCTGCACTTCTAGAAAAATTGGAATATCATATTTTCTCATTCTATCTGATTGCACAGATTTATTAAATAAATCCTTGCCTTGTAGCTATCTTACATCCAGATTTTCAAACCTGCGTTGGGAGGATGATGGTTCTTTCTTTGATGAAATCTATTGAAAACAGACCAGTAAATGAATCCCAGTCACCATGCATTTAATAACAAATGCAGGCAAATAGAACATCCTTAGGGACTCTCATTTTTCAAGCTCTGTATAGGTAGCATGGCTTCAGGCTGCAGCACTGTGTCTCAGTGCATTTAAACACCCTGTCACCTGCAAAGAGCAGTAGTTCAGATACACAAAGCATTTGGCAAAGAATGGCTGCAGAAAGGTTTGCAACGAGCTCTGTTATCACTAACAGGTTTGTCATTATAGTGGAATATCCTGTATGGATACTTCAACTTTTATCATTCCTCAGAAACAGAAAGCTAACATGGTATTAACTGAACTAGTATGATAGATGGCTGTGTTATAATTGAATTAGTTGGGAAGCATTGACCTTTTTGATGTATAATGTCTCTGAATGTGAACAACAAATACAAACTAATGCTTTTATGACTTTGCTGGCTGAGTTTAGTCATCAATTGGCTTGTGATAAATAAGACATTGTACGCTCCAGTCAATGGAAAACATGTTTGCAGCTCCTGTGCTTATATTTCTGTATTCTGTGAAATCAGCTCTGCCAGCACATGTTACTCAGGTGTGGCTTTTGTATTACGAGCTGGACTCAAATGAGAATTCGAGTCCTCAGAGGACCTTATACTTGCTGGATAATGATAAGCCCAGCAGCTAGTGCTTGGTGTTAATTGTTTTCTCCCTTACTGTGTGGCCAGATTAGCTGACAACGACCTGAGGAGATTTCTGCTGTTTCTGCAGCACCTCTCCTTGTCAAAATAGTTGTAGATCAATAGCTGTTACCTCCACAAGCCATATCGAAAGTGGAGTTAGATGGGAAATGCAATTAGGAGAGAGGAAGCTATTTGCAAAGAATTCATGTGGTTTGTTCTTTTTCTGTTTCTACACCTTGGTCCTTCCAGATCCAGAGCAGAAAATGAAATTTTTCTGCTTTTTATTCAGTTTGGGCTTGACAGAAAAATCACTATTGCTCTAACCTGGGACATTTTATTAGTGTTTATCTGACCGTGATGAATTCACGTATTGCTGCTTGCCACTGGAGCCAAAATAAATGATCTCCAGTGGACAGGGTGCGTGGGGTACTGATGGATGTCTGATCTGCCTCTTCCAATGCAGCCTAGGTCAGGAAACCTTGTCTTGAAAAACACTTGTCTTATGCAAAGTGAACTGACAGGTCTCACCCTATATTTTGACACCTCCAGAATGGCATGTCCTGGCTGCAGGAAGATTGCCCACTACCCCTTGTGCCTATGTGTAAGAGCAGCTAATTCCTGGTGGCTTTGATTTTTCTCCACCTCACTCCCAGTTTTGTGCAGTTTTCAGGTACTTTCTTGCACACAAGAATTTCCAAACCCCTTTCCAGGTCTGAGACTCAGCCACAGCCTAAGAGCTCCAGCTATAGCAGCTTTCTCATAGTTACTATTGATTTAGGTAAAAGTATAAACGTTGCATTCTTCCAGTTTGTGTGTCTGTCTCTCGCCTCAGGCTCGCTCTTTTCCTCTGTAGGATCAATTACCTTTTTATCCTTGGATGCAGTCTGGCATGCCCTGCTGGAGCACAGAAGCAGGGCTGCTGCTATGACAGTTCGGATCAGAAGAGCCCCTCCAGTGCAAGACCTTGTCACCAGGAGGGCCAGCAGCAGGCATTTTGGGGAGCACTGCAGAAATGCATAGTCATGGCTTGATTTTCATCTAAGAAAACAACATATATTAGTGCCTCCACAGTGAGGTCAGAGCAAGCCATGGAAGAGCAGAACCAGACCAACCAGTTACCAGCAGAAATTAAATTTGTCTCATCACTGCTTTTGTACTTCTGTGCCCCACTCTCTATTTTTGGGCATCCCCCCAAAACTCATGTATGATTGTCATGCTTATCACTCCAAGTCCAGATAGTATAATTGTCTAGAAGAGACTTTAAAAAGCTTTTTTAGCTCTTAACCTTTGGCAGTACTTGGTGGTGGTGAAGTTTTACAGTACTGATACTTAAAGGAAAAGGTCTCCTATACCACTTTCTCTGGATCTCGGCAGCAGTGTTGGATTAAATGAAGATATTGTAAAATAATTTTGTCTTGCAAATTCAGGAGCAAGTTCTTGTTGGGCTTGATGAAAATGTTCAGTTGTGGCAGAGTGCTCAAAAAGCATTTCAAATGCAGCTCAGGGGTGAAAGTGCAAAGCAGGGTGAGCTCTGTTCCCTCCCTATGCACAGAAGTGGGAGGCAAGAGCTGCATTTCCATCATTCCCCACTTCAGCTGGAAGCTGGAAACAGTGGCCATGGCATCACTGCCTGTGAGATGCAGCTCACAAGGCACGTACATCCTTGATCTTGGTGCTCACTGCCCAGAAGCTGGCACCAGGAGTCAGGCTTGACTTGCTCTTGGTACCTTCTTGCACTGAGCAAACCTGTTCCGCTCCAGCCCAGCTGTGAATGGATGCAGCTTCTTGGCATGAGGCATTCCCTGGGATGCTGCTCCTTGGACTTGTCTCTGTACCTCCAGGTGAGACTTTCCTCAGTCCTCATGGATTTGATGCACGAAAGTAGGTCAGGTATGACACACCTCATGGGTCCCCTCTGGTACAGAGCAGAGGAGCAATTCCTTTTAAGTATTCCATCTCTCCCATGAGCAAAACAAATTATGTCAAAGCTGCCACGTAAAATGTGCTTCTACATGGTCCCCATTGATAAAGCAATTATGGAAGGGCTGGGCTGCAGCATGTATATAATCCCCCAGACATCACAGGGCAAGAGTAAGGACTTAGAGTAACTCACACAGGGAGCAAATGTTGCAAACCTAATAAAATGCAATACAGATACAGAAGGAAGAGAGATTCTTTCTCTCTATGGCCTGCCCGTGGTCAATGGGAGAAAAGATTAAATGCTAGAAAGGTTTCAATCTATTTGTTGTGGTTCAGGAGCCTTGTACAGGATGTGTCACAAACAGTTCACTGTCTCCATAATGTAATTTAAGTTACTGTGATCCATATGGGTCATTCATCTGCTGTTTTTCCCAGCATGGAGAAGCATGACTTTTTGGCTTATAAAGACATCTTGTTATGATGCATCTTATTATATCATGCAATACCTCCTGTGAATGAGCCAGTGACACCAGGGGAGGAATACAAGAGAATGGGAATATGTGAAGACACTGTTCCCTTTCTGTCCAGTGGCAGTCAGATGGTATCACACCACCTGCTCCAGCCTTATCAGCTACTGGAGAAATCCCAGGGCTGCTGAGATCAATATGCTTTTTGCTGACAATTTCAAATGAAGAGAGTGATTTAACCCCACCAAGCCCAAAGACACAATCTGATGTGCGCTGCTGCCTGGATCTTTGGATTGCAGCCAATGAATTTTGCACCACATTGAGATACAAAGTTGCCTGGAGAAGCCAGCAAGGAATGGCTTTTTTCCATAGATACGTTCCGAACTATTCTTCACTCTGGGAGCACAAAAACTTGCATCACCTCAAAGGATTTTAAGGCAGACAAATTCAGCCCAGAGGTATGGATACTAGGAGCAGGGAACAATTTAGAGATTTGAGCTGAAACATGTGAAAGAACTCCTTTAGAGCTTCTACAAATCTCCTCCCACAAGCCTTCCCCTGGTCCCCTCCCAGGGAAGCTGACCTTGGCCCCCACACAGCAGTTGTTGTTGCAAAAGTTCACTTTTGACTCTCTACTTTGCATGGGCTCAGAGAAAATACATTGCTCCATCCCTGAAAGCCTTGGAGCATCTGGTTAATACATGATCCTTATTCCCACAGTGAAGATGCAGGAAATGGTTATAAATAAAAGCACGGCCAAAGAAGCCAAGGTTAAGTGGAGGTGCATTC
>NW_008239758.1:5089805-5095716 GCF_000691975.1 Corvus brachyrhynchos | reverse complement strand
CATCAGACATGAACAAGCTGGACCTAGGACTGTTACCACAATGTGATATTGTTCCCCGGAGCAAAACTGACAGAAGAGATGGGGAGCTAGAGCTCAGAACAAGCAAGACAGAAATACTGAGGGAGAAAAAGGCAAAGCAGTGCAACTCGTGATTCAGCTGGAGAAGGAGTCAGAATTAAACCACTCCATCACAGCGATAGTTGCTTTCCTCCAACCCACCTGGCAGAAGGGAGAACTTGTCCTTTCTCTCAACAATGATTTGCAAAGATTCTCCCTCCATTTTCCAGACTGCAAGGCTGGAATTAGGATGAATAGCTCAGTCCCCTATGACAATTCGAGGCATTTCTCTGCAAGACACACTGTGTCACACTGCTCTGGGGGATACAAACCTGTGAGGGTGCTGGGCTAGAGATGTTGGTGCTTCCCAGCCAAATGTCCAGAGGTGTTCAAAGGTGGGGGGGATATTCTGTATTAAATACATCTTACTTTTAAACCAGAGATTAAGCACCAGATAAACCACTGAAGGCAATGATGGTTTCTTAATTTCTTGATTTCTTCAGTGGAGACTGCAGGATTTTCTGGAAGATACTTTTTAATCAAATGCTAACTGCTGAGCTAAACACAGTGGTTATTGAGTGAAATGCTACGGGATAGGTTATTCTGCAGACCGATGAGCTAATAGTCTCTGCTGGCCTTAAAACCTGGATGGACATTTTAAGGAGATTCTATAAAAAGGCCATCCCAATAAATAATTACTCAGGGCTGTAAAAGCTAAGGCATTTGTGAATTCCTTGGTGACCACAAGAAATCTGAAGACTGTTTAGTGTATTACTAAGTGCCAGTGAGCACAATCAGGCATCCATCGATACGACTGGAAAGTCTCCTCTGGCTTCAGTGGACATTTGGTTAGGTCACAGTTGAGGAAATGTGAGGGCTAAAGCCAGCAGGGAGGCAGAGCTGTGCCACCCTCCATCACAGAGCATCACTGGATGAGAGCTATCTTCCTTCAGGGTTTTGACTCTCTTGAGAACGTTATTTTGATTTTCCTTATGAAAACCTTGATGGGCTTGGGGACTTGGGGATGAGCCAGTAACCAACAGAGAGACAGATTGCATAGAAAATTCACCTGAACGTGCAAGAAATCAGCACATACCTTGCACAGCTTGGAAGCACCTTCACCTCTCTGGCACTCAGTATGGAAGGTAACACCTTCCCAAGAGCTCACACGGAACAAATCTGTCTCCAGCCCTGACCTGAGATCCTCCACAGCCTGTTGTGGAGCTGTGCTGGAGGGAGCCTTGCAAAATAGCAGGTGGTCACCTGTCACACTTGCTGCTGCCTTCACCTGTGAGATTGAGAGGAAACGGTGCCCAAACAGCCGGAGCGATGGCTGGGCACAGGTGAATGTGAGCCACCGTGACTCCATCTGCTTGGCCTTCCAGCCCTCACTCCCTCCTGCAGGCTGCACTTGAAAAGCAAACCCTTGATTATCTTTTCACTCACTTTTGACCTAAAATCAGTTGCACCCGTGCTTTTGTGCATGTTCACTCCAGAAAGGAGAGCTTGCGTGTGCCGTGACCTGAGAAGTGCCTGAATCGTACTCCTTCTGCTCATGGTCAGCAGTGCATTCACAAAGACCCAAACTGAGAAGTGAAGGCTCATTTGGAAAAGTATTGGTCGTGAATATAAATAATAAAATTGTTCTGGTTTTAAGTTGGTTAAACAAACTTAAATGTAACATTTCTTCTCTCTGATGGATTAGCCCATGGCCACTTTAATCATCAGTGTTTTTCTACATGGTTTTAAAAGTGCACTTTACAAATGCTCAAACGTGCAGTATGGGGGGGTGTGTATATTTTTCATAGGTGTTTGTGCCAGCGAAAGCCAGTTGTTCCCACACCCACTGAAAAGTAATTCAATATAGCAGAGGGAAACTCATTAAAAAATTTAGACTAACATTCACAAAAATATCTTATCCACCCTACTCCACAGTTACTGTTCTTTTTGTTTGTAAATACATTGGGGGAAAAATACCACTTCTGCCTAGAACTGCTGTCAAGTTGTACTGCTTTGAAGAATTTGGCATATTCTCCAGTCAGCACATCTGGTATGGGTGGATGCTCCTCAACAGACTGATTTTTTTTTTTTTTTGGTTGTTGTTATATTTCAAGTGATCCTGTGCCAAAGCCCGTTTAGCTGAACAAGAGGTTTGCCCATTATCAATCACGCACTGATAACTGCTGCCAGCTCCAAGATGCATCCTTCCAGGCACAGCCTGCGTGCACACTGGCTGCAGGAGTCAGCTTCAGCAATATTGAGACCCTGCTGAGATTTCAGAGGAAGTGCAAATACGGAGTACTCGATAAAAATAGCAATCTGCAGGCTCCGTATTGCTAAGTGCTATTTAACGATGCAGAAAGTTTTAGTATTTGTCTTTAAGCTAGGAGAGGATTCCATGTTTCACCCAGACCATGACAGAGAGGAAGAAAGCAGTGCTCTGGGTTGTCTGGCTCTTCCCCCAGAGGTTGCCTTGCTCTCCCAAATCCTGGTTAAAGAGCTCAGGAAGCACAGCAGGCTCAGAGAGACTTGTCTGTTTGGAGTGTAACTAACTGTACTCCCAGCACAGGCTATGCTTTGGGCTTTAGATTTTCTCTTTCTCTTAAAAGCAAGCCCAGAAGAGATTAAGGACTTGCTACTGAACACTGGAAAATATAAACCAGTCTCTGCACTAAAGATGATACTGGCAAAGGACTGTTTTTTCTACAGTTTAATACCATTAGAATGCTGCTAGCTGTTTAAGAAATGCCTGTGCTGAAGAAGGTGCTAGGCAAGGTCATGTCCCAGTTAAAATGAAATTTTTTTTCTTTTGCCTCTTAGGAAAAGAGATTCACCAGGAAACGGTTTGGGGGTTCCTGAGAGCAGCTAAAACACCAAATTGACTGAAGGATTTTTGGTCTTGCTTTTCTAATGGCACAAATTTGCCCAGAGGTTGCAATAAGGAAGGTGAAGAAAAGACTTGCTGCATAAAGACTAGTTAGTGCTTTAAAACGAGCCCTTGGGGCAGTCCCTTTGCTGTCACTGGGACAAGCAGCTTGGTTTGAAGTTATAAACACTTGTACGAGTCTCTGCGAGGAGGGGCACATAGCAGCTGTGTGGTGCTACAGCCACGGGCATGAGGAAAGGCAAAGTGAGAGCCCAGAGCCCAGGCTTGCTGATGTTTATGCTGGCTCATTGGACGCACACTGCTCTAGAGGGGTCGCAACAGAGAGGAAGTTTTGCAGGAGACTGTGGATAAGACAAGAGTGGAAAAAACCTGCCCCTCCACAGGGAGTTATTCACATGTGAAGGAGGCTAAAAAGTTTCAGAGAAATATCTAGTGAGTGTGGCAGTGATGAAAATCAGATTTTCTTTCCTAGACCTTACCCTCAACATTTCCCCTTCTGCATCCATCAGCTTCAGTGTTTCCAACCCTGAGGAACTATTCCTGTGCACAAATAAAAAGCACCACTGCTGCTGTGAGAGAGGACAGTGGAAACGTGTTCATTTTTGTGCAGCTGGAATCAGCATCATGTAAGAAGGAGGAAAATGCCCTGACAACCAAATTGGGCTGAATTATCTTTATATTAGGGCTGTGCTACAGAGGGAAGAGACCATGAGGAACTGGGCACCATTTCTGCAGCACTGTGATGCCCATCAAAGTGGGAAAGGTGGGTGTGCTCAGTTCTGGACACCCCTGGCTCGAGGAGACATCTCCTACCTCCCATGTTTAATTTGGAAGGAGTTGCTGAAGCAGAGGGGAAAGGAAGATGGGAGGCCTAGAGGGCAGGTGGAGCCAGATGAGGTAAATGTGCCAGCTGCTGAAGGAAAGAGGAGATGAAAGGGAAAATAAGAGTGAAGAACAAAGCAGAAATGTCAAGAAAAGGTGGGAAGGGGAGACAGGAGTTGATGGTGCCAAAATTAGATGGAGAACTGGGACAGGGAGTGCTGATCTGGTGCTCTCCTCTTGGACGAAATTCCCACTGAAGCTGCTGTCAGACGTGGCCTGGGGAGGGAGGAGAACTGGGATCCAAGAACTTGTTTTCCAAGATTGGAAAACAAGAGATAAAGGAGGGGTGGTGGCAGGTGCCCCTGCAGACCTGGAGCACCCCAATTACTCAGAGAGGGTTTCCCCAGCCCCAAGGGGAGCCAGCCCTGCTGCCCTTGGGACACACCACCCAGTGTAAAATCAATGTGTTTATGAGTCTGCACCGTGTTCAACTGTTTCAAACCAATTTTTGCAGGCGATTCCTAATTATATGCTGCTAGTCACAGCCCACAAAAAGCTAATGAAACCCTTGCCATCAATTAAATGTAATTTCTGCATGCTGAGGCAGAAACAAGGAAGGTAAAAGACGAAGTCACCAAATTTTCCTCTGGCTCCAGCTATGGGAGCCAGCTCTGAAAACCTTTCAGAACCCAGGCAAAACCAAGTAAGATCACCTAGACCTGAACTAGGGGTAAGAAATGTCTATTTATTCTCTGGTGTGTGCAATTCTGAAGGGTACAGAGACCTCTTCTCACTGTTCTGATGACCTGAAGGCATGTGTTCTAGGAAGTGGTGTAGGGCTGAAATCACCCAGCCATGAAATTTGCAAGTAAATGGATACTTACAGACTAAAAAAATCTGATGAAAGCATGGAAAATGAGGCCCAAGGACACTGCCTCTTTCAGTGCTGTTGAGTAGTGGTAAGAATAATGTAGTATAAACAAGTTTTTTTCCATTTGCAAGGATGTATGTTTACCTTCTCCTCTTGTATTACTTGCTATATGTGTTAAGTGTCTCTACAGATGTTATGCATACACTGAATCACACACAATATTCTTCCAAGTCAGGGGAAGAGCTCACCCATCAGTGGGTTTCAGAAAAAAAAAAACCCTCCTGACCCCTCGTTTCTCTCAGGAAAGCAGAGAGTTCTGTTCCCAAGGTTGTCAGAATAAGTAAACCACATAGTTTCAGGCCACTTTGTCCATGGTGGTCTGACAGCTGTGGTGTTCTTGTGCATACAACCCTTCAAATTAGTTCATCTAGGAAAGGAAAGCCGATAATCCGCTCCCCAAACAGTGCTAGTGAGAGGAAAAGTCGAGCCTTGACATCTTTCTGCTTTATTTCACCCAGCAACACCTCTATTAAAAACTCTCTGCAGTATCTCTGCGTGGCGTGGCCAGCCAGCAGCAGCAGGGGAAGAGGCAGTGCTCTGATTGAGGTAAGACCTTGCCTGCCCAGACTGAGAGCGTGAGTGTCGTGGTGCTGCACGTGCACCGCAGCACACCTGGGGTGGGGACTCCCACCCACACCGTGCAGCCCTCACAGCCCCTTCCTACACCGCCAGACCCCATCCCTGCAAGGACCACCTGCCTGAGGGGGGTGTGGGCAGCTGTGCAGTACAGGGACTGTGCATCGGTGGCCTTGGTGCCCTGGGGGTGGTGGGCATGCAAGGTGGGCACGGGGGTGTTGTCATGGAATCATAGAATTGTTTAGGTTGGGAAAGACTTCCAAGATCATCAAGTCCAACTGTTAACTCAGTACAGCCAAGTCCACCACGAAACCATGTTCCTAAGTGCCACATCTACACATCTTGTAAGTACCTCCAGGGATGGTGACTCCACCAAGTCCCTGGGCAGTCTGTTCCAGCCTTCACCTTTCAGTGAAGAAATAATTCCTAATATCCAACCTCAACCTCCCCTGGTGCAACGTGGGCCGTTTCCTCTTGCCCTATCGCTTGTTACCTGAGAGAAGAGACCGACCCCCACCTGGCTACCACCTCCTTTCAGGCAGTTGTAAAGAGCGATAGTCACCCTCGACTCGCCTTTTCTCCCGGCTGAACAGCCCCAGCTCCCTCAGCCGCTCCTCCTCAGACTGCTGCTCTCCCTG
>NW_008239758.1:5058670-5089177 GCF_000691975.1 Corvus brachyrhynchos | reverse complement strand
GTGGGAGACCCCCCAGCCCCTGTGGTCCCCACCGGTGCCCCGGGGTCCTGCCTCTTTGTCAAGCTCTCTGGGAAAGACGGTACTCCAAAATCTGGAAACTCCGTCTGGGACTTTGGCAGCTCTACTTCAGTCCCGCACAGGTGGATCTGCCCGAGGGGAGCAAGTGGGTGACCCCTGGGCTGAGCCCCCGGGCGTCCCAACCCCAAGCAGGGAGTCTGAAGGGATGGGGATCAGGGAAGCTGGACCCACCAGGATGAGGGAGCAGTTAGGTCCTGGGTGCCAGTGAGATTGTTGTAGGTTTGCTGTGCAAAAATCCAGGTTGCCCGCAGATGGGATAAATGGCTCACATTTAATTCAATTAGACTTTTTTGTGTCTGTCTGTCAGTATTTTCAATGGTGTCTCCTTATGCAAAAATTTGTGGTAAAAATGTGGCTTGGATGTGCTCTAGTAATGCATTGGGAGGACAGTATTTGTGTGTGTCTGTATGGGCCAAGAGTTGGCAAAGAATTACCAAGAGTATATGATGCAGTAATAATTCAAGTAATTTATTTCACAGTTTTAGATTGATTGTTTGCACTTTCCCAGATCATAGAGATACCTTAACCTGGATTGCATAACTGAACCATGCAAATAATCAGCCTAATGTTACTGTGCAAGAAAAATCAATGGCAAACCCTGTTCGACTTGAGCCCTGACACAGCTGTGAGGGTCCGCTGCCTTTATCCACAAGTTCCCTGTTAATTTAGGCACTCAGATCCTTTAAAAACCGCTGAATTCTGGGCTGTTGGGAAAGCT
The DNA here is from genome assembly GCF_000691975.1 of Corvus brachyrhynchos. Lineage (NCBI taxonomy): Eukaryota > Metazoa > Chordata > Aves > Passeriformes > Corvidae > Corvus > Corvus brachyrhynchos. Next base: position 5,088,381 of record NW_008239758.1, on the reverse strand, counting down.
GAAGTGTTGTGCAGAGTCCTTTTACAGCAGAGCCTGCCTCTGTTAAGGAACTGGGTTTGTAAAGCGCAGTTTTCCTGGGCTCATTCACACAAGGCAAGAGCCAGAAAACAGCAACTTCTTCCAGTGCTGTTCCCAGCGACCCCCGGTGAACCTCGGAGGAGGCTGGCAGTGGGATGTCCAGGAGGGTGCAGAGTGTGCATCGTTCTCGTGCATAGCAGCAGCGAGCCACTGGCGAGAGCGGGTGCACAGGCACCGTGAGCTCCCTGCATGCAGGTGTTCATTCCCTTCGGCTTTGAAGGAATGAATAAAAACCACACCGGCGAGGCAGGGAGCCAGCACCCACCTCCTGCCTGCTCCAGGGACTGAGCCCACCCTGCTCCTGCACAGCCGAGGCAACAGTCTGGAGGAGACAGCCTGTGTCAGACCGGTCAGGAGGACTTTTCTCTTCAATGAAAGGTGGAGAGGAGCAGTTGCCATTACAGGGCTCCAGAGTGCGTGTTTTAGTTTTCTTTTTAATGAGCAGCAGAAGGCTGGAGGGAGGAGGAGGAGGAATAAGGTGTGCGGAAACGGGCATTGTTTCCCCGAGTGCCAGCTCCCGTGTCTGTGTGCAGTGGAAGCCAGATGGGGCTCGAGGTCCCCGTTCCTTCATCAGAAATTTCTTAATGTTTTGACAGAGAAATGGATTTGTGAGTGTGGGAGAAAACGAAAACTGAATTCCATCTCGATGGGTTACGTTTCATGTGAGGCAAGTGTTGCCTGCCTTGTTTTATAGTATCTGGTGTTGGGAAGACAGGCTGAATGATTTATGAGCTCGAGTTAATAGTAAAGCAGCATATTGCTGTATTAATGTTCTCCTGTGCTGAACTAGCTGGCTCTTTCTGAGGGAATTTATGCAAGGATCACTCGCCGTCTGCTGTTGCAGTAGTGGCATTCTGGGGTGGCCCGTTAGTCACTGTGGGGGGGACAAAACAAGGATGCTGTTTCCCTCTCGGCTGGCAAATCAAAGGGAGAGGGGGAATGATGACTCCAGCAGTCACATCTGTGTATTAGTTGCACCTGCTGTGGATATTGGGAAATGGGGAGAGCAAATGTCAGTGGCACAAAGAACAGGGAAGGAAATGAAGGAGGAAATAAGAGAGGAAGAGAACGTGGTCTGTCTGCCAGTGGCCATGATTCAGACTCGTGCAGGGCACCTTGCCACCCTGCAGCTGCTCAGGGAAGTCGAGTGGTGGGACTGTCTCTTGAATCCTCTGCTGGGGTTTATCTGCCCCAGTGTGTGCAGCCCTTAGCCCACTTGGCAGGGCAGGCTTTGGGCTGAAGGAGTCACAGGGAAGCAGGCAGGGCAACTGGGAAGCAGTACTAATTTCATGAATTCCTGTGGATGGCGAATTTATAGGATGTGAGGGGACCACCCCCACCCGAGTGCTGATTTGGGAGGTGGTGAGGAAGGAAAGTGCATTCTGGCTTTTCTGTAAGGAAGCAAGCTGCGTGAAAGAGTCTTCAGGTTCCCCTGGTCTGGAGAACCAGAGGGGGAGAGGTTTCATGGAGGCTTGGTTCCTAAAGACACCAGAAAATAGAACAGTATATTCCCTTTGTGCAGCAGAAAGCTCCACTGGGGATGGAGGTTGCAATCGTAATATTCTTGGACTTCTCCTCCAGAGGCTGAGACAGTGGGTTAGTGGTAAGATGAGAGCTCAGTTCATTGCTCCTGGTGCAGGGTAAGAAGACATCGATTTGTGGTGAGTCTGGAGCTCATCTGCAGGCAAGGAGAACCAGCCCCCATCGACTGGCTGTGCAATGTGATGCTGTACAAGTCCATGCTGGGATATAATTGTGCTATTAGAGCAGCAAACGTCAAATCTTGGGAAGCTGAGTCGAAGCAACCCTCCTTCCAGTGTTAATATAAGAGAATCACTAAGGATGAAATGTTAAGTGGCTCCTTTGGTCAGAGATGGTCTTGCTGAAGATAAATAAGCTAGATCCCATCCCTGTGTCTAGAAAACTCCGTGTGTCTGGAGACCAAAGTCGGTTTGAGGGGGATTTTGGAGGGTGCGTGTGGCTGCTGGCAGTGAGGATAAGGCACAAGGGCATTGGTGGAATTGAGGCCATCTGAGGCGACCCTGTGCTGCTGCTCTTGCTGTGGGTGCTTTAATTCTCTCTGCTGCTTTTGATTGATTTGTGACCCTGTACCCTCTTTAAAAGGCCTTCCTGTGCTTATTTCAGAGCTCTGCATTTATGTGCCACGTCTGGGTCTATTCTGGTCCTGCTTTGAGAGATAATGAATGAACGTGGACATAATGGCTGAGATGCTGCATGGCCAAGTGCTTGGCACCCGGGATGTGGCAGCTCCTGGGGTGGCCTGCCAAGAAGCACCTGTCTCTGTTGCAGGCTGTTAGGAGACTTGACAAGAGACAGAGCAGCTTAATGTGCCACTAAAAATTTTGACACTAGGTTTTTACATCCCTGAAGCAGGAAACAAAATTTCAAGGTCCTTATATATTATCCTTATGGGGTATTACATCCTGTTCTTCACAGCCCGAATCTGTTGATGCTCCACTAGCAGCAACGTTTCAGATGCTCTGGCACAAAGGAGCACCCATTTCCATGCTCAGGCTGAAGCCCAGAGACATCTTTCACACCTGAAGTGCTCTCACACCAAAAAGCTGTTTGTGAACAGCCAAGGGGTGAAGAGGAAATTATTCCAGCTCCTAGCTATCTTTCTTTTCCTCAAGGCTTAAATCTGATTTTGCAACCTGCCTTTTCAATTTCCACCTCCCATAGCTGAGTCTCAGTTGAATGAACTGGCTGAATTCCCACCTGAGCAGGTTCAGCTACTCTCCTGGTCACCCTTGTCTCAAAGCCTCTGTCACCTCCCTGACCTCTCACTGCTTTATAGCTGACTGCCAGCTGCCAGGCTTGTGTCTGTGAGCACAGGGTCTGCACTGAGCTGACCCAGTCTAGCAGAGCTCTCCTGCTTGGTGTCTGTGCTTTAGTGCCTCTGCCTTACTGCGTGGGTATGGATTGCGGTCCCCAAAACAATGCTCCTTGTTGGTGCTAAGTAGAAGCAACATGAGATTAGGGTTGTGCAGCAAGGCTTCATCTCAGTTTACTGAACTCGTCATCACTCAGCAGCCTTGCAGATCAGGCTGCACCTGAGTTTTACCAGATTCATAATGTTTAGAAACCTAAATTGAAGTTAAAACCTCTGGTGATGCTAAGAATGGCTTGGTACAAAGCAAAAAATTTCAAGAAGCTGTACCTAGGATATCCTCACTGGGATGAGAGAGTAAAGACAGAGAGGTGGGGAACAAAATGAGTTGACACTTTTCAAAAATACATTATCGCAAACTGGCTACTTGTGTTTTGTAGCAGGAGTGTGAGTGGGGAGAAGGCAGGCTGCTGGCAGGCCAGTGCAGGGAGCACAGAGTGTTCATCAGGCTGTGAAAATGCATATCCAGGTAAGGGGTTTGCAAGAAGCTGTGAATTTACAAATAGGAGGAGATAGTTGCTTTTGCTGGTATTCAGCCTGGAGGTGACAAAAAGACATATTTTCACTCCTGTCCCAAGTGTCAGATATATAACATGCAGAAAATTGACTTAAAATGCCAGTCCCCTGGTAGCTGGGAATGTCTCTGAGCCACACATGTAAAGTTTATTCTGTGAGGATGACCTAGGTTACAATGCAAGATGCAACCAACAGTATGCATTCTCTTATCATCTTCACAAGCTGTTAAAGTGGGTGGGGCACTGCTCGTTATCTCCTCCCATGACTCATCCTTGATAACTCCCTCCAGGTGTTATCTCTGTTATCTCTGTTATCTTTGTGGGCAATCAAGGACCCACCACGTGACTCATAGAATTACATCAGCCCATTGTGAGGTGCTCCACCCAGTGGGAGGAGCCAGGTGTTCCCACCTGGATCTAATCTGGGGTTTGGAGCAGCACAAGCAGCCCTTACTGGATTCCCAGAGGACAAGAGCTACAATTGGACCTTTGGGTGAAGACCAGACCATTTCTTCCAGCACTTCATCTGGACTGCTACCGCCACCCTAAATAACAGGCTGTCAGGTTGTATCCTGACTCTGTCACTGTTCTTGCACTATTGCATTTACTTTAATTTTCCTATTAAATTATTACTCTGACTTGCAATCTCCCACTGGTTTGTTTTAAAACTAATGCAGAGGACTTAGTAGCCTCGGTGGTAACTAGCAGAGTTTGGACCTAGTCTGGGAGTGTCATTAATGGTGACATGTCAGAGAAATACAAAGGCTGTGAAAGAGGCTGTGCCTCCAAGGCACATGCTGCTGAGAGAAAAAAGATACAGGTGCTCTCCTCCAGCCTTTAGCATGACTTTTTGGAGCTGACCACAGAACAGTAAAATATTTTTTCTGCCTGAATCCATTCTGTACTCTGGGAAAAATCCAGTCCGGGTTTTCCTCCGAATCCGTTCCATACTCCGGGAAAAAGCCAGTCTGGGTTTTCCTCCGAATCCATTCCATACTCTGGGAAAAATCCAGTCCGGGTTTTCTTCTGAGTCTATTCTGTACTCCGGGAAAAATCCAGTCCGGGTTTTCCCCCGAATCCATTCCGTACTCGGTAAAATCCAGTCCGGGTTTCCCCCATGCCGTGTTGTGGGACGGGCGTGTCACAAGTAGCAAATCAAGGACAAATCTCCTCTCCTGCTGCCAGCGGCGGGTGATTGAAACAGGGCTGAGCACGTGTGTTCCTCCTTATCCTGAGCTGCACAGGGCGGGATTTCTCCTGCTGCCAGCAGAGGGTGATTGAAAGAGGGCTGAGCACGTGTGTTCCTCCTTATCCTGAGCTGCACAGGGCGGGATTTCTCCTCCGGCCAGCAGCGGTCGAGGGGTGTGGTGTGATTATCATGTGAGATAAACTTGGCCGATCCCCCATAGAGCCCAACGATGAGTAAGTTTTCAGATTTCTTCAAAGTGGCCACACCACCTCCACCTGCTTCACTTTTTAGTCTCCAACGACAGACTGATATCTGACAAACACACTTTACATTAAAACTTTCCTACCTCTGTGACAAAATACTTTTCCCAGTGCCAATCACCTCTGCTGTGGTCACAGCTGGTTGAAATGGGGTTTATTTATCCTTTAAGAAGTGCTCATGCAAACTGTGCCTGTATCTACATGCCCTCCTTACAACCTAGGAAAGCTTCAATTTAGAAAATTCAGCATCCAGCAGTATTCAATGCTGTAACAATATGCTGAATTATTTACTGAATCTAACAGAAGTAGTTTTAAAAAACCGCTATTCTGATTATTGCCTGGATCCTGCTCACTTCAGGTTTGATGCATTTAACAGTGAACTAGAACAGTGCATTAAATTCCTTATTATTGGCAAAGCAGCTCTCCTATTTTTCACTACTGGTCATGTGAATAAGGAAAACTTGGCTAAGGCAGGCTTGCAGAATTTGAAATACTAGCAGAGCTTGAAATACTAGCAGGAACCTTTCATCCAAAAAAGTTGAAATACGTGAGGCTGGACCAAAACAAAAGGGTGAAACTGCAACAATGGGATGTGCTGGTCCTCTACAGCTGCTGGTGTTCAGTCCCATCCTGAGTGCCACCACACCTCTGACACAGCCAATTTCTCTGGTCTTTGAGCATGTCAGATTAAGTTTCACTTGAATTGCACAGAGCTGAATGTACATGCAACTACAATTCATATTAAGTGTAACTTTACAAATACTGAATCTGGAAATACTGTCTATTACACTCATTTCCTTTACCAATTCAAAATTTCACATTTGGTCTCCAGTAGTCTAGGAAAAAACCACTGAAAATATTCCTTAGACTATTCCTGAGCAATGTTTTTATGTACTGTAAAATATTCTACTTTATTACTACATTTCTTAATATTCTCACTTTTTAAACTACATATGAATCCATGCTTTGAAAGTTTACAAAGCTGAAGATCTGGTAGGCACAATGAAAGATAGAAACAGCTAAGCATCTTAAAACCAAAGTGAGCTCACCAAGAGAAGTGCAATTTAGCTCTACACATAATGTACTCTTTAGTTTTTGTTACTTTTTCATTTTTTTATCACAATGTGAAGGATCCACTTGCAGAATCTGGTCCATCAGACCTCAGCTCACATCTCAGGAAGATTGTGACTGAAAGCTGAGGAGGAAAATATGCTGACCAGGATTTTAAAGGGAAAGTAAAAAACATTCTTTGGACTTGTTTTGTATTCGTTTGAGTAACTATTTGTTAACCAAAACTGAAGTACTCTGCCTTCTGATACTGATAGGAATCACTGGTGTGTAATGTCAGGGCAGGAGATGAAACAGGAGCCCTGAGGTTTCTGACCAGAAGGTGCCTTTTAGAATGAGTAATAATAAACCTTGCAATGTTGACTTCAGTGCTTTGCCATTTGGGTGGATATTCTGCACTTGATGGAGGAGAGGCCAGTTCCAGGGGTCATCTAAGGGTGGGAGTGAATGGGGAAAGATACCACACCTTTTTGGGAAAGGGAAGAGATTTTTGTTATTCCTATCAGTAAGAATAACAAAGACAGAGTGGCCAAACATGGCAATTGGCAAACTGCATCATTCTGTGCTCTGTCTTTCCTAGTAGCCAACAGCAGAGACACCGACAAGGATATTCACAATAGAGAAGGATGAAAAATCAACATCCTTTCCTAATCCATAATAGCTGAAGGTTGGTTTCAGCTCTGAAAATGCAGGAGTTTATATTCTCCCCAATGTGTTTGCTAGGGTTGGCTGTGCTTGTTCAAGCTGTTCCTGTTATCCACATAAATGTGCAGCTTTTGCTCTTCACCTCTGCCCTGTCATTTCGGGATGGTGAATGGAAATGCACTCCTAGACCTCACTGGGAGTGCATCACTGAAGAGGATATTCTCTGTCCTTGATATTTCTCTGTCTTCAAATCTATCCTGATTGGCAGCCAGCCCTCTAGCATCTGCTGGATTGGTTTCAAGGTTCAGGAGGATTTTTATTTAACTCCTTCTGTTCTTTGCTAAATTTTGGCCTTAAGACCTGAAATGGGACTCAAAAAGACTTTTCACATGGGACCTGGCAACTTTTCCATTCCTGAACCTTATACTTAGGAAAATGTATTTCTGAAAAAAATATGTCAAGGTATCCAAAGGAGATAATTCAGAGTAGAGGAGAAAATAATGGTTTAAAGTAAGCAAGATGGTAATTATGTGCTCAGATAGCTTCTAGAAACATGTCAGAATTTTATTGTCAGAAAATCTGCCTCAGAGCCATTTGCATTTCAGACACGAAAACATGTCATGGTGCAGTAGATCAGCCCTGGTTAGGCTAAGACTGGAATTATTGCAGTTTGATGATCAAACTGTGCTTTGAACCTCTCACAAGTTGGTAAGAAATTCTGTGATAGTCCCATAGCAAGCAGGCTGGGATTGTCTATTTGCCATTAGTTCAGCCTCTCCAAAGCTTCTGCTATGTATTCACTTGGTTGCTTTAGTAGACATTGGTATAAAGGAGCCTTCTTGGATAAAACCCTGATTCCATTTAAGTATTGATTTATTGGATGCTAGGATTACAGCTTGAAGTTCAGAACATGAGGATGGATTATAAAAGCAAGCCCTGGACTGCGTGGTTAGGGAGTCAGGCCCCATCTCTGGCTGAATTGCAAGGCCTAGGGTATTATCTGTGGGGGACTTACAATCTTTTCTGTGTTGCTGTAGAAGTGGAACGCAGTTTCCAGGCTAAACGGCAAAATACGCTTAAGCCATGGAGTCCAACCAGGAGTCCTCACTCTTCCTGGTGAAGATATTGGAGGAGCTGGACACGAAGCAGAATACTGTTTCTTACCAGGATCTCTGCAAGTCCCTTTGTGCAAGGTTTGATTTATCCCAGTTGGCCAAGCTCAGAAGCGTGCTGTTTTACACTGCTTGCCTGGATCCTAATTTCCCAGCGACTTTGTTCAAAGACAAAATGAGATGCACTGTAAACAATCAGCAATCAAAGAAAATCATGGTTGCAGCAGATATAGTAACAATATTCAACCTCATACAAATGAACGGGGGAGTGGCCAAGGAGAAGCTTCCAGTAGCAAGGCACAAAGTGAAGAAGAAGGAGTCCTTCGAGTCCTGCAGGTCTGACACAGAGATCTGCAATATGGCAGACTGTGTGCCTGACTGTGTGCCCAACTGCGAGCTCAACGACCAGGACTTTAACCGGGGCTTTCCAGTCAGAAGGTCTTCGAAATGCAGAAAGATGGACTGCAAAGACTGCCAGCAGTTCGTCCCCTCATCAGAACCCAACTTCTTGCTCGGTGTTAATAAGGACATGAAGGGCCGGGCTGCCTCTCTGGACAGGCTGCAGGCACTGGCATCCTACTCCATCGCCACGTCCCCACCATGTGAGATGCAGAGTACGTACTTCCCCATGAACATTGAAAATGAATCTATTTCAGACCAGGATTCCTTGCCTATAGGTGCAGGCATAAAAGAAACTTTCATTTCAAATGATGAGCCTTTCGTGATGCAGTCGTGTGTCCAGAAAAGAAATATATTCAAAGAAGATTTTCATAATCTGATTACAATATCTCCCAACTTAATACCATCCAACAAAACACCAGAAGATGGACACAGAGAGCCTCAGAACAGGAAAGAAAGCTCTAAGCAGACTTTCTTCAACCACAGCTTTGAAATGCCATACAGCAGCCAGTACTTGAATCCAGTTTATTCTCCTATACCAGACAAAAGGCGAGTGAAGCATGAAAGTTTAGATGATCTTCAAGCTTCAACATATTTTGGCCCAACTACTGTTCTTGGGCCCCAGGAAACCAAAAAGTGGAGTGGAAAGCCAACCAAGCAAACTGCCTGGCCAGCTAAAAGCTGGAGTTTAAATACTGAGGAGGTCCCTGACTTTGAACGCTCATTTTTTAACAGGAAGCAGTCTGAAGAGAAACCACGATACCAGAGTTCGAACAACCCATCTCCAAACTTTCCTTCAGTTGACAGGCATCAGTCCTACCTAAACACAAAGGATCAGCAACCAATTATGCAGGCAAACTATGCTGTGAAACCCAATGGGCATAAACCTAAGGAGATTCCTTCCATTCTAGATGTGGAGAAACACGAGCCAGTCAAAAAGTTTAAGGATAAAAGCATTAACTGTACTTCTGTGCAGATCTTAAGCATTGACAGGACCATGAGTGTTGGGACACAAACGGAGCAGCAGGTTCTGGACCACAAGAAGTGCAAGGATTTGTGTGCAGCAGGCCAAGCCAAGTACGGTGAGCGGCACTCTCTGAAGCAGTCGGATGATGACTCCGAAATCGTGAGTGATGACATCAGTGACATTTTCCGGTTTTTGGATGACATGAGTATCAGCGGGTCCACGGGAGTGATGCAGTCCTCGTGCTACAATAGCACTGGTTCCTTGTCTCAGGTGCATAAATCAGACTGTGATAGCTCACCTGAGCACAATTTGACTAAGATCTCCAACGGGAGTGCCTGTAACAAATTGGATAAAGTGGTCAGGGCGGATGTCAGTAACACAGATGATGAACTGAAAACGAGTGTCTGCAAATTAGTCTTGAGGATTGGCGAAATAGAGAAGAAACTGGAATCTCTCTCAGGTGTCCGAGAAGAAATCTCTCAAGTCCTGGGGAAATTAAGCAAGCTGGATCAAAAAATCCAGCAGCCAGAGAAGGTCAGTGTACAAATAGATCTCAACTCTTTGACAAGCGATGCCGCATCAGATGAGAGCAACTCCCCGCAGATATTTCAGTGCCACAACACTCCTCATGGAGGCAAGCTGGAGAATAATCCAGAATGGTGCTGTTCGGATGCCAGTGGAAGTAACAGCGAGAGTCTTCGAGTAAAAGCCTTAAAAAAAAGTTTGTTTACTAGGAGATCATCAAGATCATTAACAGAAGAAAACAGTGCAACCGAATCCAAAATAGCAAGTATTTCAAACTCTCCCCGAGACTGGAGAGCTATTACTTACACCAACCAAGTTGGCATTACAGAGGAGGAGATGAAAGAGAGAGATGGAGGAGAAAATAAGGACTGGCACAGGAAATCTAAAGAGGTAATTTGAACTTTAACTCACATACTAAATGCTTAAAAATAATGTGGTTATGAATATCTTCCATAGTCATCACAAGCCTCGGGGTATGACAATGCTTTGCCCTGCCATGTTATGCCTGCCTATATTGTTACCATAATTGAGTGATTTTGTACCCGTAGGTTCTTGCTTGGCAGCTGCAAAATGGCCAAGTTGCTCCTTAAAAGCTTTGCTTTTTTGTAAAGGGAGGGTGGTAATGTGGGTGGCATGTTGGGAAGATGATGGTATTCTTCATCATCAGTAGCAGTATAAGGAGGCCTGGTAATTACCTTGGAGAAAAGCGTGTGGGGAAAATTGAAATTCTCTAGTGATTGTTTTAGAAGGGATATTTTGGATTTGAATTGTGATGGCTTTTATCAGAGAAGTATGTACATATTTAAAAGCCAACAAAATAGATTCATGGATTCAAATCCCTCAAGGAAAGGAACCCTTGTACGTGTACTGTGAGATGCTCATTGTAGTTGTGCTCTCTGTCTGACTTTCATGGTCATTCAAATGACTCTTAAGCCCCCTGTTGTGGAACTACAGCGTAGCTGTTCTCTTGGTTTTGCTGGGCAGAAGAACTCTGCCCATCCTCCCAGCAGCTGCCCAGTGCCCCCTTCGCTGACCCCATGGCTGTCCTGGCTGCCCTTGTGCAGGGCTCTGGGTGCTGCTCTGTTGAAAGTGCACAGGGTGGGTGCTTGTTTCTGTTTGGGGAGGGCAGGGGGTCCTGCAGCCCCTTGTCAATTGTGACCACACAACAGGCATGCTGTGCCTCCTTACAGTGGGCTGTGAGGGCAGAGAAGGTTGAGAAAAGAGAGGAAGAGGTTTGATGGAAATAAGTGCGGCTGGGTGAACAAGAAACCACAAACCATGGGTTATTGCTAGACTGCAGAGGGGGAAGAAGGCCGTCCTTAGTAAGCCCAAACCTTGGCTTTTCTGTAGATTGCTCTGCTCAGGATGACATGCTGACTTTGGGAGTCCCTTATAGGCTCCTTCCGTGGACTGTGGCTGACACTGGATGGTACCATGGATGCTGCAGTGTCAGGCTGGGGGCATCGCTCAAGACTGCTTCATGTTAGGATTTGATCCAGAAACAGAAACCCAGAAGCCTGCTTGTGTCTCTCAGCTTTTGCAGATCAGTTGGGCTTCTCTGGATGTCAGGGCCGTGTTCAGAATAGTTTTTTGATCTGTAAACAGCACAAAACCTAAATTTCTTCTGCTGCATCAGCATTGTGTTTGTGTTCTAGTGAATGTGGAGTTGTGTCTGTAAAATACCTCTTTGGTTTGGCTGTGGGAAGAAGGGGGGCAGTGGATTAAGGCCATCCAAAACCTTTGTCTTAGCTGGTAAATTTTTTATCATATGGTGATTCTGAAAGGAATAGCTCTGTCTTTTGTGTTTAACTCCCTCATAGTCTTGTTTTTTTCTCTCAAATTCTTTTGAACCCTATTGCAGGCAGACAGGCAATATGAAATCCCACAGCCACATAGACTCTCTAAACAGCCAAAAGATGCTTTCTTGATTGAACAAGTCTTTAGTCCTCATCCCTACCCTGCATCACTCAAGTCACATATGAAAAGCAACCCACTCTACACAGACATGAGGTTGACAGAGCTGGCTGAAGTGAAACGTGCCCAGCCGTCATGGACCATAGAGGAATACACGAGGAATTCCGGGGATAAAGGCAAGATCGCAGCCTTGGATCTACAAGTGAGTCCCAGTTGTTTAATTTGAATGGCTTGATTTCGAAAGGATGTTGCCATAATATGCATTTAAGAAGGGATTTGGATAGCTCAGGAAAGAGCTGTGAATTGTTGTGCCTCTAATCTTGCTGATCCCTATCCATCCTGGCCAGGGACAATGAAGAATGTGACTGTTTCATTGCTGAATGGTGATCCTTGACAGGTTGATGCTCCCAGCTAATTCTGCAATGGAGAGATGTCTTCTAAGCCATTGTGGCTTTAGTAGCTCTAAAGAAGAGTTGGAGAATAAGGAAGTGCAGGGGTGAACTGGTCCCTAACTGCAGCAAGGCAGAGTGGTGCAGGAGCTGGAACTGCTGCCTTTTCCTTTGTGTTTGTTCTCTCTGAATTATTCACAGGGAATTGCAGTGTTACGGTTTTATTTTTTTTCCATTTTACTAGGAAGATGAGACATAAAATACTTGTAGAAGATGTTCAATACCATGACTGGTTTTGAAACACGTCACTGTTGCAGCTTTGAAGTGGCTGTTGGAAACCAGCCAGGCAACTGATGGTGTGTCTAGTTTGCATTGTGGTTCAGCTTGTAAGTGTGCAGGCTCCTGTGCAACAAGCACAGGAGACAAATTCAAATTTTGCATTTACGTTTTCCCAACACAAAATCACAAACCTGACATAAAATGAGCACCCACATTGGATACCCTGTGTAGTCTGATAGTCACAACACATCTTTTAGGAAGGGAGATAACCGAGCAGAGGTTTAAAGAGGAAGCCTGAAGAATGACATCCAAAATGTGTAAAGACCAAAGAAACGTTGCATTTCTTGGTCTTGAAATCCGAATGTGTCACACAATGAAATCCACACTGATGTGCAATAACTGTGTATCGTTTATATGCACTTTGACAGTAGAATGTAGGACCAGTGCGGGGGTCTGGTGCTGACCTCAGGCATTTTGGGCTCTGTGGCCAGCAGTCTGTGGGGTGCAGCTGTGCTCAGGCAGGGAGTCTGCTTGTCTCCACAGCTTGTCTGCCAGGGAAAGTGGCATGGAAGAGTCTGAGACCTTGGTGCTCCATGCCAGCCCTCGGTGGCTTGGTGCTGAGGGTACCTAAGCCAGCTCCAAACCCATCAGGCTAATCCCTAGGAAAGCATCAGGATGCTGTGCCTCAGGACCCCAAGTTGGCTCATTTGATTTGAAACCATCACCCATAGAGTGTTGTAGTGCAACTCCCGTGAGTGTTTCTGCAGGAATTTGTGCACAACAAATTCACCTCCTTGCTTGGCTCATGCAAACTTCCCTGTCCTCACCAGTCCCTGCTCCTTTCTGTGCCTAAAGTGCAATTGGAAAGAAACCAGGCAGCACAGGGACCAGGCTGCATCTTGCCTCAGCTCCCTGCTGCCTTTTGGGTTTTAAAAGCTTTAGAGGGCTTACTAAATTCCTAACCCTGGCATGGCAGACTGTATGCTAGAGTAGGAATAGGCTGGAAGAAGTTCCTCTGCAGCAGGCGGTCACAAAGCATCCCTTACCTGCTGTGTGAGCCAATAAGGGAGGTGATATTTGGGAGCAAAACCCCTCTGGGAGTAGTGTTCTCCATCTGCTCCTGGTAGGGCTGTTTTGTTCTCTGTAAGCAGCTCTGCATGGCTGTGAGCAAACCAGAGCAATCGGCTTATTGCCATCATTTATCTTTAGGATAAAGGTGATAGAAGTTTACTGGTTTGATTCTCTCCCTCCAAAAAGACTGTCAGAATTGCATCTACCCCGCAAAGCCCACGTCTAGACTTTATAATGGAGCTTACTGACAAACTTAAAAAATAGACACAGACTGATGAGTGGGTTTTTTTTCCCAGTGATTAAGTTTATTAGAACTGAAAGTAAATACATTATGCCTTAATGAACATTCCCACGTCTGGCAATGAAATGGGAAAGGAAGCTGATTAACAGTAATGGGCCTTTTTAATAATGCATCTTCCTTTTGAAGTAGTTAAAAGGTCAATGCCAAGGCAGAGGGGTCCAAAACTGCAATTTCCTTGAAGCACAGTATGCCTATCTTTGGGAACTTTCTACCTTTGTTTACTTAAAATTTCTCCTGGAGCCTGACAAGTCTGCTGGGTTTTCCTCCAAAAAAAGAATTGCAAAAGTAGTCATGCCCAAAGCTTGTCCCAGGTGTGGGCTGTGTGTGAGATTCATTGCTTTGCTCTGTGGATGATGATCCACTGGGATGAAACAGTGTCAGGCTGTTTTCTGATGCCTTTAGAGATGAGATTGCTTATTTTATTCAGAAGGCTGGAACAGGTAATTCAAAGCCCAAATGGTACAATCACAGATGTGGCTGATGGCCTCTGTTTCAGCATCCTAATGCTATCGTACAGCTGTCCATAAAATGCTCATAAAACCATTGCTCGATTTTCATTGTTTATTTCTGAGATAGCTATAAACTCACTTCTTTTAGTAGTTCTGTACATAAAGCAAATGCTACTATCAGGCAAAGCCAAGTTTCAGCCAGTAGCTCATGGTCACAAAAGCTGAATTAGTCAATTAAAGGCTTAGTTAAATCCCTCTCAAGTCAGCTGGAATTTCTTTGCAGGGTCCAACAAGCTTTGGATCAGGACTGTTACAAGGACCGAAATAGTGTGTGTTAGGGTATTCTCACTGTAATATTTTTATGTGGATTTTTTTTCATTTTTTTAAAGAAATAGACTTTTGGAGCCCCAGATGAAGGAGACAGCTTTGGGGAAATGCTGTCATTTTTCAAAATGTTCTTTTTGCTTTATTCCTGTCTGCTGGTAAGTTCAATATAATGAGTAGTGTTTGGGTTTCCCCAGTTTCCCCCCCATTTTCCTCTAACACAGAGGTTAAAGGGAAAAAAACAAGCAAGGTTGAAATGGAAAGCTTTAAGAAGTCATAAATACTGAGGAATAAAAAACTGTGAGAAATAAAAAATAAATAAATTAAAATAAATAAATAATGGAAATACTGATAAAGTTCTGCAGGTTGCCTGGGTCCCCAGGTATTACCATTCCAGGGAGGGGGGGCGGTCTGCAAATTGCCCCTGCAGAAGGACTGGGTACTGGATGGGCTGGGTAATCATGCCCTGCAAGCAAGTCATGGTACCAAAATTAGGGTTAGATTTATAAAATGTAGTGCATGAGGAGCATATATTAAGAGCCTTTCCCATCAGCTGAGCTTTAATAATTTAAAAATTATTAACAGTAACAGGCCGGCACTTGCTGACATTTCTGCTGTCAAGCAGATTAAAGAGATCTTATTTAAATGCTATCCAAGGTGATGAAGTTTCTGGTAAATCAGAGGTATGTGAGGGGTTTTGGAGCAGAATCTTACTGTTGCAGGAGTTTATTTTTTGCAATATTTTCTTACCACTTTCATCAGCTTTATGGAATTGGGACCAGGAGATGAAGGGGTGCGAGAAGTGGCAATAACCCACTTTATCCTGACAGCAGATCCAGGTGCAGCTGGGAGGCCTTCAGGCACATCTGCTTTGTTTATTTACATTACTAATGGCAGACCCCAGACAACTAACAACTGTTTCCTTTTAATTTTTAGACTCAAGAATCTTTAAACCCAAACAACTTAGAGTACTGGATGGAAGACATTTATACTCCTGGCTATGATTCCTTGTTGAAACGGAAAGAAGCCGAGTTCAGGAGAGCAAAGGTTTGCAAGATCGCTGCCCTGATCGCAGCGGCCGCCTGTACGGTTATCCTGGTCATTGTGGTTCCCATTTGTACAATGAAATCCTGAACCTGGCCACAGACCCGTGACTCCCAGCCACGTGTGTCTCGGATAGCTCACGCTGTGTGTCAAATGTCTGCTGGCAAAACTGTAAGGAATTCGCTGAGGAGCCGTGTTCTGAGCATATCCTGGTGGAGAATGCTGTAAATGAAGGCAGAACGCAGAACAGCTAGAGAAACATTTTTGGAAAAGTCCTATTTTAAATAACAGACTTTGTGGTGAAGTTAATGGGAACTTGGTTCAATTTTTATGCATTTTTAAGAGTGCAATATTTTTTTTTTCCTAAAGAAATGATATAATGTTTTACAGAATCAGAGACTGATGAGAATCCAGGCAAAAGAGGAAGGTTGTCTGAGCTATGTTGCATTTAAATGAAGTGTGGGTACATGGAGGTAGCACTGTATAGAAGGGAATGTTCTATATGCATTACATCAGGGAGCTAGGGAAGTCTTAACAGCTCTCTACAATGTAGAAAACTCTGAATGTATTGTATTTATTTTATAGTATTTATGTATTTCATGATCATTTGTTTGAAAGCAGACTGTGTAGCTGTGAACAGAGTTCATTCCTATGTTCAGATTTAAAAGGGCTCTTTGTATTTGGTCTTGCCCTGAGACCCACTCTATCATCACTGAGTACTTAGATCTAAGTGCAATGTGCTGCAGACCAAAAAGATTATGTTTTAAAGCAATCACAAGAGGTTTTAGTTACTTCTGTTAAATAACATTTGCATAGAGCTGGCAAACTTGCCTTGCCAAAAGGGTATTCCTTACCTCTGCAGACAGTGAAGTTGTCTCAATTTCACTCCTGCCAGCAAGCAAAGCTGGCAAATCAAAGCAACGCTCTGTTAAAGTTCTTGGAAATGTAATCTGAACAGTTACAATTTTTTTTTTTCCCCACAAAGTCTTTGTGCCTTTTTTTAGACTGTAGGTTAAATAGAACTGTGTAATTTTTTGCTATTTTAAGCCCATAACATAAATCACAGCATAATGGGTACTAATGGAGCTTCTTTTCCCACAAGCCTTCTATACAGCTCCGAGTGCTCCTCAAGCAGCAGGGCTGGTGGTTACTGAGCACTTATATTAAGGGCACAATTTCTCAGCACTGGTAGAAACTTGCTGCAGATGCAATGCATCCAGCACAGGGAGATCTTTTGCTTCCCTCTTGCTAATGTACTTAAGAATGATGGTTGAATCTACTGGGCAGCAAGCAGTCTGTATCCCGTTGGAAATGTCCATTTGATGCTTTATCCCAAATGCAAATAGCAGGTTCGATGGAATTCTCAAGCTAGGACAGAAATTGCCTGTCATGGTTAGTGAAAGCAAAAACCCAGACAGTATTACTCTTCTGTCAAGTTTAGAAAAAAAGACAAAAAAAGTATTTTCAGGAAATAATGTGATCTTGCTGGTCCTCTAAGGGAAAGAAGATTCTTTTAGTGAACGCTCTTTATGTAAGGTAATTTGGTTTCTTCAGAAGCAGCCTCCCTACACAATGACACAACAGCTAAGAAAGGACTGGATGCTCCTTCCTCTGGCTCTCTGGGATGTGCTGCACTCACTGTTTGTTTCTGGCTGGTTTAAAAAAAGTATTGAGGGAAGGGTGTGTGGGAGGTGAAGGCTTTGTTGTGACTTTAGATGTGTGTCAGTTCTTTCCTGCAGTTGGAGAGCTGTTTGTGTGCTGCTCACGTGCTGTGCTTTATTTAGGGATAGGTGATCCCTGGGACTGTTGATCTGTCAGAAAAATAAGTGTAAGCACAGGGTTGGATGTCCCATCAGCAAAGAGAGAACAAGAATAGGCCCACAGACAAAATCTGTGCCTGCCTGGCCTGAATCCTGACCCAAATTCTGTGGCTTTGGCCCATTCTTTATACTAAGATAATTTCTCTTTCCTCCCAGATGCTGCAGGATGGAGTCACAGCAGGGAGGGAGCAATTCACACTGTCTATTTTAGGCTGCCTTTGATTATGGTGTGATTCAGAGCACCTGAGTACAGGATCCATCCGTAGTAAATATAGACAGGTAGAGAAAACCTCTGGGGACAACTCAGAGCTGCCAGCAAGATATCTAATATTAGACATGTGAAAAACACTCTGGAGGACACTGCTCTGCAGTTTACCTCCTGCCCAATTTAGATTGATTGTATATGTAGAAAAACCTATTCCTATTTCAGGTAATGTCAGAAAGCCCTCTGACACCCCCCCCTCCTTGGCTGGTGACAGCAGCACGGGCTGCTGTTGGAGGGAGCAGTGTGGGGGCACAGTGTCAATCCCCCATCTGCCCACACCAAGCAGCAACAAGACCCTTGGAGGGGCAGGATGAGTGGGGACAGACCCCCTGCCTTCACCAACCCCTCTTGCACTACCGTGAATGGTCTGGCCCTGCTGCCCCCAGCCCCAAATCAGCACTTTCTCCAGGGCATTTCAGTAATCTGATTTTAGAAAATATCGTTTCTCCCTTAGGGGAGATAGGAGAAGGGTGGGGAGGTGCTACTCATCACAGGGTTTGTCTGTGCAACTCATCCAGCTAGCGCCAGATGAGTCTTTGCATTAGAGATGCCCAGAATCCTGGGAAGGCTTTTGCAGGTTATGGAGCTGTGGGTGACATGAAGCTGGCCCAACCCAAGCACTCAGCATCCCAAACATCCATGCTGCTCCTAATTTATTGAGGTGCTTTTGCCCAACCTTACTTTGCACAAGCAGCCAGTGGCACCCACTTCATTGGTCAGTGGTTTCCTTGCACACCAGACTGTGGTTTGTCATGAATTCCCTCCTGGGGTTCGATTTGGCTCCTGCAGTCTCTGGAAGCATTTCCGTGGTGCCAGGAGCCTGAGGGGAACTTGGAGAGCAGAGCCTGACTCCCTGCTCCACAAACACCTCTGTGAGCTGCTGCCTTGCTGTCTCCTCCCCTCCCTGGCTGCCTCTGGCAGCTCCTTGGCACCACTGGGATGTGCATCCCAAGCCATTCCCAGTGGGATTTGCATCTGGCACAGAGCCCTTCTTAAAACAGGCAAGGAGATGGAGTGATGGGATGCTTCTGCTGGAGGAGAGCAGCCAGGGAAGGAGGAAGCCTGCACAGAGTGTACACACTAGGTGAAATCCTGACGTATTAACCTGCAAGAATATTGTGATCCACCTTGTGAACCAGTTACCAACTAGAATACACTGTATACTATATGATAGACTTTTGTATAAAAAAAAAAAGAGAAACTAAAGCTATAGGTACATTGTAATCCTTGGTGTGATTGAAAAAGTGTCCTAGATTGTATTACTTAATTAAAATTATGATGAGCATATTGAACTGTTTTTCGTATTTATGCCTTATAAACTTGATATATTACACACGATAAAATGAAACTGCAAGAACTATAAGAAAAGATACTCCATTTTGGGGGCAAATCCCATTTGCTTTTCCTAAAAAAAGAGTGCTGCTTTAAATGAGCTTAATAAATCATGTGTGCAGAAGAGCAAGAGTAGGATATGTCCCCAAATGACTTTTTAGGATTTTTTTTTTTTTAATGGGGCTTTGGTTAATGTACTATGTAATAATTTTATTTTATAATGTTACTGTACAATGTTGCCTTTTGGTTCATTTAAATATAGCACCAAATAAACTTGAAATTACAGTGTCCTAAGTTTTAATGAAACAGTTATAATAATTTATTACTCCGTTGCTTTTCCAGTTGTTTTTTTTCTTAGAGACATCAAGATAGCCATGGGTTGTGAGTGTGTCAGTGTTAGATAACTAAGCAGCCTATCTAGTTCTTGGCAGAATTGCTAATGGATTTCTAACTTGTGAAATAATAAGATGGCAGAAGATAATGAAAAATGAGTTTGTTTGATTTCTTTTAAGAGCTCCTTTGCGTCATATTGTTTGGGCTTCTGGAAGATTAGCTCTTGACACTAATCGTAGTATTTCATTTTATAGGCTATTTCATGACTGAGTTTTGCCATATCAACTGTTTTATGACTAATATTTTGGTACCTGTTTAACTTACATGTTTATGCAACCACTGCCCCTTTTATGTCAGTACTACAGATAAGTGCTTATAATCACCTGTGAACAGGCAGTCAGTTTGCTTAGGGTCCCTGTATGAATTTAATTTGCTGCTTGTGAGTTGTTAATTGCCAAAGCAGGTTGTCTTAAAATTCCAGGTATTGAAACACAGGTAGAGCTGAGCCTACCACTGCTGGAGGTTACAGAGGGCAGCTGTGGAAGAAGACACATAAACAATGAGCAGTGACTTGAAAACACAGTACTGTGAGACCTTGATTTGCTCCTCTCTGCTGCACAAACACCTTCAATGCATTGTTTTAGCAGTTCTGGACAGGATGGGGAGTTCTGAGTGCCCTCTGCAGGGCCAGACCGCCAGCTCCAGCCTTGGGTGCTCACATGTTGCGAGTCAGGCTGCAAACCACCACAGGTCCCCGTGGAGGGATTGTCAGTCACAATTTGGTGCTGGTTTCAGTTTGGGAGATTGTTTTGCATTTATTTGCACCAATGGTTTATCATGGGTTTGCATCAATGTCAGGTTTTTCTCTTGTACCCATCAAGTCCAGAAGCTTACAAGTAGGAGTGCCATTTCGATTTTTACTTTGAATCCAGGAGCAGGAACATTCATAAAAATGCTAAGTGGGACCAGGCTTATGCCAAAAAATCCTAAGCACTCTGGCACAGCATTCCTCAGTCATGAAGCTGTGTATATTGGATATATAGATCTCATCTGGGTCATTGCTGTGCTGGAAGATGGAGCAGCTGCCAGGTTTCTGTCTGCTGGATGGAGTCACTGAGTCTCAAGGTAGAAGAAAACTCCTACACACAATGTTGTATTGCCAACCAAGCCCCAGCCCCACGAGCTCGGGGCTGCTTTGAGTGTATCAGAGCAGTCGATTGTCCTGGTTGAATAAATCCTTGATTTCATATCTAGCTCTGGTGAATGGCTCTGCCTGTTGCACAAACAAGTCACAAGCAGAATATTGGATCTCAGGGCCATATACTTCCTTTTGAGGTGCTCCTGTGTCTCCATCCCATTGCACCTGCAAACAGAAGAAAGGAAAGTAGGCAGTGCCCCGTCCATAGCAGTGTGCTCCTTCTGAAAGGAAAGGTCAGTTGTGTTGGTGTGCACTTCGGGAAGAGACAAGCACCTGGGGAAGTAATTATGGGGATGAGGTAATTTTTTAAATTTCATTTTTTCTTTGCTATCTTTTCAGGAAAGAACACTCTGTCTCGTAAAGTGCTGCTCTGCTGGTGGTTCTCCAGCAAACTTGGCTGCTTTGGACAACTTCTGAGACACTGGATCACTTGATATCTTTCAGGCTGTTACATAAATCTACAACGTTCACTTAGATACTGGAACAAAATCTTCCAACAAAGAAGAAGTGGGCTGTCAGCAGCCAAACTCCTCCCATGAGTAAGTTCCCTATGGTTTTATTTATGTTCTTCAATACAGTACAAACTATGTGTAGGAGAGGCATGAAGCTCTTCCAGAAGCAACTGTACATCCATACCTTCCCAACTGCAACAGACTGGGATTTTCAAGGGAGGCTAGGTCGTGGTCTTGGATGAGCCCAGCACAAGAAAGCAGCTGTGCTTGGACTGTGCACGGCACCACAAGGCACTGCTGGTCCTGGTGGAGCAGCAGAGGATGTGAGGAGATGTGCAAAGTGCTCTCTGGACCAGAGAAGTTTTCCACAAGGCTTAACCCAGTATAGGGTTGAGGAAATGGTGGGTGTCTGGAGACACAGTTGCTGCTGAGGCCGGAGGCTTTTAGAAATTAAGAGCATTGTGGCAGCAATTACCCATCTCCAGTCCTGCTCCTCCCTGCCCTCCTGCACCCTGGATCTGTGGATTTTGGGATATTCCTCTGAGGCACTAAAGCAGGTCTCTGGACATACAATGAAGGCTCAGATCTTGCCTTTTCTCAAAGTACCAGATTTCCTCAGTAAAAAGAGGGAATTTTCTGCCAGACATTGATGCTTTGGCCTCAGCTAAAGAAAAAAATCCCAAGGTCTGTGATCTCCTTGTCCCACTGGAGAGGCTGGCAGCTCTTAAGGGAATGTGATCTGGCCCCTCCTCTCATCACCCCCAAAACATCATGAGAGCACCCTGGAAATGGCAGGGCTACAAAAACAAGTCCCATTTGCTTTTTTGTAGGGCTTTGTGAAAGCCACATTTCCTGCCAGTCTCTGCAACCAGAGGGCTGAAAACTGATTCCGTTTATTAAAGATGGAAATATATGGGTGATCTCCTCAGGTAGGAACACGCAGTTCTGATTGCTGGTTCTCTAATAAAAATGTAAAATCCTGCTATTTGCAGCAGAATTGCTCTGTTTTCCTTGCTCATTTTGAGCCTGTGTGCAGCGTGTGCTGTCTGTATGTTGTCCCCCAGCACGTGGTGAGGCTCCAGACTGTGTCCACAACAGCAGGTGTCCCCCTGGAAGAGGGGGAAAAGAGGGACTAGAGAAATGCTAATTATTTTGCCTGTCCCTGGAAATCATGTGGAAGCTGGTCCCTTTTGAAAAGCCTTGCTGTAAACTCTGCTTCAGTGACAGATGTATCTCCTCATTGAAAAATCCTCTTGATCTGCTGCCCTGCTAGACAGCCACACTTCCAACAATAACAGAGATCCATGTTGTACAGCGTGTTTTTCCTCATGTAATGTTGGGGGAGAGGAGAGAACCAAAGAACCTGAGTCGTTTATCTTCTTTGCTTGTCTTGGTAATGAAATATTGCTGTTGAACTTTACCCTGCCTTTCCTGTTACTATTTTTTTTTTTTTTTTTTTTTTTTTTTTCAATGATTGCCATTTAAGAGGTTCACAAAATTGCATTAGTAAAATTTATGACTGTGCAGCAAATATGTGCATATGCATTAATTCTGTTCAAGGCCAATATCTTGTAGCTGCAAAATTAATGTTATGGTGCAGTTTCTAAGTATGGCTAATGGCTGTTCAATAAAGCAGGGCTCGTGTTTTCCTCACCTTACAGCTCTTAATTCCTTGAAACAGTCCTGCCTTGAAGAGTTTGCCAGGTAAAAGTTAAAAAAAGGTACATGCACAACACACAAATATGTATTCTTTATACATTTTTGTTTATGCAATTAACCCTTGAAATTTTTGGCCCTGTGAGTTGGTTCAGTTGGGTTTCTGCTCCTTTGCATGGCTTTTAGTTCCAGGTTCCGAAAGCAGATGTCTATGAATGCAGTGCATTAAAAATGGGCCTTTTAGCCATGATTCTGATCTGGAGAGACTGAACTGGATGTTAGTGTTACCCTGAGGGTTACACCTCATGCTGTTTTGGAGTCAGTGAACAATAACTGCTCAGTAAACGATAAATTAATTGGCATTACTTACATTTAAACGTTCATTTTCCTACTATGTAAAAAAGCCACTTTCTGATAGAAGGATGAATTAGTATTTGTAGTCTTTTTACCAGTTTAAAGGTAGTTACTAATCTGGTATTCAAGGTTGAAGACATAACAAAAGACAAATGACCGATGACGAGGGCTTGCTCATGTGATAGTTGGAGAAAAGAGGTTGGAGAAATATTTTCAGGATGCTGAGACAGGAATTTAGACAGTATCTGACAGCACCTGTTTACTTCTTCAAAGCTTTGTCTGACAGCCAGAAGAAAGCTCCATGCTTGTGATCTGGAGCGATTGCCTGGTGTTTGGGATGTGATATGTGCAAGATCACTGCTGCTAGAGGTAAAAAGCTGATCCCTTGGGACTCAAAAGTATGAAGTGCTGAGGAGCTGAGGTGGACTGGAGCTCCGGGGCCGCCAAATGTCTGGGTATGTCCAAGTCAGGCTATGCACGAGCCCACTGGTCCCAAAAGTGGCTCCAACCACAACAGACCCTGGGCTCATGTCCGACGATCGCTTGGCAAAGGGATCAGTGGCAGCAGCCTGCAAAGCTCTGATGGAGGACACAAATATCCATTTACCATTGTGGGGGAGGGCTGGGGGGCAGTGACACTTTTTTTTCTCTGCCAAAAGCAAGGCATCTGTGGGGTGGAAAAAGCAGCGCAGTGGGAAAGCTAATTTCGTGTGAAAGCTCTCAAGGCAGTACCGTATGTCTTCCATGTTTTGGGACTAGTTGCTTGATCTCTGTGGGCTTTGGTTTCATGCCAGTTACTCACTGTGTCTCTCTCCAGGCATTTTCTTGGAATAGAGCTTGTCCCTTGCTGTGGGGTCATGAGATGCCCAGGAAGAGAGGGGCCAAACAGGGGCTGAGAAATCTTACAAGCACCACCTTGATGCTTATGATGGTGTTGCCACTATCATAGATAGTTACAGCCAGATCAGTCGTCAGATTTGTAACTCTGGTGGTAATCAGTGATACGACACCAGGGAGGTGTTTGGCTCAGCTTGTCAAAGTGTTTTGGTATTGTGAGAATGATGAATGTCACTGGGAAAGCTTTTTGGGGAAGATAACATGAGAGAGAAAAGCAGGGGAAGTGTGATGCCCTGCTGGGAGCATGGGGAGCGTGGGGAGAGTAGGATTAGTGCTGCAGAAGATGGGCAGACAGCGAGCATCTGCTCTGGGCTACCAGGATCAGAGCACAGCAGGACTGAGAAATTCTTGGACCAGTTATCAAGGAATTGGGAAACTCCAGGATACTGTACTCATGGGGGATTTTTATTACCCAGACATCTGCTGGGTAACAAATGCAGCTAATCACAGTGATAATGTACAACCCTAATTCACTATAAATTCTCTCCCATATGTTTACAATTGTATTTACAGTAGGAAGTGAGGGACAGTTATTCATGAATCAAGGTGAAATGAGTTGCTGGGGCAGAGTCAGCCATGTATTATGGAAAATAATGTGTGACAGACCTGAACAGAATCCTTCTGAAAGCATGGCTGTATTTCAGGTGTTTTAAGTAAAAAAAAAAAAAAAAAAAAAAAAAAAAGTTCCTGTAATTACTGGTTGCTTTTAAATGTGCCAGTTGAGCTAATCATTTCTCCATAACCTTTGCTGACTTCGAAGAACAAGTTTACAAGTGGAGTTGATGAAGATTTATCCTCCAGATGAAATACACCTCTTCAAATCCAATTCTGCTGATGACGAGGTGGAAAAGGGTTAAGAAAAAAATAAGAAAGGAACCATGATAACGGCTGCTTAGCTCATCGGTAGCACATGAAAGGATGTTGTTTTATTGATATACTTCTATGGCCTTTCGCCTGTTGCAGGCAATAATTTTGCCCTCTAACTCACCACGGACCCAGAAGAGCACTGTGAGCTCAAATACACCTGATATTGAGGGGGGCAGGAGGTGGCTCAGCTGCCGGAGTTCAGGGCTGAGCACAGGTAGTTACTGATGAATTGCGGTGCCTTTTCCTGCCGTTCAGCAATCCCTGCTCCCTGGCTGTGCTTGCCCCCGCGCTGCCTCCTCGGCGCCGTGGGTTTATTTTGGTAAGGATGTGTAAGCCGAGCTCTGGCTTCGGCCACTCAGAGCCCGGGGATTTGCATAATGGCATTACTGCTTATTCCTCAATTACAGTCTTTGAATATGCAAATCTGCTGATGCTGGTTACTGTAATCCTCCTGCTCTGGCAGGTCCCCAGCTGGGGAAGTTTTTGAGCCATTTATTGGCAATGAGAGTTTTCCTCGTGAGTTTCTTATTTCCAGCTGTGGGTAAAGGGGAAAAGTCCTCAATCAGCTACCTGAAATAGAGGAGAACGAAATTCAGAAAAAGGAAAGACCATTTTAAAAAAGAGCTTGGATGCTTTTTCCCCTGTCGTCTTCCTTGCAGGAGCTCACGTTCATGCTGGTGAGATGGGATGGATCAGCTTGCTCTGTCCTACACACCACAGCAGGGTTTGTCCTTGCAGCAACTTTCCCTGTTCCTCTCTGCCCTGGCTGCTGCCCACCTGAAATTTGGGTTCAAAGCAAAAGAGATGAGAGAACAAGCAGTGGTTTTGAAGGTTGCCTGTCCACTTGCTGCTCTTGGTGGCCTCCTGGCTCTGGAGGGGTTAGGTCACTGTAAAGCAGGAGAGCAGTTCAGCAGAGGACTTGCAGCCTTGGGTGGAGAGATGGGAAACCTCAACTCACAGCAGCTGAGCACCTGCCCCAGCTTAGACAAAAGAAAGTTTGCTGAATTGCAGTGTTTTGCTGTCTGCTGAGTTGTATAAGCATGTCGAGAGCTGCAGCTCTTTTTATTAAAGCATGACTTGAGTAACCTTTCCCATTTCTACTCCCAATATTTTCTAGTAGTATTTTCAGCTGTATTTATTTTTCCCCCTGTGTCTTTTCAAATAAAGGGGGAGAGTTTTTTCAAAATGTTATTCTCAAGTAAGAGAGAGTCCAAACTGCTTTATTTTCTGGAAGAAGTAGATTATTATAGGAAAATCAACACCTTTTCAATGGCAAACCTGGCAAAACTTCCCAGGTTTTCTGAAGAGGCAGCACCTCACCCACCAGTCCCTGCAGTTTAACCTCCCTCAGTGCCATGGGGGCCAGCACTCAGCTGGCAGAGACTGTCCTCGGATTCAGCTGCTGGGCATCATCCTTTCCTTACAGCTTCAGCCCCCTCTGCTCAACACCCTGTGCTCCCAGGGCATTCACCATAGCTCGTGTTCTTCTTCCCTAGCCATGGACCAGGTAGCTCCATCTGCAGACACAGCATTTGTTGAGGAAATCAGCTCCTTTGCATCTGAGTTGATGACTGTGCTGTGAGAATGTTGCTGTCACACAACTCAAAATGTCCCGGGAGTGGGGTATGTGGACAGATCTGAGAGGAACACTTCTCCCTGTGTATGGGAACATGTCCCACGCCATTGTGTGTTAATGGATATGATTTATTTCAGAAAAAAAACCCAAAAAAAACCCCAACGAAAATCCAGAAGAACAAAACCCAGGCAAATGCAGAACAAATGATTTATGGGAAACAAAACTGTTTGGAATATAAATACAGACAAGCACCATATTTGTTGCTGATGGTGCTATGTTCCCTGGGAGAATAAAGCCGTTTTGTAACTATTTGTCTGTGTCTTGAGCTTGCACACATTTAGTCTCAAAGTTTTTCATTTCTAATCATTTCATAATTTCATTTCTTATTCTAATCTTTTTCTTGGATCAACAAAAATGGTCGGACACCCATTTGTAGAAAGCTGCATTGTAATGTATTGTTACATCCTGTTCCCAAATCAGTTTCTTCAGTTCTCAGGAGTTCCCCAGTAATGCTTTATCAGCCAGACGTGGGAGATGATGCCTGGAAATAAAGATGTATCTTGTACCACGGCCTGCAACTGAAAATGTCCTGAGCGTTCCTGAGCCCTGCTTTGATGCCATACTTAGCAAAAGCTTGTCATGCTCCTTTCCTGGAAGATTAGTATGAACTGAAACACTTGGAAAGAAATTGTTCTTTGCATGTTTTTCACCCTTTAAGTGAGTAATACTTTTGGAGCTTTTCATCTTACTTTCACTGCAGGCGTTTCTGCTGTTCCATAAAAGTAACAAAAAATAGCCAGGGAATGAGATTTTAACCTTATTCTATGATAAGCTATTACACAAGAATTATTTTTCATTATGTACAAATGAACTTTTTAGGTAAACCAGATTCCTGGAAGGGAAAGAACCTCTTGGGAACTGAAGAGCTATGTTTAGGTCAAGTAAAGGACAGCATTGCATTTATGATTTTATCATCATGTACCTCTAATCTGGAAAAATTCCTCTACAAACCTTTAGGAATAAGAGGATAATCTAGTGCCTAGGTTTATTCAGTGTTTGGCTTGTCTGATGAGATCAATGAGAAGAGATGTGTTTATTATGTTGATGTTTGCAGGAAGCTGAGGTGATAGTGCTAAAACTCTTCAAGGATGTAAAATGCCAAGGTTACAGGAACTCTTTATGTTTCAGAAAAGGTGCAGATAAAATATAAGCATTCAGAAACACTGCAAAGAAGGGACATGTGACCATTTTTGCGTTGTGGAACAATATGGCAGTGTAGAGCAAGAAGCAGTCCAGCAAAGGACAGGACATGAGAGATGTCACTTGCTGTCCAAAGGGTCCCACCTCTCTTCTTGTTTGGACCCAGCTTCCTTGTAGTAAAAATATAGTAATCACTGTGAGACCTGAAATGCATTAACCAAGAGAGAGATTTCGCCACATGTCGTCAGCCTGTGAAGCTGCCCAGCCTTTCTGTCTGAATTTTGTTTTATTCAAGTCTCCCCCAGCAACAGTGGGTTGACTTTCCTACTCCTATTAGTTTGCCATACATTGTAACTGGTAGGAGAGAATAAAATTCTTCCAGTGAAAGTTCTGCTGCTGCAGTGATCTGATTTACTTAAATATGTGATCAAACGAAAATGCAGCTTCTGAAGAACACTTTAGAAAAAGAGCAAAATCTGGCATGTTGTTAGATGCCCTCAGTGACTGTAGACTTACCGGAGGCTTTGATCACAGCTTCCTTCATCTCTTTTCATGCTGCTTACAAAGTTACTCTATGTAAAAATGTAGTGTGTGATTTATTTCAACCAAGGAAAGACAAATTCATTCTGAAGGCGGGAGATGGTCAATCTCTGAGCTCGAGTTTGTGTGTAGATCTTGAAGGATTTTGGAGCAGTTGCTGTGGAGAGGATGTCGCAGGTGACTGACAGCAGAACCACACCATTGACTACAATGAAGTGGAAAGGTGACCTTCTGCAGTCAGGTTTCATTGTTGCAGAGTTGGAGATTGATTTTCCCCAAAATTGTGTGGTATCTCTGCACTAACCTTTCCACGAGCCCTGTCTGTGCACATTTTGAGCCATCTGGAAGCTCTCATGGGCCAGGAGCCATGCCTTGAAGCACAAAAATCTTCTCCAGGGGAGCTGTGGTGGTTACTGAAGGAATTCAGCCTTTATTTAGTCCATAAGAGACTGTTCCCACCACTGCTGAGCTGCAGATATTGCTCAGTTGCCCCTCTGCGACTGCTGCACTACATTGCAGTATTTCAGGAGGAAAAGTGGAGAATGACTTTTCCATTTGAAGCCATATGAGGGGATTCAGACAGACAGCATGTAATTGCCCTAGCTGGAGCTGGGCCAAGGCAGAGGATCTGTGGCTCCCCATCTGCAGGCTTATTTTCAGCACTTCAAATGAGGGATTTCGACAGAACGTGTCGAAATTAATGAAACAAAGTTAGTTTCTGTCTGGATATCTCCTCCATCATACCTACATCAGACACAAATAGCTCACCTGCCCTGGACTGCCCTTCAAAGGCTCATCTTACAAGCCCAAATGAAAGAGCAGCTGGAGGCGAAGAGCCTTTCCTATTCATTCAGGTGAGTTGTGAAGTGGGTAATGAAAATGCTATTGTTTTCCAACACGGCCAGAATAGGTTATTGAGGAAAATAAATTCTGCCCATGACTCTTCCTCTTACAATACAAACCATGGCCCTAATCCAGCAAAGCACTTTCGCCTGTGCTTAACTGGAAATTTGTGAGCAGCCCCGCTGATTGCAAGGGATCAGCTCTGGTGCCTGAAGTTAAATATGAGGGGTGGGAGCTGGCAGGTGGGCAGCTGAGCAGGGCCATTGCCCAGGGGCCTTGGCTTATTATCTGTGATTATATGGGCTTAGTGTTCGGCTGGAGCCGGGCCCGTTGGAACAAAGGAGTGGGATTAGCAGGCGTGCAAAGAGGGAGCAAAGCCAGAGGATTCCAGCAGTGTGGAACACAACTTTGTTACTCTGACAGAATGTATAAAAGTGAATGAAAGGGCTGTATGATTGCTGTTGCCATCCTGTTAATTAGGCTGAACTCATGGTTCATTAGTGCTACAATATGCTTCCATCCTTAACAAAGCCCTATTGGGTGCATGGAGCCACTTTACTATCAGTAAAATGAAGCCTTATCAGAGAGCCCTGTAATTCATTTTGTAAGACAAGTCATGACATATATTGTGTTGAATTGGCACTGAAGAAGCAGATTACTTGCTTAACACTTGCTTTTCCTAATGAACAGGAAAAGATGTTTCCAAAACTAAGTTATTTGTACTATTGGGAGTTCTTCTGACCTGGTGCCTAATTACATCACATAGTCCCTTAGCAGTGTTTCAAGTAGCTCCTAAATAACCCAAACTGAACTGCTTTTGCTCTTGCACATTCTCTCAGTGACACTGTGAACATACCATCAAGCATTAAATTCCTTGTTTCTTGCTGTCATTGTGGTGAAGACTTTAGTGTACAACCAGGACAGTTTCCCTGCAGCAG
>NW_008239758.1:5034852-5058171 GCF_000691975.1 Corvus brachyrhynchos | reverse complement strand
CAGGAATGCAGCAAAAGCACTAGCACAACCCCCATTCCCTGCTTGCAGCAGTACTGATTAAGCAGCATAGTGAAAACTTGACACAGGAGCAAGAAAGAACAAGTACTGGTGTGTTCACTGCCCCCAAGAAACCACTGTGCTCCCCCAACACCGCTGCACCATGGGCAGAGCACGTGTTTG
Source organism: Corvus brachyrhynchos (assembly GCF_000691975.1). NCBI lineage: Eukaryota > Metazoa > Chordata > Aves > Passeriformes > Corvidae > Corvus > Corvus brachyrhynchos. The sequence continues at coordinate 5,057,991 of NW_008239758.1, read as the reverse complement.
TAGTAGTGTTATGATAGATGCTGACCTGGCAGTGATTTTTCTGTGGATTCCCTGTGCTGGGAAGGGAGTTTGGATGAAACCAGGGCACAGATCCACATTAGCCTCAACCAGAGAGCTGACTGAAGCCAATCCTGCTCTACCAGACATCCCCAGAGTGGGTCATGCGTGGTGTAGTTGGGTTCAACTCCACCCTAACTCTCAGGTCTTCCAACCTAAATGATCTAAATTTGTGCTTACTGCTCAGGGAAGGGAGATGTGTAGCAAAATCTTTTTATTTTCATGTTTCTTCCTTGTACCATTCTTCCTTATACCATTGTTTAGTAAACATCCATGCTTACTCATGTTTTTCTACAGTAGGCCTAAAAATATCCCCCTCTCTCCATTTCAGTGCTATAGCCTGCAGACCTGAGATGACCCTATATAAGAGAGTCATAACAGCACAGTCTAATGGAGAAGAAAAATGGCAATGAGGTAATGTAGCAAAAACAAATGTCTGAAAGAGCATCTCTGAACTGCTCACCAATTCTGGTTGCTCTTACAGCTCAGGCTGCTAGTATTGTCATCCAACTCCAGGGCTAAGGGCATGTCTTGGTGTAACCCCATGAAATCCACGGATTTCATCCCGGGGCAGCTGCAGTCATTCAAGTGAATGCCGTGGATGATGGGCACAGCCTCATATTTGCTGCACAATTGTGCATCCCCAATGAAATCAGCACCAGCCCTGAGGACCCAGGGGAGCTGCACGTGGTCACCCTAAATCAGATCTGCCCCAGAGCTCTGAAATCAGCATGGTGGTGCGAAATTTGGAACAATGACAATTGGGAACCAGGACTGGTTTTGCAGAAGGATTGGTATTTACTGCTTAAATGGAAATATCTTATTCTTACGGCCATGGAAAATGCTGCACTACAATATACTTGGAAACTTCCTGTAAGATTTTGTTCCAAGATGCAATGATGCCTTTCTCAATGCCTTAGGGCCACCATAAGACACAGTTGTTGGTTTTCATCAGGGTAATTTGAATCTGGCTCAAATCCCTTCTCTGTTTTGCCATGCAGCTGTAGAGATGTTTGACTGAAATGCAGTGATGGGCCGGGATGAAGCAAAAGCAGGGCAGGAACAGCTGTTTTGGTGGCAGATCCAGCTTACAGTGATTTAAAGCGATCACAGAGCTCATACAAAATAGATGACCGCTCATGTTCTCGACTGCTGGTGGTCAAGGACACACAACTGTCTGCCTGCTTAACCAAGTGGTTTCCTCAGCTCATTTTTGTGTAGGCTACATATATAACCAGAAGTGAATAAAGAAAACTAATGTGGCAAATAACAGGAAATTGTAGGGTTTAGCATATAGAGGCCATAAGAACATCTAGTTTCCTATTCTTCTCACTGTGGTTGTAAATGTGAATATGAAGTAAGCGACGCATTGTCAATGGTCTCCCACAGAATGATTTCAGCAGCAGTACAAGACACAATCCACTTGCCAATGTCTGACCAGGTTATTCTGTGGGGTTATTTAGTCAGCCTTCGCGGGGTAAATTACAACTCTTTAAAAACTGATGGTTAAAATGGTTCACATGTTGAGGAGCACAGGCTCCCCTTCCACTTCCCAGTGCTTGTGAGCTGAGTTTGCAGGGGTGGTGGGTATTGTTTGGTCTTGGGTATATTTTGCTTAATCTGTCATATGCCTTAACCCATCACAGTGTTTTGCATCTGAGTTGGCTGTATTTTTATCAGGCATTAACATGCATAAGAGTTTGCCAGTACTTAATAAAAATGCTGCTGAAAACTGCATTCTTTCACCTGTTTACTGAAGCATATTATATTGTGTTTGAAATGTGTTTGAACTGAAGGTACACTCATGTGAAAACTGTTATTTTCATAACGCACACCCAAGCAATAAGAAGGAGCTCAGTTAATGAAAATCACTCAAAGGAAATCACTGCTCACCCCTTCCAAGACCAATTAGGAAGATTATTCCAGCATCCCTAATGCTGCCATGCTGCTGTTAAGCTCCTCTTCCCTCTGGAAGACTAAGGTAAGGAATTTGACAATAATGTGTAATAAACAAAGCATTTATACTATTACCAGTGTAAGTTTCTACAGCAAAGGACAACACTTGGACAAATATAAATATACAAAGTGTAAATATACAAGGTCTCTGTGAGCATCCCATTCAAATGAGCACAAGAACAGAAGATTTGGGATCAATCAAAACTGGGTTGGTGAGTTTGAGCTGCCTTTTCAGATAAAGGCTGGCAAAGCAGTTTCCTGCTGGGTCTTTCTCTTTGGAGGACACCTCAGTGTGGCTTCCTAATGCTCAGTAGAGCAAGGATCATCTGGAAGGTGGCTGTTTCTCCAAAGAGAGAAGAAAACATCCTTTCTGGCAGTACCCCAGCAACTTCAGATGCTGTAACAGCACAACAGATGGAGTCTCTGCCAGAGAAGAAATACTGTTGCTGAGTTGCATGAGCATGGCAGTGTGGGCAAAGCCTTGGCTGCTGGGACACAGTGATGTTCCTCTGCCTTTGGAGACACACAGTAAATTATACCTGTTGGGAGCCTGGCTTTGCTGTGGATATTTCAGTTTTTAGCTGTGTTTGTTCTCCTTCCCTTTTTCCTCTCCGCTGGTATCTCTGCTCACAGCAACAGGTTTCTCTCAGAATTTATTTTTCCCACTGCATAGAGAATGGGCCTGAGCTTTAATGTGCAGAGCTGTCTGCTTGAGTCTCTTAATAAGTGGCAAAGGACTTAAAAGCTGAGACTCTTATATTTATTGATAATGAGAAACCTTCAGAACTGCTTCGAATATTTGTCTGATAGTAAATGTTCTGCCAAAAATACCCAATTCTTTAACTATATGAAAAAGGAGTATTGCTAAAGCATTGCTTCACATTGCATAAAATGCTCCAATCCTTCAAACACCATTAGAGATATAATTCATTGACTTATGCAGATGAAAAATGTTCATAATAATTTTGGTAAATATTTCCTCTAGTGTAAATACAGATCCATTTTAAATTGCAAACATATGCAAAGGCAGGTAAGGCTTATTTCAATCAGCTCACCACACAAAGAGCTGCAGCATTTTTCAAGTGAATTTTCTTTCTGCCCACATCTGGAGGCTAAAAGGGAGGAAAGAGAAGAGAGCGAACTTTTTTCTCCAGTGGTTGTGACTAAATCACTAAATAACTACTTTTTTTGCTCTTTACAGCAGGGTTTTTTTTATTCAGAGTGATTCATGTGCTGCACTATGAGGGGAAAAGTGCCCCAATCCAAAGAGCTAGAAAATAGAAGTGCTAATCTTAACTACCCCTGTGTTTAAATAAGAGGATTTACAGAGCACAGCAGGAAAACGTGAGGCACAGGTTCCCTCTGACGTAAACCCCCAGTTTTTGATCTCCAGCCATACATACAATTTGTTCACCTGACACATTCTGATGCATCAGTTTGGCCATGTTAATTCCTTTGAAATACGTTTTACCCCACTGTACCTTCAAAATCACAAAACAGTTGATTTAACTTTACGTGCTCATGTGTTATTGGAAAGAGAGGACGTTTCCCATTTGGCTTTGTAGCATTCACTAACCACAGACTTCAGATTTCTTGTCTGAGCCTTTAATAAAAGCTTATGAACCTCTGACTCGTGTGATTACAGTCAGGAAATGTCTTTTTTAAACACTGACGTTGTTTGCTTTTGTCAAGCCAGAAAACAGAGAAACTCCCTCTAATTCCCTCCACTGATCATTTTTCTTTCTGTCATCTGAGGATGCTGCTGAGTGCTCAGTGCTGTCAGTGGCTGCTGAAAACATCTATGAACAGCTTCATCCCTGCTCCTCTAAGAGATATCTCATTATCCGAAGTCCTGCACAGAGCCAGGAAGAAGCCAGTATCCCCTCTGGTTCCCCCTCTTGCAAAGCAATGTGGAAAAGAAGCTGATACAGGGTGTGGACTTTTCCCTCAGCCAGAAGTTGCTGTGCAGCACGGCAGCAGGACCAACAGCCAGGCTTGTTAGCATGAAACTCCCAGAAAAGCTTGGAAAGTGAAATCCTGGTCACCAAGGACGTTTTACCAATAAATTCAGCAGACTCAGGATATCACCCCCCACCCTCTCCAGCAGTGAGAGATGGGGTCCTGCTGGCCTAGTGCTTTGCTCAGCACCTTCAGTTTTGTAATCAATTGTGTGTCTTTGGATGCAGTTTTAGTCTGTCCTTAAGGTTTCCTGGAAAACCTTAGACAAGCAGAGAGTGCCTACATGATTGTAATGCAGAAGAGGAACAGGCACGTCTCTCCCATGGGAGTGAGAGAACATCACTGCTGCAGAGGACACCTCCTTCCATCTCCCTGTGGCTACGAGAATCTGGGGAGCAGGGGCATCCTCACTTTGAAAAATGTAAATAAAATCCAGACTGCAGGTCATTGTTTGGATCTGCTGCCTGCCCCTAGCGAGGCACTGCAGGCTCTGCAGAGCTGGTGCTGTGCTCAGAACTCCCAGCTCCAGCCTGACACTTCTTCCTTTGGCATCTCACACCGTTATGGTATGTTACAGCTGCACTCCAGATGTGCCATACTCCAAGATCTTGCTCTAAGTGTTCCCCGGAGATGTACACAGCTTTTCCAATTTTTCAATATTAATAGAAGGACTAACATCATTATTTGTTTGGTTGATATTCCCTCTCTGATGCACACACATGTCTGAGCAGACACACATAGATGGGCCAGGACTTTTTTCTCTTCTAATTGGGGCAGCCCTTAATATTCTCATCCCCTGCTCCTATGAGGGATTTAGCAAGAAATCACTCATTTCATTACAGTTTTAAGATATAAACGTCAAAGTGGTCAGCTGTGTTTTTCTAGTGATTGGACCAGGATGAGGGAGACCAAGTGGTGGAATAGGAGGATCTAAAAGGGATCGCATGGATTAAGAAGGGATGGTCTAGAGGAAGGTGTGTAATATGAAAGACATGACTGAGGCATTGGGAAGGTTGGGGCTGGAAGAGATTTTGGTACAGGCAGTCACAAGCTGCTCTGAACTGGAGCAGAACACAGGTTTGGGCAGGACACACCAGTGGAGATGATTTTTCCTAAGTGAAAACACATTCAGGACCTGTCTCCCAGCACACAGCTCTGAGCTGTGCCCTCTGTGATGTGTGGATGTGCAGCAGCTGAGGCTGCTTAACCTGGCACTGTGGAAGAAGGATGGGAACTCTGCTCCTAGCAGGGGATGCTCCTCAGGACCTTTCCTACTGCAGCTTCTGGGTAGGTTCCTGCTCTGGCCAGGGTTTAAGTGTTTTTCTTTTCTTGTACAGAAAGATAAAGATATGAGCAGATCCCTCATTCCTGTTTATGTTGCTCTATCCAGAAGTGCAGCAATCTTGCTGCCCCTCCAGGTAAGAGACAGTTGTCTGGCCAGGGAACTGAGTTGGGCTGATGATAAAACCAGTGCCTCAGTGATCATCAGTGATGGTGCAGTCTTCACCACGAGAAAAAGGATTTCTGCGTTTCCCACCTTGGTGAATGCTGAGGAATTGTCTCTGCAGATCAGAAAAAAGCTGACAAGAGCATGAATCTCTCTGTTGTTCTTCCTCCTCGTTAAAAGGAGAGGTAGCTTGTACCCTCAGTTGTTCCACTGATGGTACCAAATCAGCCAAGTACTGCAATAACAAGAAAATGTCATTTCTTGCATGATAAATAGGGATGTTTCATCCTAGAAAGGATACCCAAGTGAAAACTTGCCAGTAAGATGACCCAGGCTCACTACCTATCAAAGTCAAGCTCGCTGGCAGGCTGCTCATGGGTTTCAGAAATAATCTAAAAGCAGAGCAAAAGCTCAGCCGTACCTGAGATTGTCAAACCTGATGTGAACAGCAAAGCTGACAACTCACTTATCTTAGAAAATCACTTGTGGGGGTTTTGTATTTTGTTGGAGCCTCCTCAGTGGTTTAGAAAAAATAAATATAGATGTACTGAAGAGGTTTGCTTAGGCAGCATCCTATGCCGCATGGAGCCTCAGCACAAGATGATTCTTTTGGAGGTTTATGGACTTCTCCTGTACACATAATGATGGCTTCAGTGAAAGGAGAGCATCTGGGAAGAGACCAGTAATAACCCAGTGCCTGGCAGAGGTGCTCCAATAAGCAAGGTTCGTCTCACAAAGTGAGCCTTGGCACAGCCACAGTGTTATATTTCAGATGAAGGGAGTGTGAGGAGGAATAAATTGAGAGGCAAAATGATAAGCACATGCAGTAGAAGGAAAAAGTTTCACTCTCGAGAGGCTTGCTCATCTGTGAATGGATAACTCTCCTTTCTGTGATTAATCCTGGCTCTGTAAATGGCATGGTCAGTGGTTCATTCTCAATCACCATAAACAGGGAATTCCAGCTGGGGCAAAAGCAGCCAAGAATGACAAGGCAGCAGTGCTGGTGATAACCACGGAGTTGTGTGAAGATGCATTCACACAAACCCAGCTGGATCCAGACTCCAGAGAAACCCATGAGTGTCTCCTGCAAAACTAAATGGGCAATGGCAGTTGCCAAAAGATGCTGAAGTACTCAGGGATGTTAAGACATTTGAAATAATATTAAAATATTTGTTTAAAAAGTTGTCAATTTCTACTAATAGCTTAAAACTTACCTCTGCAGTGTCGGAAACCTGAAATTGCAGGAAACTCCCTCAGGTTTGCTCTCTGTTATAGATTTTGACCTTTGACTCAGCTGCCCAGACATTGCTTGGATTTTACATTGGTTTACCTCATAATTGGATGAAGCTCAGCAGTTTCAGCTGAGTTTATGGGTTCAATCAAATCATTATATGTGTGAACTCAGAAACTTACCATGAAAAACCTACTGGGAATTCACATGGCAGCCCAAAACCCAACCAAATAATTCTCAGGAGAAGTGTTGAAGTGGTGTCTTGTACAGCTGCCCAGAGGAAAGTGTTAAATATCTGTGGTGCTTTTTACATGCCCCAGCTCTTGCATCCTGTGTCCCTGTCCCTGCCTCTGGCTTCCAGTAATTGCTTCCTGCTCCAAACTGCTCCGTGGAGATCCTTAGCTTGCACTAAGCTTGGTCTACTTTTTCCCAAGCAGTGCAATAATTTAGTCTCCTGGGGAAAGGCTGCACAAGTAGTCTTGTGTTCAGGTAAAAAACTCAACTTTTCCTTGAAAACTTGTTTCTCTGCTCTGATGCGTGCAAGTAACACAGCACAGTGTTTATTCCCCAGAAGCCTCCTGCCTGCAGTTTTCCACAGCAAACCTGCCTCAGTTCTCCCCTGTCTTTGATTTCTGCCTGGCTGACTTATAGGTGCAGGTCATCTGAACAGTCACAGCAAAGGGAAAATGTGAGAATATGGTAAACAGGCCCCAGCTTGTGATTAAGTTTTTCAATACCGTGTCTCACTGGAAGTAGTAAGCTGTTGCTATTTAAATGATAGTGTTTGGTATTTGGATGTACCTACAGAAGACTTTGGTCACCTGTTTGGTTTTTTTTTTGTTTTGTTTTGTTTTGTTTTTTTTTGTTTGGGTTTTGTTTTTGTTTTGTTTTTTTTTGTTTTGTTTTGGTTTTTTTAAAATTTAAATAATTTGAAAACCAGCTCTGTCTCTGTGTCAAATATTGCTTTTGCATTTGTATTCTGTATGGTGATAAAGCGTTTCAGTATTTGCAGTGCTTGCTTGCAGTTAATGCTATGCCCCTGGAGGGTCTCTTAGCAGAGAAAGCATTTTCTGTAGAGGAGCCATATGTGTAGAGAAGATAAGATTTGCAATTGCATATTTAAAAAAAAAAAAACCATATAGGTCAAATGAACAGCTGGTCTAACTCGGTTCTCAGTGAGCTTCTCTGTGGCCAGGCTCAGCTCAGAGCATTTATGGAAAGGTGGCACCCATTACAGCACTGGTGGCTGAGCTGTTGTGAAGCAGTTAGTAGGAAATAGCCCAGGTAAGAGACAAGGATCATAGGGAAAGCCTTGCAAGCTTATTTAGTACAGCAAGTTTTTCCGAGTTAACCTTTTCACTGGGTTACTGGGCCTGAAGGAACAGACCTCGTGCCTGGTGCAAGTTTCTCTGTTGGTTTTGAATGAGCTGGCGAGTTCTATATTGGAAAAGTGCACTGAAATGTTGCTGTTGCTCTGTTCTCATCCTTGTTTTTCATGCTTGGGACCAGGCAGTTTAGGAGGCGAGTGATGGTTCCTATCCGTGCTGGGACTCTGGCCCGTCACGGGAAGAGGATGGAAGTGCTGTGTGCCAGCTTGGGAGTGGGTTGTGGGGCTGGGGTGCCCTCGGACATCAGCTCAGAGCAGTGCTCTGGGGATCTGCAGCACCTCCCACCTGAGCACAGGAGATGTCACAGGGCTGTGACCTCGGAGGGTTGAGGAGAGATCTGCTGGTGGCTCAGATCTGCTGTAACTGCGTCTGCCATTTGGATTGCCTGGTCTGAAAATTACTGTTCCACGAGTCCTTGGTCAGAAGGGTTAATAGAGAGATTTTCTACATTGTAACTTACTGATTTCTGAATCACCCCAGCATCTCTGAGCTGAGCTCCAGGGCCAGAGATGGCCCAGCTGCCCATCAGTTTGCACAGGGATTCGCAGTGCACAAGTCCTACGAGTGTTTGTGTGGTGGTAACAAGTTTGGCCGAAGTTTTCAGTCCACTTCATGAATTTGAATTACTCATGAAAAAGAATTGGAAAAAAGAGGTCCAGCCCTCTGAGAGGATGTCTGGAAATTGTGGCATCAAGGTTGCTGGAGGACAGATTTATGTGTTTTCATCATATGCCCCATTTCTCTTGTGCTGTTCCTTGGCCAGCTCATTTGCTGAGATCCTTCTGATTTAAGATATAGATTGTGCTTTCTCCTCCCAAGCACTCCCCTGCTGACAGTGACATGTTTTTTTGAGAGAATACCTGGAAACACAAACCCATCAGGAATTTCAATGAGAGTGGCTTGTTTGGAAAGCAGTAGCTCTAAGTTTTGTACATCTGTCTCCTTACAAACACACGTTCTTATGTGTATGAAAAGGCAATGCTTCTCTGGAGAGGTGTTCTTGTGTCCTCTGTCTGAGCTCCCTGCTCTGAAAGGGGCAGGATGGAATCCAGGTCCCTTTCAAGTGATGAGAATCCTGCTGTTACTTCATTTCCACTGGCTTTCCTCTGTTTTGATGGTAACATGTTTATGGCACCTTCTCTGTGATCTGTTTCTCTGCTGTTTTCCACCTCAGGACACTAAATGCAGAGCTGCTGCTGCTCATTTTCTCAGATGAGAAGTGATAGCTGCATATTGATTTATTTATTATTTTTTATAAACACAGGAAATGGATGGTACCAGTTAATTGAGCTATGCAGTGATCAAGGAATCTTAAATACCCCAAGCATTGTGTGCAAGTGGTTTCTTGGTAAAGGGCTGGTCAAATTTAGCCTTAATTGCTGGGTTAATAAGGTTGTTGTCAACAAGCTGGGATCCTTGGTGCCTTGTGAATCTCCTGTTATCCCTGAATGAGGATGGATGAGGAAGGATTCCCTTGAGGGTTGTCTGTAGCCTGCCAGAGACCTGCCTGGGTGATCCAATAGGAAAAGCTGGAGAGGGAAATTTCTGCAGGCTCTTTGCTTGCTGGTGCCTTAGGATCCTCATCTAGGGTGCTTTTCTTGCCCTATTTGGGTTCTCCTTGCAGTCCCAGATCCTGGAGGATGGACCTGGCAGGTGCTGAGGGAGGAGGCAGGGGTGCTCCTCTTGGTTTTGCTCACTGCTGTGATCTGAACCTCAGCTGGGGATGGCAGAGACCCGGGGACAAGTCCCTGTGTGCCTGAGGGGGATCAAACCCCCCTCCCCAGCAGCCTTTTTGGGCAACGCAGAGATCTCTGGTGTCAATTTCTAGTAACTGTGGTGCACTCATGTGAAGGTTTCTTTGGATTGCTGGTGTTCACCTCCATGGCACGGGGCTGGGGGGACACTGGGACACTGCCCAGGAGGAGCCCCCCAGATGCGAGGAAGGCTCTGAGCCATCCTGCCAGGATTCCAGCAGCCTGCAGCTAAAGCAGGTACAAAGAATAGGGCACAAGGGAGTTTGGAGTGTTTATTGAGGGCAGCTTTGAGAACAGGCACTCTGAATTCAAGCACCCAAACTGTCCCCACCCACTGCTTTGGGCTGTCGACCCCTTTTGTTGGTCTAAAAAGGGAAAAGGTGTGTGCTGAGACAACTGCCAGGCACCCTGCTCATCCCCCATGCTGATTTGAGGGAAAAAAGTGTATTACGGAGTGCTTCTTCCCTAATTCATTTTCAGCTGGCACAGCTTGAAAAGTGCAGCACGTGTAGTTTGGGAAAGTCTCAAGTCACAGTGGGAAGAGTTAAACTGCACTTAGTTAGTCTTGTTAATCTGATTTATTGTAAGCAAAGGCACTCCAAGCAAAACAGCAGTCCTTTAGATTTTTGTAAGAGATCTGACAACTGTTTTGCAGAGGCTCATGATAACATTTAAGAATGTTAAAAAAGCATATATAATTGCTTCCTAGGAGAGGCATTGTGCAGTGGAAGTCAAGAGAGTAGGAAGTGACAGATTTGATGACTAACAGTAAAGAAAAGCTGAACTCTCAGAAAAAATATTATGAGAGTGTGATATCTAAAGACTGTTTTCACACTGGCAAAATATTACACACGTATTTTTAAGGAGTAAATCACTTGTTTTCAAACTCAGAATTTATTCAGCAAGAGACACAGACTTCTCACTTTCTTGAGTAGCAAATATGGACCTTATCTTTGTACTTTAAAATTCAATGAGCAGCTAAGTAGATCAGATCTTAGCATTAAAGACAGGGGAGAACCTTTGGCTGGTGGAAGTTTGATTTATTTTATTTTTAAAAATCCACTTGACCCTGAAATTTGTCAGAAATTTGACGTTGATCTGAACATTCTTAATGTTCAAAAAAAGGTACAAAAATGTTCAAAAAGGGTACAAAAAAAAAAGGAAAGATATTTATCTTGGAAGGGTAATACATAGAAAATTAGTCCGGGATGGGAAGAAACATGGACTTACTGGGTGTGTATCTGTGGGATGCAGTTGTTGGGCTCTACAGCCTCATTCTGGGGCTTTACTTTAGGTCTGATGGCTGCAGGAGTCCTTGGGACAATGCTGCAGGGGAGCTCAGCTATTGAGGAGATCGGGAAGATCCAGCACATATAAAATGGGAGATGTCTGAGATCCTTTCTTCTAGCTGTTCACCCAAAGAGAGGATCTGTGGAAAATTTTCCTTCACCTGACATCAGATCAATTTTTCGAGCACTTAATATATGCAGTTTGTCACCCATTAACTTTCAGAGAGTCTGTTTAGCGCCGTGGGTCTGGCACACACTAATTCTTCAAAGGCCTTGAAACTAAATAGGCTACTCAGTCAGTGACATGTGAAACTGTTAGAAAGATGGATGTGGTAGAGCCCTACAGCATCCAGACACTGTAGCTCTTGCTGTCAAGTAGCTCTTTGAGAAGGCAGCAAGGCTGTGGGGTTGGAAAACCCTTTTCCATGGGAGCAAAGCGCCCTGTGGGGATCCTGCAGACCTTCAGGGGCTCTCAGCCTGATGCTGGAGCAGAATTTGTCCTAGAACTCTTAGCTGTGAGAGTTTCAGGCGGGCAGGATGAGGGCTGGGCACTGCCAAGTCTGACCCAAGAGCCCCCTGTCACCGTGCAGCGTGGGGACCTCAGACTCCCTGTCCAGCTCTGACCCTTTCCCATGCAGAGAAGTGACCAGTCCCAGGGCGATGATTTTCATTTTCACCCTGAGAAAGCTTTTACTTAGAGTTGAGGTGGTTTTGTGTGGTTTTATGGTTTTTCTTTTTTCTTTGTTTAAAATATGAGCTTCTCTTCCTTCCATTCTCAGATTAATTTCAAATTTTTCTGAGACTGTGGGAGCTGGATCTTGTGGGGACCAGTTGTACTTGATACTCTTTTGAATATCTTGAGGTTAAGAAACACATAAAATGAGGATTTATGTCTTATTTTAAAGGCCTATAAGGGGGTAAAAACAGTGGTGAAAGGAAGTTTTTAGATGAGATTCTATGACTTGGTAACACCTTCAACCTCTGTGAGTTCTCTCACGGGTTAATATTTTTATACAAGTTAAAACTGTGCAGTTCAGACAGTATAATCCAAAAGTCATTATAGAAGAGGATAAATCTAACTTCCAACCTTTAATTTAAAAAAAAAAAAAAAAATGTCCTAGGGAGAGTTTAATCGTACTGTGCTAATCGCTTTCATTACCACTGATACAAGCACAAGACTTTGCAGAGTTCTCTGAAGAGCAACTCAGGGATGTGCCATCAGCTTTTACAGTTTTGGGTTGCTTGTCGTAGCTCCTGTGAATATGCTCTGTGTGTATCTTGGCTCTTTGGGGATGCAAGTCGTGCTTTATTTCCTCCTCCCTCTAACACAGAGCGCTCTTCCAGGAATTGCCTTAATGACAAAACCTCGGAGGATCCACCAGGGTGGGAATTTTGGGGATTCTATAAAAATTTAACAGGGTTTCACAGAAATGGCTTGAAAACCCCCAGATAATTGGACTCTGTCTGTGGGGGGTTTAGCCATCTAAAACAGGTCTCTTGTGGGAATGTAAGTCTCTTAAACTCCACTGAATATTTTCCTGTAGATTGTAGCTTTTCCTGTTGAGGTCCTGAAATTCCGCACTGTTCCACATAAATGGAAACCCAGCTATTTTATTCATAATCTCCTTGGCCCTTTCAGACTCAGGGTGTTCTGAACTGGACTCTGCAGCAGAAGGCTCTTTTCAGTGTATTTTTCTCCGTGAATGAGACAACTCCAAGAGCTGCTGTACCAGAAACAGTGCAGAGCCCCAGAGCAATACATGACATGCTGGAGACGAGGCTGCCTTCCACCACTCAGTGCTCAGCACCACATTTCAAGTGGTATTTGAATTCTCTTTCCTGCTAAAGCCTGGAGAATTAAGACTTTCAGAAATGGTTAATCTCGTGTCAGTGGGGATGCACATTCCCTTACAGCCAGGGGTTCTAAGGCAGGACACAGTGGTGTTCAGCTCTGCAGGACTCAGGAGGTGTTTAGGCTGCACCCTCACCAGGTACAAGCAAAGTTAGCCCTGCCAGGCAGGGATGGTGGCTAAAATCAGGTATCTGTAAATTTTAGCACTATATAGAGCATCACCCAGAGGACCAACACTAGAAATATTTAAATGTTCTGCAAAAGCTGAATTTTAGTACTGCGCTATTGTGCTTTTTGGTGGGTTTTTTCCCCTTAAACCCCACTTGGGGCCAGTCTCCTCACTGGTGTGCATCGCTCTGACTTTGTGAAGCTTTGCTAATTGAAAGAAGAGGATCAGTCTCTCTTGTGTTATGTTTAAAATATTCATACAATTAAACAGCGCTTTGAAGTTCTCCGGAGCTAGATGCTCTCTGCTTTACTTTGGGTGGCCAGGAGATGAAAATGGAAATGTTTTAATTGGATTTGGTCCTAAGAAACTGTGCCATGTCCTTGTTGGAATTTTCTTGCTAAGCAATACTACACCTCCTCTCAGCTCGGAGCAGTCGGCCCTGTGCAGAGGGGACCAAGATAAATGGTTCATTTTAATCATCTCCACTTCGGAGTGAATTAGGAAGGAGGGGCAGGTTTTATTCACTGAGCTCTATTACTCCACAGAGAAGGATTTGTACCAAGCAAAGGACCCAAATGCATCTTGGCTGTAGGACAGGTTTGGATTTGTTTGTTTGTTTTGTGGGTTTTATTTTTGTTCTGTTTTTTACAGTGGAAAAAGCCCATTTACTCCAACTTCTTGCAGCTACATAATGAGGTGCCATTTTCTGATGTGCAATATCTAAAGGTCAGAGAAAGCCTTGCTGCTGTAAAGCAATGGCTTATGCACTTACAGAGAGTATGAGCACAAGAATTTCCTCTCTCCACCCTGAGCTCCAGCCCAGGTGCAGGCAGGAGCTGTGTGCAGGGAACAGGAGCTTTGGAACGTTCCCCCCATGGCTGTGCCTGTCAAGAAACTGCCATCACTGGTGACATAGCACTGAATTTTAAAATTTGTTGTGCTTGTGGATGGGTGTGTTTGACATACTTGTCTCATTTCAGATTAATTTACAAATCTTTCAGTCTGTTTTCGCAGAGCTTTCACTCAGTTGTCACATTCGCAGGGTTTGTTGGGTAACATTTTGTTGGTGATATACCTCCGGCATGGCTGGGAAATAACAGCAGATGAAACACATGTAGCTTTCCCTCTTTGACAACAGCAAACATTGATACTTTTCACAAAAACCCTTTTTTTTTCCTTCTGGAGTCCTACAGAATGAAGTGTGTGTGTATATATTAAAATAGTACGTGTGTGTATACCTAAGTAAAATTACATGTTATGTGTGTATATGTGCATTAACCACTTGGTGATGTTTCTGGAAGGTTAGGTGACATTACAACCACTCAAAAGTTTACTTCCTTGAAAGTTTAAGCTGTAAATCTGCAGGTAACATTAAATCCACTGCCTTTAGTCACCAAATGAACTTGTGCCTCAAATGTCTATTTCTGTGACATTCTCCTTCCACTGCAGGTCTGTTTTCTGATTTTATTTTCCTCTTTCATCTTTCAGCTGCTTATCTGTCCTTCCAGATTCATTACCTCTCCTTTCGTTTCCCCTTACTTCTTCTCCTGCTGTGTTCCCATTTTTAATGATTTATTTTACACTTTATTTCATAATGTTTACATCTGCAGAATGAACTGGTTTTATAACCCCCCAAAATGAATACTATAATTTATTTTCCTCTCAGAGTCAATGCTCAGTGCTGCTGAGCACCCTCTTGCTGGTGGTGATGCACACCCTGACTCTGATGCCAGGTGACTCCTCTGCAGGTTTGGGCTGTGTCAGAGTCAGGACTGGATGGTGCCTGCGGGGAGGTGACCAGGCTGAGGGAGGAACTTAAATAGTACCCATTGTGAATCAGAGCAGTCATCCTTCCATCCCCAACTCATGCCTTAAACAAGGTGCTTAAACAAGAGTATGAGCTGGAGAACATGCAGAGCAGCACTTCCCTAAGCATCCAGCTCCTCTGCTCATTCTTGTAATCAGAATTTGGTGATTTTCTAAGCATCAATTGCATCTTGATCATCCCATTTAATAGCCATTATTTGGTCCTGTCTTCTATAAATTTGTCTAATCTGCCCATGAATTTATTTATCTTTCAATCTCCATAATTCCATGGCAGAGAGTCACTCAATTATGCATGGCGGGGGAAAAATATTTCCTCCTGACTGTTGTAAACCTGTGGCCCGATCATTTTGCTGGGTGCTTCCGAGTTCTTGAAGTGTGGAAGAAGGCCAGGAACATGCAGTGTTGGGTTTATTGTGGGTTATGAGCTTCAGTTCAGTGTCAGGAACCTTTTTTCCTGCTCCTCAAGGCAGAAACACCTCACTGCCAGCTGAAAACTGAAGTCCATAAATGCATAAGCATGAGTGAGGGGGTGCAGAAGGGCTGCAGAGGGTGCATAAATCATTCAGGGCGTTTTTAAATAATAGCATGTCTCACTACATTCATCTCCCCTGAGTTTATTCCTCAACCCCTAAGTACATTTTGACATTCAGAGCTAATCATACCTTCCAGTCAAAATACACCACACAGAACCAACTTGGAAGAGAGCTGCAGCTCCCCCGAGCCCAGGCTGGGGATCGATAGGGGCCAGGCAGAGCCAAGGCTGGGCTGATGTCGTAGATTATGGCACTTAAATGGTACCAGCTTCACAGCATCCCTGGGAAATCCCAGTGGCAAGCAGCACAGCTGCTCCCCTGGTCATCCCTGTGCCTGGTGGGAGCAGCTTGGTGCTGGACTCTGTGTTTCTGCTTTTCTCTCCCTTTCTTTTAGGACAATTACTCTGGTCACTGAGCAGAGGATGGGAATAAGTGGGTGTGCATGATGGTCCAGTGGACTGGAGTCCACCCCATGGGGGTCCTAGTTCTTGTCCTGCATCCCTGACCTCTGGCCTGGGATTTTTGGGGTTTTTTTCTTACCTGGCCTGGTGTGCAATGAGAACTGTTTTATCTAAATGTAAGTGCAGAAACATCTAGAAGCCAGAAGGAAGGGAAGCTGCCTTCAGGAGCAAGATGTGATTCCTGGTGGTCTTCACTTGGGTTTTTTCAGAGGAAAGGTTTGGCCTGTTTGACCACCCAGGTCCCAGGCACTGTGACATGGTTTGATGGCAGAGGCAAAATGCGCATCTCCCACTTGATCACCCATCCACACTGAGCTTTGCTGCCAGTGGCATGAAAGAGCAACAGTGGAAGAGCAGCAAGAAGCAAGCAGTGCACTCGCTTCCAATTTAGCCAAGCAGGAGGAGCAGAAAGAGAGGGATGATGAGGTGGCCGGCAGTGCTTTGTGGAAGGGAACATCTTTTTCAATTATCCATGTCTGCTTTGTGCAAAGTATCAGGAGTCCCAGCTCGCACTCCCCAATATCCCACTTCTGTCAACATAGATCAGCTTAATGCACAGATATGTTATGTGATAGGAACAGCTTATTCAACACAGCAGATAATTGCTGGGTGCTCCATCCAACCCACAAACCAAACTCTGGGAAGCCTCAGTACTTTGGCTGTGACCCTTGGGAATGGTTTTAAAGCTCAAAATCTCCTTTATCTCCTCCTGCAATTAGGAATTGGAATTATTTTCAGGAGTCACTCAGGCTAAAGATCCACTCTGCGAAGAGACTTTGCAAGGAAAACACCAAAGGTGGGTAACCACCTCAGAAATATGGGATAACAAAAGGAAAAGCTGTTGTGTGTGGCAGCATGTAAAAACATTTCAGTCAGAATTTCTCTCTGCTCTCTGTAGTCCTGGTCTGACACACATCTGCACCTCTCAGGCTAAGACAGACAGAAATTTCCTTCCTGCAAAGCCCTGCAGAGAAGAGCATCCTCAAAGCCTCATAATATAGCAGTGTCTGGCAGAGACAAACTCTCTTTCCTCTGTGTTGCCTCTTGATTATGTTGGTATATACTGCAAAATAAGATAAAAAGTCCTCTTAGCATCAAGGACAGTATCTCCCTAGCGATTCAGTACTTACCAGCCTGGGAAGCAAGACCAGATGTGCTTTGTTGCTCTTGAAGTACCAAAAAAAGCTCTGGCTGCAGGGTTATTAGCTTAGGAAAGTTGTCCATCCACTGAGAACCATAAATAATCCACGACAGCCTCTCTGCCTGGCTCCACATCCCATCTCCCCTGCTTATGCTGGTTTGCAGCCAGACGAGATTCTCCTCCTCACAGCTGTCCAGGAGATTATTTTGGGCAAAGATGTGATGAACTCAGCTGGAACCACCTGCTGCCTCTTTGGTTCTTGTTATCTCCACACAGCTCTTGGAACTAGACTGGGCTGTTGTTTCTGGGAGCAGGGAAGGCTGGACAGACCTGATTACAGTCAGAGACTACTGCCATCTTCCTGAGGATGACAGCCAGAGACATGCACTTTGGTACTCTGAAAGGGGTTCCTGCCAGCAGTGACTTAGATTTTGGGTGATTTGTCACTGCCTGGTGGTCCTGGAGGTGGGCATCTCCCATCTGCTGCAGGAATATTGGTGCCACTCCATGCTGCATCTCCAGCCCCAGTGTTTGGGTGCTGGCTTATTGAACTCTGATTTCAAAGAGATGAATGATGGAGGAGGAGAAAGAAATGAAACATCATGGTTTGATAAGATGTTGTACCCACATAAATTTCTTGTCATCTCTGATAAAAATACGATACCAGAAAAAGCCTGATTGTTTCTGTCTAGATTTCAATTCTGTTTTCATGCTTGATGCTCAGACATGGCCTTTTCTTGCCTACATACACATGCATCTGCTCAGATGGCACAAAGCCTATTTGCATGTTAGCAACATGCCTGTTGCACTGGGAGAAAATACCTCTTTACACTGAATTACCTTCGATGAGGAAAACTGCCAAAAGAGGCAGAAACAGCTTCAGCATTTGCTCCAGCCTTTGCTTCTGCCTTTGCTTCTGCCTTTGCTGTGTCTCCCTGATCTTCTACTTAATGTAAAAGACTTATAAAGGTTGCTGTGAAGGGGAAGAAAATAATCTTTTCTTCTCTCCAGACAGAGAAGTGGCTTAAACTTCAGCAAGGAAGATTCAGACTAAATGGGAGGTAAAACATTCTAATGGCAAGGATGAGTGTTTCCTGGGGAGGCTGTAGGGATTCCACAGCTGGAGGCCTCCAAGCAGAGGCTGGATAAATATTTATCAGAAGTGCCATAGCCATGGCTGAGCTTTTGTGGGGGGAAAGGACTAGAGAGAGTAAATTACTGAGATGCTGAGGTTCTTTCCAGCCTTTCCAGCAGGCAAGAAAATTTTCATTCAAATAAATAACTAACTAAATAAATAAATAGAATCCTCCAGTTCTGCTGCTCATGCTGCTGCTGTAGGGTGCAGAGTCAGGATATGAATTACCTGTGCCAGGAGCTGTGAGCTGAGCAGAACAGAACAGGACAGAATATGCTTTCCCAGCCGGTACAAGTTGGCAGCTGCGATGTCGCACGGCGGATCAGCTGCACTTTCTGAACCTCTTTACTGCCAGTCCTAAACCCAGCAATAGGGCACTAAAAGGGAACAGAAGTTCTGATCTTTGTGCTCATGTGCTCCTATCTTTTTCTGATGTTACATTAACTTGCTGAGATAGTTAAAGCCACCCTTAGGAAATACAGCTGACAATTATTTGCTGAATTTACCTTTTGCTTCTCTTTGCATTTAAAACTTCCTGCTTTGGTTATTATAAGTCCTATATGCACCCCCTTGGTCTGCTCACACTGTACTTGTCACAATTGCCCCATTTAGTATTTTGCATGGGCAGTTCATGTGCTTTGCCTGGCCAATAAATCTGAGGTTGAGGATGGTATCAAAGCTATAAAACATCCTTCTGTCATTACCATGGAGAAATGGCTACCGAGTGGACAACGAAAGAGGGGAACCCATTGGGCCTCAGGAGCAACCTGACATCTCAATCTGCCTCCCTGTCCTGGGAGGGCAGAGCCAGCAGCTGGCCCAGCACACATTGCCCCGGCTCTCTGGGAGAGCTGGACCATCTGCTGCCTGCGAGGGAAGGAGCTAAACCTCTGCTTCTTGCAGGGAGAACAATCACCAGGTAGGGGGGAGATGGTTCTTTTCACTCCACAACCTGGTGTCCGAGGTGTGGGTGGCAGGATAATGATGCACCCCACAGTACAGAGAGCCCAAATTCCACGCTCACTGAGGACTCCTCTCCGTGAATGTACGACGTGGTTTATTTTCAGGGAGTTGGCACAAAAGGAGCCTGTGGAAATTCACTCAGCAATCAGCACTTGTTTTTGGCAATGGCTGTTACCATAGCAGATGAGGCTTCTATGACCCCAAGACCATCCATCTTCTCGAACAGGGGAGATGCTGTGAGCACAGGGTGAGGTAACTGGGTTTTTTTCCATTATTTTGCCATGGTCCCAGCTGCTCACAAATGGCTGTTGCTCTTCTCTCAGTTGATTTGGAGCCAACTGCTTCCCATCCAGATCTTATTTCACCTGGAGAATGGCACTTTGTGGGTAAATCTGTGTTAGTCACAGCTCTGAGGAGAAGAGAGGAGCACTTTGAGGCCAGCAGAGTGCTGGAAACCTGTAAAGCTTTGCAAATTTTTCTTTAAACTGACAGCCTACTCATGTGGATGTTGTCATTGCTGTAGGTCATGAATGTATCCCTTTAGGTTGGGTGCCAGCCTGTAGGGATACTGATTTGGGACTGAAATAATGGCAGTTTTCTGGCATTGGGCTTGGCTGTGTACTTGTGTCCAAAGAGTCCATCATAGGGGAAAAATGAGTAGTGCAAAATAATTGAGGGTAATGAACTTCTGCTTTATGAGGAAAGACTGGATCTCCCCCTTGGGACAGAAGAGAACACGGGGGAATACAAGAGATTTATACAAAATGACAAATTCAGAGTGAAGTGAACTCAGGACTGATTCCCAACATTCCACAGCACAGGGAGGAACTGGTGTGGGAGGTGGGCTCCAGGGAGGTGGTTCTCATGCTTTTGTGACCAGGAGTGGCAGGGCTTGGCTGTGTGGTGGCAGCCACCAAAGCTCTGCAGGGACAGGCAAAGAAATCACCTACTTTGTCAGCCAAACAGGGACAAGTTGGGCAGTACTGGCCCAGATGGGAGTACTGGGCCAGCAGCTGACAAAACCAGTATGGTCTGTGTTGTGTGGGTGTGGAAAATACTCAGAACAAAAATTTCTAGGGGAGGAGCCTCCAAACTTTGCTGCGCTCATGTGAAAGCCAGCCAAACATGTATAAACATAGTTAATGATGAAGGTGGATGCCATACCTGATAGGATAAGTGATGGGAATGCAAGCTGAAAGCTTTCACTGTGTCTATGTGTGGTAGGTCTGTGCCAATGCAGCCAGTGATCAGTGTTCGTAAAGCTGGTCTTGAGTCTGCTCTTAATTTCACAGAGAAGACAGACAGGGAGATCATCATCAAATTAACCTGCCACCAGCACCACGTTATTGCCAGTGGATGAGTTCCATGCAGGCATCAGCTCTGTTACTTCAACAGAAAAACCTACAGCTTCAGAGAAATGATAGGAGGTGCACAGCTCACCTGCTTTAATATTCACTCCCTGAATTGCTCTCCTGGATGTGTTAATTCCAGAAGCCTTTGTCTGCTGTTCTGCTTTCCTCTCACAAAGCCAGGAAAGAATAAATAACAGTGTAATGCAATGTGCAACAGTATAAATGCCCTCCAAAGAACAACTGCTGAGACTGTTGACATGAGAGTTTGTAAGAGGAACAAAGGAAAATATGCTGATTCTGCTGCTTTGCTGCCTTACTCATGCTGTGCCTGACTAAATGTTATTCCAGAGTTTCATTGCTCATGGTTTTCCAATGTTTCACTGAGGAATAAGCGTCATTGTTTAAGTTAAATCTCAGGTTGTAGGGTAGGAGGATTCACCCCTCTTCCATCAACCATCTGTCTAAACATGCTTTAATGAATTGCAGACATTAGGTGAGAAATCTTACTTTGCTTCACAATATTCTGCAATTATTAAGAGGAGGAGAGAGATACACAAACCACCCCTGACTGCAGAACAGGGCACCATCACCCACCCTGCTGTCAGTTCTGCTCAGCATCACCCTGAAGGGGGGATCTGCCTGCTGGAGGCACCAGCAGGGCTGGATCCTCACCTGGTCAGAACCAGTGTGGGACCACCGAGAACTGGTTCACAGCCAGGTCAGAATCCAGGAGGAGGTTGGTTTCAGAAAATAGTGCAAAGATACTTGACACACGGAAGCGTTTAATCCAAGGTCACACAGCGGGCTGGTACTGAAAACAGACTTGGAGCCCAGGTTTGAGCATGGCTTATTAAGACACAGCAAGAATACTCCCTGATTCCTCAAATGCATAAGGAGCCCATAATCTTACAGGGCTGCCCCACTCATGGTGACTTTTTCCCCCCAGACTGTAGTGTTTCTCATTCATGTTGCACTGTAGAGCTAAAATAGCAGTGCCCTGAGTGCAGAATTCCAAGTGACACATATTTAAAAGATGGGCTGTGGAAGGGTTAACATATTAATTCACTTTAGAAGTGCATTCTCATGACGGCCATGAGACTCCCGAGTCTTCTTTGCTCTGAAACAGTTCTTGTCTGGAGAGTTGATGGTATTGGATGAGTGTATTACAGCAGAAGAAATTCCTTTGCAATTAATGATGGGAGATTAATAAAGTGAGAAGCTTAAGGTGGTCATCCCTCCATGCTTTCAGCCCTGGTGACAGCCAGTGCCACCACATCCAGGGGTCTCAGTGAACCCCAGATGGACTGCAAGGAGCAGATGTTCCTAAGGGAACCCACGGAGAGGATGAGTCAGCCCCACACTGAGCAGCAGAGGGTAATTCAATGTCAGTGACGGAGATCTGGAGCCACCTTTCCTGTTTCAGCTAGGTGTTTGCTTAAGACCCACAGTCTCTCTTTCCCATTACATATTTTTATCTTCCCACCTAATTATCTAAGGCTTTAAAAAGTGGAGCAAGGCTTAACTCCAGAGACACTGATGTTAATAATAACTTGGCTTTTATCCGGCATTGTCCCGCGCTGGGAAGTGCCGGGCTGATCCTTAGTGCTTAATGATATTGGTTACCCTCATGTATCAGTCTGGGAGTTTATCAGGGTGCAAAAGCATTTAGTCAGTAAGCTCCACTTAAAACTACCATGGACCAGCACATTACTTGGATACAGTCGGACCGGGGGGGTTGGGTAGAGCTAAATGGGGTATGGGCTCACAATCTGCTTCTGAAGCAGATGGACACAAAGCAGCAGAAACTTCAGAAGAGTCAAACTGGCTCTGAAGATTTACTGCAGAGAGGTTTTGGGTACTTGGTGCAGGGTAGATGCTGGGATTATGTAGTCTGACTGCCCGGGTAGGTGTACCCAGTGGCATTTTTGCACACCTGGTTGTCTCTCTTCGAGTGAGATCTGCAGAGGTTTTGTGTTGGGTGAGATAATTCCAGAGCTCAATAACGATGTCTCGAGAACTTTGGAAAACCCCAAGCAAGGAGGAATGTTTCTGCCCTGGGGCAGTTTTACCACAGCCTCTGACTAGGAAAGGAAATTCCTTCAGCCCTTGGAGCAGCTGCTGTCCTTCCCTCAACCTGGTTGTTCTGGCCACTGCTTGGGAAAAAAGGGAGCAGTCCCTGTGCTTGGAAGTGGGCTGGGATTTAATGGCTAAGTGGTCCATCTAGGGGTTACCTTTGGCTGGGGAGGATTCTTGATCAGCCCTAAAATAGACAGCTACCATCTGATCCACAACAGGATTCCCAAGTCCCTGTGACAACTGAATTAATTGCACAAAGCCGCTCACAACAGCAGCACCTGCACATGTAAAACTGAGTGGCAACTCCTGTTAACAGCATCTGGCAGTTTCAATAGAAGTGTCAACAATCCATGCAAAGGTTATTGGAATTAAAGGGAATCACAGAATTGGTTCTAAAAACTTAATAAGCTCATGAACTCAGGAGATAGGATACACAGGCCCTGGTTTTCAAAGCTGTTCTAGTGCATCCTTCTGGCAGAGGTTATTTCTTTGACCATCTGTGAATGTCAAGCACAGAAATAAGGCTCTTGGCAAACTCCTTTCACTCTT